>NC_044349.1:14122596-14435712 GCF_007364275.1 Archocentrus centrarchus | reverse complement strand
CAATGGAAAGGCAGAAGCTGTGTGAGAGAGACAATTGGGAAACTTGAGAAACAACAGTACTGACAAGTAAAAATAACATGTTAGAGTAATGTGATTACTTCTTCCGTAATGACAAGTAGAAACTGTTACAATTCACTAACTGCATCACTTTCAGTAATCACACTAATACTCCCTAAACTTTTGGACTTTTGGCAGTCAGCTTGTTTTCTCTTTTACTAAGGATTATATGGGAGGGTTGACATTCATTTAATCACTGTGTTCAGGGGGAGAGAGACTGCTGTAGGCCTGTTAGGTTGAAGTAGTGGGTGAAAGAAGGCGAAAGCAGCTAGCCTCCAGCAAACCCTTTATTTAATGCCATAGCTGCCTTGTTTCATGTGGGTCTTTTTAACTATTTAGGCGCTGGTAAGCTTACAGACCTCACTGGGTTTTTTTTAGATTTGGAGGGTGGTTGTACTGAGCAGACTCTTGGAGCTGGCTGTAGATTGAACCTCTGTGAACCGAAATTTACACCCAGCATCACATCTAATTGATGTCTCCTGGTACTCTAGTGTCACTGCTGCACAAGTTGTGGAAAATCTGGACAAGAAGTACAGTACCAGTCAGCTGGTACCCTATGAAGTTAGTTCTTTAGTAAAGACAATGTGTTGGGACACCTTTTAAATCATTGAAGGAAGGTGAGTAACAGAAGGTTATTAAAAATAAGTAGTTACCATAAATATCCAACAATTTCTAAGTGATGATATTTATTGACCAATGCTAAAAGACAGAGAAGAAAATGACTGGAGAGACAAACAGAGCATTGCAGACAGTAATAGGTGAGGAAACAAGCAACAGGCAACAGAAAAAAATGAAGGAGTGAAGAAGAAACGTGTAAAAGGAACTGAAGAAGTGAGAGGAGTGAGTGTACTCCTTCTGAGAGCTCCCACTTTTGTAACACAGAGCACACGGTGGTCCGTCCAGTCTGACGCACAGGCAGAGGGACTTGTTCGTGCATGCTCAAACACCATATATGGGTGTATACACCAACACACACACACACACACACACACACACACACACACTGAGTTGTAGTTTGTGTAGCCCACAACCTTGTGTTTCCCATGTAGGTCACTGCTTTTTCTGAGGTGCATAAGTTAAACCTCAGCAGCATCAGTGAAAATTGATGCTCAGTGTCCAACAGGATGTTTTAAAATTCAAAATAAAAATGTGTCCTAAAATATTGGGACAAACAGATATGGGAGTTGTCATTTCCCATTTTCTGGACATTTTCTTAGGCTTGCATTAGGGCCAGGGGTGGGCAACTCCAGGCCTCGAGGGCCAGTGTCCTGTAGGTTTTAGATGTGTTCCTGATCCAACACACCTGAATCACATATAGAAGTCATTAGCAGGACTCTAAGAACTTAACTGCATACTGAGGAGGTAATTCAGTCATTTGATTCAGGTGTGCTGGATCAGGGACACATCTAAAAGCTGCAGGACACGGGCCTTCAAGGCCTAGAGTTGCCCACCCCTGCATTAAGCAGTTCGAGATTCCTAATATAGATATGCGCCTCCTGTGGAAGGAATGAAAGTGTCAGTGTATTTTAATATGAATGGGATTGCAATGTATATAAAATGCATAATGTATTTAAAATATACAGTAATAGTCTGCAACCTGAACCATTAAATCTGATCTTTTTTTCAGTTTAAATATGTACTGAGTATTCCTCTTAGTCAGGGGCAACTGTGGCTCACATGTTGTCCACTAACTGCAGGGTTGGCTCTTCGATACCCAACCCCTCCACATGGTAAATTTGGGCAATGCACTAAATTGAAAGTTGCTCCCACTCAAGTTGCTCCTGATGGGAGTCTTGCATTGCAGCTGCGCTCCCATTCATGTGAATATGTTTATGTGTCATCGACAAATATTTTAAAGAGCTTTGAGATCTGAGGTGTCACCTCAGGACTACGGTACCCTACATTCACTCAAAAATTGCATTGAAGAAATTAATGAGTCGATGCGCCAAAACTTTGTGCAACTGAACTCAGAAACGACTGAAATAGTTTTTTTTTTGCCCTGAAGAAAAAAAGAATAAAAGTCTCTTCCTATCTAAAAATCATGATGCTTAAATCCTCAAACCAGGCAAGAAATCTTGGAGTAATTGTGGACTCGGACTCGACAGCCACATAAAGGCAGTTTAAAAATTAACCCATTACCATCTTACAAATTAAAGGATCTGTCTATAGTAGACACAGAGAATCTTATTCACACTTTTATGTTTAGGGTGTCTTTCCGGGAAAAAATAAAATTGATCAGACAGCTACAGCTCATTCGGAATTTTAACAAACAGCAAAAAGGTCAAGCACATTACTCCTTTTCTCAAATCTCTGCATTGGCTTCCTGTCGCTCAAAGGATGGTTTGTAAAATAATTTGACTAGCTTACAAAGCACTGAATGGACTGGGACCTAATTATATTTCAATCTGGTTGTGCCTTACAAAACATCTAGAACTCTCAGGTCAACAGAGCAGGCCCTCTATGTGTTCCCAGAATTAGAACAAAACAAACTGAAGCAGATATTTTTATGGTCCTCACCTGTGGAGCCAACTTCCCGAACACTCGAGATCAGCTAAAACTATTACTTTGTTTAAATCAGGACTTAAAACTTTATTATTTAAAGTGGCTTATCAGTAAACCATGTCTGCAACCTGCTCTTGACCTTTTATTTGTTTTCATTTCTAGCGAGTTTTTTCCCGTGTTCACATATGGTCCAATGCATGGTTCATATCATGGCATATCGTTCCTCTTTCTGTCCCTCTATAAAGCACTCTGAATTAGCTTGTGTCTGAATAGTGCTGTACAACTTGACTTGTAGAACTGCCAAGCTTAACTGTTCTTCATAAATGCAGACAGTTTGTTACAAATGAAGCCAACATGGCCATAAAATTGTAAAAAAAAAAAAAATCCTCATTGATTGTGTGGTTTTAATTACAGTTGTAGGTGCAAATCTGGGAAAAATTTCATGACATTCTTCAGTGGTTGCTGAATGTGTACAACACTGTCATGCTTAACAGCACTGATGTGTGCTTGTGTTTCTGATGTTTGAGTCAATTAGCCAAGTCCCAAAAAAAAGACTGCTAAAAGGTAGCCTAGCAAAGTTCCACATTTTTTCCCCACTCTTCGCTCTTCTTTCGCTTGCACACGGGAAGCCATTGTTCTTGAATATTAAAGTATTGTCATGCTGTCATTGTCTATGCTGCCCTTCTTCATTCTTCTTTGTATGTCTCTTTGTTCCATTCACCCCTCCATTTTCATTGAACTCTCTTCATCCCTATCTATACACAAAATGTTTCCCTAGCTTTTTCTATTCACTCAGCCATGCCCCTCCCTTTACACCTGTTATTAATTTCTTCATAAAGCTATCAGTCTCTCACAGATATACTCTTTAATAAGCTACTTACTTTCCCATCTTTGTCATGTTATTGCTTTTCAGACAGTTTTTGTCTCTGTTAATTTGCTTAGACTTGCTGATACTTTATGATTTGTTTGTTTCTCAGAATATTTTCTATTTCTAGTCATCAAACCTGAGTTTGGCTGTGCTAGAGGTGTAGGCCTAATGTGCTGTGCTTGTATTCGTACCATCAGTGATGTCATCATCAGTGGAGTACACTAATATCACTTTATCGAGATTAGGAATTGTCAGAGGTCAGCATAAACAAGATTTTCAGGTGGTGTTGTTACTCAGTACATTGTGCATTTCCTCTTGGCTCTTTCTCGCTGCACAGTATTCCACTTTCACAGTGAGGAAGCACACTCAATCTGTGTGTGCCTGCCTGCCCATAAGAGAGAGGAGACCTTCCTTCTTAACATATCTTTACATCTCCTGCCTTCAGCAGCTTGACTGGTTAAATACCCCTGACTTATCTAAGCACCTACTCAGACGTGGTCATAAAGAATTACTCAGACACTCACACAGAAACACACACACGCACAAAGTCGGTTTGTGGGTGAGCTTCAAGGCAGCCAAGCACATGACTGTTAAGCCTGAAGTGCTCACACTAATGTCATCAACACTGTTAGAAAACAACCTTTATGAACCTTAATGAGTGTGTGCACTTCTGCTTTCAGTAGCTCTGCTCCAGTTCCTTGACAAGTAAATTACATCTCAAGTGGTTTCCTGTTGTTTTTTTACTAAAACATGTTGGGCCGCATATTTTCAGACTACAGCCGGTCCTTTAAACACTGGCCTGCTTAATAAAGCATCTTTCAGTCAGATTACGGAGCAGGCCAACAACAGGCCAACAGTGTTGTCCATCACATTATATTAGTGGAGGTCTTTTTCGATCAAGATATCTTTGATTTGTAGCCTCGCAGTCTTCTGTTAGCGGCATGTATCTGAGCTGAATTCCAAGTGTGAGACCCTCATCAGTGCTGGTATTTTTTTCCCCACCTTACCTCTTTTCCAACCACAGACGTTTCCCCCTCCCAAAGACTCACACTCCCGTTCAAGCTGTTAGCTGAACAAAAAACATCACATTCATCAGAGCATTTAGAACACGTGAATACACATGTAGCACCCCACCGCTTTATATTGTGTTCTGACCGGGAACACCAGGATTGACCAAACTAGGTGGGGTGTGGGTCCGATGCAAAGTGGATACCACGAAGGTTCACTTGTGGACAATGATGTGATGACTATTAAGAAACTTAAATCACACACTATTTAAAATAACACTGACTCAGACGACTCTTTAACTCCAAAACTGAACATTTACTGAACGTGAACGCAAGATAGAAAACCACACTTTTAAATGCAAAATGTAAGACACAAATGAAACACTAAAACACTTGTATTCTTATAATACCAGTAAAAATATTGAACTCAACCTTAGCTTTTCCCAATCAGTCCGAATGGATTAGGCTTATAAGGGTTAATTCTAACTACTCCGTCATTCAAATATACACAGTCACTTAACAGTACTCATACATGGGCCCCACACACACGCTCGCATTCACACAAACGTTGCAGGCCTGATTGTTGTGTGCTGCAGCACAGTGGCGAAACTCCTCTTCACTCACCGATAGCTGCACCAGAAACGTCTGACTTACAGTTCCGCGTTGCGAACCAGCTCACCCTCTCGTCCCCTCCGGCCGACAGTCAACCAGTTCTCGTCTGCAGTCTGTTTCCGCTCACCACTCGCCACCGACAGGGCAAAGAAGATGGCGCTCGTCACCGCGACGAGCTCCTGCTAGCCGTTAGCTGCTAGCCGCCGATGCTGATGCCTCGCTCTGAATCACCGTCGTCTGCGGCTGCACAGCTGTCGGGCAGGCGGTTTCCCAACGCCTCCTACTAACAGTCACTGGATAGTATTTACTAGTCAGTTCTCTTTTGTTAGTTTATTGTGTGCTAGCGCGCTCCGAGCCAACACTGCTGCGTCCGTTCTCCGTTTTTCTCTCTTCTCCTCTCCTTTCTCTCTCATCACACCCAGCCAAATACAACAGGTAGACCTGCACAGACCACCTTCACTGCCCACTCAGAAAATACGAACTAAGAGTGTTAGCTCTGTTACATTCAGCAACTTTGTAAGAAAACATTATATTTACATAACATTATTCCTCTTCAATTACACAATACACATTATATGCAAAGTACATTACACTCCTGTTAACTTTGCTTTTATGACCAAAGGAATTAAGCTTATTTAATCCCCATTTTTCCATCCGGGCTACACCCTCCCCCTTCTAGAATGTTTTGATGTCCCCAGCAAACCAACAGCTTAGCTAATTTGAATCTCCATGCACTGTCTAGTGAGATTCAATTTAACGCAGGAAGGGCATAAGGCCATAGGGTGGCACCAGAGGGTCTGGCAGGGGTGGCATCGTGAATCTCTGTACGTGCCGCTTCCAACCAGCACTCCCTGGCTCAATACAGTTAAGGGCTGATCAGATGGTCTTCCCAGTTCATCATAACTCAGTCTGACAACTGGCTTCTTGACTCTCTTTGTGCGTTCCGTTGGAGGGTCCCTGTCTTCCAGTAGCACCTCCCTCTCCACTGCTACTGCCTGTAAGTCAGTAACTGTACCTTCCTCAGAGTTGTGAAGCAGATTTGGGGAGTCGAGAGCTTCTGGAGTTGAGTCACCCTCCTCCAGTTCAGGGGATGAAACTTCTAGAGGAACTACGCTTGGGGCTTGACCTTGGCCTCGGTCTCTCAACAACGGACCTGGTCGTGTCAGAAGTTTCTCACAGTCCATATGTAATGATCGTGATGGGCCTGCATATTCACATTCAGACTCTGATGAGAACATGGCATCTTCCTGATCTACAGTTTGTTTGGTCGCTGCGAGTCTCCTTTGGGATCTTGCGACCGGTGTCTGAAATGACTCGGGCTCAGTGTCGTTTGGCAGTCTCACTAGATAGCCAATCGGTAGTAAGTGGTTGCGGTGTACTGTCTTTTCTACCCCCAGTCCCTTCTCAGGTTTTACTCTGTAGACTGGTAGGTTGGGAAATTTCTCCACCACGACATATGGTGTAGGTCGCCACTTACTTTTCAACTTGTGTTTGCTGGTAACACCCAAGTTTCTCAGTAGTACTCGGTCTCCTTTTCCCAGAGTCTGCTCTTTCACATGTTTATCATGAGCTTTCTTGTTTCTCTGATGACTCTTGTCAGATGCTTGTGTTACAAGGTGGTATGCTTGACGCAGATCAGCTTTCAGCTTAGCCACGTACTTGTGATGTGACAAACTCTTTTGATCCTCATCCAGTGCATCAAAACAGATGTCCACAGGTAGACGCGCCTCCCTGCCAAACATGAGCAGGTAGGGCGAGTACCCTGTTGCTTCGTTTTGAGTGCAATTGTAAGCATGCACCAAATGACTGAGACTCTGACCCCATTTCTGCTTTTGCTTCGGATCTAGGGTTCCGAGCATAGACAGCAGCGTACGGTTAAATCTCTCTGGTTGCGGATCTCCTTGAGGATGGTAAGGCGTTGTCCTAGACTTCCGAATCCCCAACATTTTGAGAAGATCTTGAATGAGTTTGCTCTCAAAATCCCGACCTTGATCAGAATGTATCCGTGCCGGAAGTCCATAGTGCACAAAGTATTTCTCACAGAGAATCTTGGCAACTGTGGATGCCCGTTGATCTTTGGCTGGAAAAGCTTGGGCATATCTGGTAAAATGATCGGTTACTACAAGGATGTTGGCATACCCCTGGGAATCTGGTTCCAAGGACAGAAAGTCTATGCATACCAGATCAAGTGGTCCGCTACTGGTAATCTGGTTTAATGGTGCAGCTCTTTGGGGCTGAGCTTTACGCGTGATACATCTACCACAGTTTCTTATGTACTGCTCTACTTCTGCACAAATTTTGGGCCAGTAGAATCGATCCCGTATGACTTTAACAGTCTTGTCCACTCCTAGATGACCGGACTCATCGTGCAGCGACTTCAGAACCATGGCAACCAACTCCCTTGGTAACACTAGCTGATATACCTCATTACCAGATTGCCTCTGCACTTTTCTGTAAAGCAGATCATCTCGGATCACCAACTTATTGGCTTCTCTCTGAAGCAGTACGGCTTCTGAGTTAGCCTCCTTGTCTGGTGAAAACAGGAATTCTCCATTCACAGATTTCTTGACTGGAGCAATCACTGGATCATTATCTTGCGCTTTAATAAGTTCTACCTTACTTATCTGGGTCAAAGCACTGTGGTCCAATCGAGTGGGGAAAACAAAACACTCTGGGAGTGCCTCAGGGGAAACCCCTAATGACTCGGCATATCCCATGTTCCCTCCTGCCGACTTTCTGCAGGAGATTTGCTTGCAGAGGGCTTTGACACTGTCGAGGGGCATTGTTTTCCACTCGGGGCTCTCCGATGGCAGAGGATTGCGTGACAGTGAGTCAGCATCAATATTGGTGCTTCCAGGTCGGTACTGTAAAGTGAAATCGTAAGTTGAGAGGGCAGCCAGCCAACGATGACCAGTGGCATTGAGCTTGGCTGTGGTCAGAATATACGTGAGGGGATTATTATCGGTCCTCACCGTGAACTGAGCACCATACAAGTAATCGTGAAACTTGTCCACTACTGCCCATTTCAACGCCAGGAATTCAAGTTGGTGCACCGGGTAGTTCTTTTCCGAGGAACTGAGCTTTCGGCTAGCAAACGCCACAGGTCGCAAACCTTCAGGATGTTCTTGATTGAGTACTGCGCCCAAACCATGAAGGCTGGCATCTATGTGTAACACATAGGGCTTGGATGGATCGGCGAATGCCAGAACGGGTGCATTTGTGAGACAGTGTTTAATCTTTTGAAAAGCCTCTGTGCAAGCAGGACCCCACCTATCTCCAAAGGGTTCATTTACACTGTAATAGGTCTTTTCTGGGACTTTAGCAGTTTTCTTCTTTCTCTGAGTGGGTGGGTAACCTTTGCAGAGCTCGGTGAGTGGTCTGACTTGAATAGAGTAGTTTTTTATAAAGCTACGGTAGTACCCACAAAACCCCAAGAATGACTGCAGTGATGGAAGGTCAGTGGGTTGCTTCCAGCGAGTTACTGCTTCCACTTTGCTTGGGTCGGTGGCAATACCATTTTCAGACACTATGTGTCCCACATATGTCACTTGAGGTCTGCAGAACTGACATTTGTCTATTGCCAACTTCAGTCCAGTCTCTTCCAGTCTGTCAAGGACCTTGAACAGTCTTTGTTCATGTTCTTCCAAGGTTTTTCCAAACACTATTAAATCATCCAAATACACTATGACCTCAAGCATGTGCATGTCCCCAACCGCTTTTTCCATTACTCTCTGGAAGGTTGCTGGGGCTCCTGTTATCCCTTGGGGCATCCTTTCGAATTGGTAAAATCCCAAAGGGCATATGAAAGCGGTTTTTTCCTTGTCGTCTTCTGCCATTGGGATTTGATAATACCCGCTGCGCAGATCCAGGACTGAAAACCATCTGCTTCCAGACAAACAGTCCAAGGCCTCGTCAATTCGAGGAATGGTGTACTGATCAGGAATAGTTCTGCGGTTCAGTGTTCGATAGTCCACGCACATCCGCAACTTCCCCGTTTTCTTTCGTGCCAATACGATGGGTGAAGCATAGGAACTCCTTGATTCCTTTATTACTCCTGCAGCCAGTAGTCCTTGAAGGTGACGGCGCAAATCATCCAGATCAGCAGGGGCCACACGGCGAGACCGTTCTCTGAAGGGGGTGTCGTCATTTAGTCGTATATGATGGTGCACTCCTTTAGCCAATCCAACGTCCCACTCGTCGGTTGAAAACACATTACTTCTCTCTGCAAGTTTCTGTTTCAGCCTCTCTTTCCATTCAGCTGGTATAGGGGAATCCCCAAAGTCGAACAGTGATGGGTCCAGCTGAGATGAAGCTCTTGTGTGTGTGCCAGGGATGTCAGTCACTATATCCACCACATGCAAGTGTGCAACCACAGTACCCATTGGAATGGCAGTGGCTTTGAGGGACTCATTGCGCATAAGAACCAAGAACTTGTCTTTGTCAAGGGTCTTGGAGAACAACACCGTTGGCTGCACTAACACACTTGGGGGAAGAGCATGTGAAGGTGCACGTTCTGTGATCAGGATACTGTCTCCGATCGTGTGTGTTTCTCTGACTTTACAGATGGCTATATGGTTTTTCCCAGCCGGAATAACCAGTGGTCCAGGACCCGTCCACTTTACTTCGGCTACAGGAAAGTCATCATCTGTAGGCAACTCGGACTTAATGGTAGGTAAGGGCTGAGACTGCGAAACGTTCACCTTGGTGGTGCGAACAGTTTTTGGGCTCCCCTCTTTCTGACTTGAAGACAGAGGTCTAATTTTGTGAACATTGGTGCCAACTAGAACAGGTATGGTATCTGAGCAACGAGGATCTGGGCACACTAAAGCAAGAACTGGGACAGCCTTCACGTTCCCTTGGGTCTTTCCAGGCAACTCCAACTCAATTTGGATGTTGCCTCGGTAGGGGTAGCTGGTCTCTGACTCACTTAGGCCCCAAATATCTAAACCAGTGACAGGTTGGAGAGGCACATGAGGCAAGTACCTTGAATACCAACTGTCGAAAACTATCGTTACCTGAGACCCGCTGTCTAATAGGGCAGTGCAGGTTATGCCATCCACCTTCACACAGGCAGTGGAGGGTGGCCCTACAAGTCCTTCTGGGACACCAGCTGTGTGTACACTCACAGCGCTCCGGTTGACCCCTACATTTGTGGTAGTTTGTTCTTTTGCACTACCAGGAGCTTTCTGGCTTGCTTTCAGTTTCCGTTGGGCATGAAGGAGTTTCTGTATCACTTTTGGGTAGTTCTCTGGGGATTTACATTTGGTGGAAATGTGCCCATCTTCGCCACAGCGATAACAGAAAAAGTCACTGGGATCTCTGAGTGCCGTAGCTCTCTGATGCATGCGCACGGGAGAAGTCTGGTTACGGAGTGGTGATACTACGGGCTCTTTGCTGGGTTTAACAGACATAACTGAGATTTGCTTTCTTAGTTTCACCACTTCTTTCTTTAAAGCTTGAATGTTGTTGTTCTCTTCCAAGCTGTTGGGCTCTGGCTCATCCGTGGGTGGAGACTCAAGGGAAAGGACACATGGAGCCCCTGACGCAGCCGTGAGCCCACTGACTTGGGTTTTGAGGTCTTGGAGCTCAGCTCTAAGATCCTGGACATATGCCCCTGTGGGTACAGTAGCACTTTTGACATGCACAGCTTTTGTGGGGTTAAGTCTACGGCGGGAGGCTTCATACTCTTCTTCAATGCGCACCTCATTCAGCAGCTGCAAGAAAGTAGGTGGATTATCTCTTCGCTCCCTCAAACGCAAACTTAATAACATCATGTCAGACCTTGTGGCTCCTTTAATGAGTTGATCAAGGCGGGCTTTGTCTATGGAAGTCGGGGACAGACCTCCTTTTTTTACTACTTTGTTCAGGGATCTTTCCATCCTTCGCAGAAACTCAGAAAGTTTTTCACCGGGATGCTGGCATAGCATTCTGAATGAGAAGTACAGTTCTTCTCCTGTCTCTGGTGTGTCAAATGTGTTCTCAATCACATCCACGTACCCTTGGGGTGTGGCCTCTGGGTTATTAAAGCGGACAGCCTGCAATATCTCCAAAGCAGGACCTTTTACACTTTCCATTATTCTCATTTTCTTTTCTTTGTCAGGCCGATCATATTCCTCTATCATCAAACGAGCTTGCAATATCCAGTTCTCCAATGGCTCCTCTCCTGGGGGAGTAGGGACAATCCCTGAGAAGGTTCGTAGCCTCCGGTAGTTGCTATTATCACTTACCGGCTTGGCTGTGCTTTGCAGAAGGTCTCCCACAGCTCTGATGATAGCTTTCGGAGTAGAGGCCTGAAGTGGTGGAACAGGGCCTAACTCTGTTGGTGGCACCTGCAAGTCCTCTGCGAGCACTTGGTCAGCTGACCCTTCCTCCTCCTCTGAATATCCAACAATTCTCCATGGTGCATTACTACCTTCCGGCAGGATGTCTAAGGGAATAGCTTTGGGATTTACTTTCTCTCTGCATTCACACAGTACAGTCAAACATTGACTCTGAGGATCGTACATGCGTCCTCTGACTTTAACACGTCCAAGAACTTTAATGGATTGCAGAGTTCCTTCTATGCGTTCAATCTCAGTGTCTTCGGGAACATCTTTGAGCAGAATGGCATGGGTAGGGTTAATGCCCTCTCCTTTACACCAATGCCGTAACTGTGCCATCCCTCTGGTGTACCAATTTCCCTTCTATTACACAGAGTCTGCTTACTGGTTTCCTCCGAGTTTACCTATAGCTTATTTTCATTTCAGATTATCTCTACTTAAAGAGTTGTCTGAGCCAGTAACAAGGGTAGACTAATTTTAGCATTTATCCCAGCGGTGCCTCCATTTTATGTAGCACCCCACCGCTTTATATTGTGTTCTGACCGGGAACACCAGGATTGACCAAACTAGGTGGGGTGTGGGTCCGATGCAAAGTGGATACCACGAAGGTTCACTTGTGGACAATGATGTGATGACTATTAAGAAACTTAAATCACACACTATTTAAAATAACACTGACTCAGACGACTCTTTAACTCCAAAACTGAACATTTACTGAACGTGAACGCAAGATAGAAAACCACACTTTTAAATGCAAAATGTAAGACACAAATGAAACACTAAAACACTTGTATTCTTATAATACCAGTAAAAATATTGAACTCAACCTTAGCTTTTCCCAATCAGTCCGAATGGATTAGGCTTATAAGGGTTAATTCTAACTACTCCGTCATTCAAATATACACAGTCACTTAACAGTACTCATACATGGGCCCCACACACACGCTCGCATTCACACAAACGTTGCAGGCCTGATTGTTGTGTGCTGCAGCACAGTGGCGAAACTCCTCTTCACTCACCGATAGCTGCACCAGAAACGTCTGACTTACAGTTCCGCGTTGCGAACCAGCTCACCCTCTCGTCCCCTCCGGACGACAGTCAACCAGTTCTCGTCTGCAGTCTGTTTCCGCTCACCACTCGCCACCGACAGGGCAAAGAAGATGGCGCTCGTCACCGCGACGAGCTCCTGCTAGCCGTTAGCTGCTAGCCGCCGATGCTGATGCCTCGCTCTGAATCACCGTCGTCTGCGGCTGCACAGCTGTCGGGCAGGCGGTTTCCCAACGCCTCCTACTAACAGTCACTGGATAGTATTTACTAGTCAGTTCTCTTTTGTTAGTTTATCGTGTGCTAGCGCGCTCCGAGCCAACACTGCTGCGTCCGTTCTCCGTTTTTCTCTCTTCTCCTCTCCTTTCTCTCTCATCACACCCAGCCAAATACAACAGGTAGACCTGCACAGACCACCTTCACTGCCCACTCAGAAAATACGAACTAAGAGTGTTAGCTCTGTTACATTCAGCAACTTTGTAAGAAAACATTATATTTACATAACATTATTCCTCTTCAATTACACAATACACATTATATGCAAAGTACATTACACTCCTGTTAACTTTGCTTTTATGACCAAAGGAATTAAGCTTATTTAATCCCCATTTTTCCATCCGGGCTACACACAGTACATCTGCTGTATGTATGTATGTATGTATGTACAGCATCTTCCCCTTACTCTTTGATTTAACTGACTGTGCCCTGCAGTGGAAGGTCCCTAGGGTGTTAAGGTGAATGCAGGGAGTTATTCCCACAGCAGCACTGCGGTGCAAACTGTCACTGGCTCAGCAAACAGGAGGCACAGAGGCTAAATGCCTGTTTCTGCCAAGGGAGCAAGAAGCGGAGGAGAGGAACAATGGATGAGAGCAAACAGCTGGTTCATTGCGTCTATTGAAGTTGGGGGGGGGGGGGGGGGGGGGGTGCTTTATAACACTCTGCTTTAAGAAACATTACTTTTTTTTCTTTTTTTTGCATCTGGATCTGTCCTGCCTCAATATTAGATACATTACAGAGCCATTATCAGTGCTGCATAAATGCTTTTGATGATTTATTTATTTATTTTTAGAACTAAATTGCCAGAAGTGTCAGCTGGTCTATTGGTTTTCCTTGTGAATTCAAAAGAAGACTAATTATTCCTGTAATTTTTTTTTCTCATAGTGTGCAAAAGGAAAATATTATTTAAGCTTGGTTAAAAAGAATGATTCCCCGCAAGTGTAACATTTGTAGTACAGAGTTTCCGATGTGCCAATAGCTGTCTGCAGACTGCTGGTGCTTTACAGGAAACAATATTAAGTGTTAGTTTGGTTCTAGCAATGCCACAGAACTCCATAATGAAGATGCTGTACTTACAGCCATATAAGAACAATCCCCATAAGTCTAGGAGGGCTCTCAAACTCAGACTGAAGAGCAACACCCAGTGGACAGCTATAGAATTCTCTGCCCCCCTGGAGGTTTACATATGTCGAGGTATAATGATTGTTCAAAGACACGTAAATAAGAGAGATTATTTCTGATCACTCCAGCAGCAGCTCTGGAAAACTGTCTGTGCCCTCGTGTTTTTTATGATTTAGTCATGCTAGAATCCCTTTTTGCTCATTCCACTGTTTGCCATCTATTTTCATCACTACCCCTCTGATGCAACAGCGTAGCATCCGTCTCATCAGATGTTACCATCAAGTAACGCATAGATCAAAATCGATGCAGTTGAATTTCTTGCTTTGATCTATTATTTCTAACCTTAAGTCGAGCTCACATTACTTAAGATCATTTATGAATGTTGCATGCGGGGAGACTCTTAACTTAAATGGTTGAAAGTGCAAGCTATATTTAAAAAGATCAGGCAGCCAGACTTTTTGTATTTGTAAATGTATATCAAATTAGAATAAAAGCTAAGCAGCTGTTGAACCAGTCGAAGACTTTGAGCTTTATTCATAGCAGGATCTAAGGTTTAACAGTTGCCAGAAAGCTGAGATCAGAACAGCAGCATACTGGTTTTCAAGTTAAGGAAGACGGCAATAACAAGAAAAAAGAAAAAGACAATAGCAAGATGTGTGTGGATGTGCTTAAAGGAGAGCCACAAAGATGGGGTTTAAGCAGAACAAATAGCATTAGCAGTGAAGTACACAAAGACAGACAGTATATATATATATATATATATATATATATATATATATATATATATATATATATATATATATATATATATATATATATATATATATATATACACGCATTTTTAAAAGTTTTATCAACAAAATGAGAACTGATTTTGACAGAAAACTTGCAATAAACCCCTGAATGAATGGAAGGATTCAGTCTGTCTGGGGAAATATCTGGGAATGATTGATAACTAGAAATCGTTTACAAAAGGTAATATCGTGAGCCAAATGCTGCAAAAAAAAAAAAAAATCCTATAGAGCTGTTTTTTTGTTTTTGTTTTTTCATTTGTAAATGGATCTGTTTTGTGTTGCCCTGCTTTGAGACACTCTGATTAAGTGGTAAAACAATGCTTGAATTGTTTTTATTTGGCCTTTTAAAAGTAGTAATCTGTCTGTCATCCTATAGTAGCATACAATTATTCATTTAGTTTCTGAGGTGGCCATGACTGGGGGCTGCATGGATTGTAGGAGGAGGTTTGGCTGAAAGAAAAAAAACAATGACTCAGAGCAGCACATTCATAAAAAGATTCAAGGACATGAACTTGGTATTGTATATTTTAATTTGTGTACCACACTGGCTATAACATGCTACATAATTTGGTATCAAGAATTGGGTTTTTTCTGCATCTCTTATTCCTTATTGCTCTATATGCATCAACTGTCCATTACTTTAATGAATATGAGTGAACTAAATAAAAATGTACAGAAAAGAGAAAGAAGTGGAGTGGGACCTGGGGCACAGCTTTACACAACACTGTCCATGTACCTTTGAAACATTTTGGTATAACAGTGTTTAACCATCAATATATTTAATTTGGTTTTAAGAGATGTATTTCAGCTGTTTGTCTTCACATATCCCCTCTTTATTTATTTGACTGTTGGCTTACTATGTTAGGCTACCCTGCGTTGTTTTTACTTTACTTTCAGTATTTCCTTTTTTCCATTTAAATGGATTTTTGCAACAGCAACATAAGCCTCTTGCCCTACAACACCTTTCCCTTGCATCGTGTTTTCCCTCATCTCTTTGGTTTCTTGCATGCTTGTGCATCTCTTGACCCACGTCTGTAACATTTTTATATTTACTATTTGCCATAGTTATTTAGCATTTGGGTGCTGTTGTCCACAGTGAGAGTGCAGGACCACAAAATCCCTTTGCAACAGATTTTTTTTTAAGTTCTATTATTGCATTCTGCACTCTAACATAAAATATAAAAAAATAACCAAAACATTTATTTTTACCCTTACCTTTTATGTTTTTTGCAGTTGTTGCAGGCTGGTGAATGTGTGGCAATTTTTCATAATCCTTTAGAGGAATACAAATGTTCCTCTTGTCATCTTTGATTTGCGCTGATAAAGTAAAACAAATATTATGATTTCTTTTTCTTCTTTCCATTTCTGTCTGCTTGCATCTCACGCTTGTATTTCTCCCTCCCTCTCTGACCTTCCAACCATGGAGAAACCTAGAAGCCATACCTCCTCTCAGGCTCAGTGGAAGCCATCTGACACGCTCCATTACTTTGTGCTTGTTCCAATTAAACCTGACACCATTTGCTGTCAGGAGCATAGTGATACCCTGCAGAAAGGTAACCCAACCCTACTGCACCCACTGCCCAGGGGGTTTCAGTGTTTCTAGATGTATATTATGTTATTACAAGAAGATCTGTACTGTCAGATGGCTGTCCAAAAGTTGAATGTCCAAAGTTCACTCTGCCAGAAAATGTGTGCTTGGCAAGTTTTAGTGCAAAAATGAGAAACCATTAGATGGCCACATACTGCAAAAATGTTCTTTCAGGGAGTGAATACATACTTTAAAGAGTGTGGGTAATACCTTTTTTTCTGCTGAACCATTTTATTAAAATTAATTATGAGAATGAATTAAAGATAAAAGAAAATGAACCGTTAAAATGAACTTCGCCGTGAAAGCCAGAAATACCAGCATCTGTCAAAGGATTTCTCTCGAAACCTGGAATGACCCGTGCTATTTGCACTGAACCATCACTGACTTTCCTCCTACATGAAGCCTTGAGGATGGATGCAGTTTTCCAGAGTTTTAAGCTTTTTGCTTTGTTAGTTAGCAGTCAGACAGAAGGTCAGATTTCATTACATCGCACCATAATAATAAGGTAATATTGGTTGATGCTTTAACATATTAGATAAATATTAACATGTTGTAATGCTGTAATTAATCCTACCTTATATCCCCGCCATAACAGTGTAAAAATACAGTTAATTATTACCTGGAAACATGTGCAGTAGTTTCCGTGTAATAACTCAAAATTAGCGCTGCAAAATTACACATTTCTACTAAATTTCACATCGATATGTAGGACCAGCAAAAGATGTCCGTATTTAACTGTAAATGTCATAATCATGACTCAGGCATGGGTGTGATGGTGATTTTATATTACACCACTGGTGAGTGAACAATTTTTATGTAGCTATGCAGGCAAAATGATAGTCTAGCTCTTCAAATCAAATTTCATAAAAGATATACATTGATGAGCAAAGACAAGATGTGGTGGCTCCATAAAAACACTCTGATCACCCCATGAGACCTATAAAGGCAAACACAATATGTCAGTTCAGCTTAGCTGTCTTTTACAAATCAAACAATTTCTCTGTAATTGAATCATACTTTATATCATTAATAATATTCAGTTTTCAACACTGCGTTAATCAACTTATTAATGACAGTCTTTGGTTAAGTGATATCGGGAAACCTATTTAACCTAACATGCACAATTTCCCTTGCCTAAAAGTAATCAGGAAATATAATCAGCATACAGCTTTAATTCACTGAGCTTGAGCGTTTGAGCTTGTATGTGCGTCTTTTCCAGCAAAACACACTTAATCAATACTCCGTTCTTCTTGCTTACAAAACTAACTCAACCACAGAATGCTAACCCCACTGCCGATACAAGAAATTACTTGGTTAATACTTTGTAATAACTTATTTCTGCATTATTACATTCTTGTTTCCATCGTATTACCCCAAAATTACCACTTTATGACTGAGATGTAATAGAAAGTGAAAGTTGGGGTTTTTTTACATTAACTGTAAGCACATCAGCAAACTGTTTTTGATACATGTCAATCTTTTTAAAATAAAGTAGCTAAAGAAGCTAAATCTTTTTTGACCTTTTCTTCCTCATAAGAAAAACGTTTACATGTATCCTCTACACCTTAATTGTTGACATAACGGCTGCCCAGACAAAGACTTACAGGAGGTTTTTATGCTGCTTGGCAAATATACCAAGTTTACAACTATCACACCAAAGACTGACTGTGGCTAAGTTCAGGCAACAACAGCACGTTGGTTATGTTTTAGGAAATATCAGTGTTTAGACTAAATGAAAATGGACCATTTGTCTTGATCACTGCATTAAACTACAATTTCTTCCTTAACTTAACCATGCACTGTAGCCAGAACAAATGGAAGACCAGATGTTATGGCCTTAAAATTAGTTGTCAATAAATATCTCCAGCTCTCATTCTTTAATTGCCAAAATGTTAATTAACAGTGTTCTCTTACTCTGTTTACAGCAAACATTATGGTATCACAACTACAGTTCCTTCAGAATATTTGCTGTTGCAGTGTGCTGTTGCGCCCCTATATTTGTGATGCCGCAACAAACAGCACAAACAGAGCTCTGACAGTTTGGTAATTTGCTGACCTTGAAACTGACTTTGCACATCTGCGTGCTTCCTGGCTTTTATTATTTATTTCTGTCATCACTGTACAAGTTGTACAAAAATCCGTGCCATCTGCCTCTGGCTGCAGATTTGAGGTGCATGAACAAGACAGTAATACAGTGTAACAGTATCATAACTGGGATTGCCACACCTGTTTCTGATAGCACCAGGACTCACTAACCTTTTTGTGCTTTATTTCATGTATGTGCAGCAGTGCAAAGTAACAGATCTTGTGCTGAGAACTTGCCTTTGCACTTGTATGCTTAAAAGGTCTCGTCATTGTGTGGAAATATAATTCACAGGAGACAAGGTCGCTGCTCAGAAACTTTGATATATAAAAAAACAAAAATAAACCATTTTAAAACCTATTGCACTCTGGAAGGATATCACATTACATTTATCAGCTTTTAGACTTTAACTGTATTTTGTGATGCTTTTCAATAAAGCTACTTTTGGAAAATACATCCATGATGACTGCTCACGTAATTTGCTTTGGCTGGAACTTCAGTGAACGTCTCATCAAGCAGAGTAATGTCAATGTACAGAATCAGGGGACAGTAGAGCCCCCATGAAAACTATCTGTTGGGCACTCAAAGCAATGAGGCTGAGAGAAAGTTAATCAGAAGGCCTCTCCTTTGATGAAATGACCCCAAGTAAAGTTGTGGAGAAGCTCAATATGTTTCCTCTGCAGCAGGCTGCAGTCCACCAACCACCTAGAACCAATCTGAGGCTTATGACGGTAGCAGGGGAGAAGATACATTAGGCCTCCCTCCAGTGGGTAATGAATGGAACTAATAGGAATAGGCAATCCCAGTCCACACTACTAATATATGTAGAAAAATACTAGATGCAGGCTCTGTTATTTGCTCCAACAGCATACTGTGATGGCAGTTTTCAACACAAATGGTTCCAAAATCTTTATAGAAAGCTAAATTAAATAACTGTTTAATGAACAATAATGATCGTAGCCATGAAAACAATGGCTAGGAATGAGTGTTGGTGTGGTGTTACTGTACTCAGAATCTTTGGGGTTAAGGTTCCAAGTCAGTCCACTGACTGGCTGGTTCCTATCTATGTGAAGTGTGCATGTTCCAGGTACTCAGCTTCCTCCCACAGTAGCATGTTAGGCTAATAGGTGATTCTAAATTGGCTGTGGATGGTTGTCTGGCAGCCTGTTCAGGGTGTACCTCACCTCAAGCCCCGTGACAGCTGGGATAGACTCCAGCCCCCCTATGACCCTAAACTGGATATGCAGCAGCAAAGGAAAATACTTGGGAAACATCTCCACATGTGTATCATTATAAGTAAACAATTTGTGATGCTTGATCTTTGAAAGTTTGTACAAGTTGGAGACAGAAAGAAATAAAAAAGATAATTTGTATAAAATGCACATTGAATGCTTACAGTATATTATGATTTATTATATTAGCTGTTCCATTACATACTATAGTAAGAACAGAAAATGCCCATTTAGTCCAGCATCGGTGCTGCAGCGGGAAGTCGTTACTCTTAAATTTGATAAATTCAGCTGAAGCAAGAAAATGGATTTCGCAACATCTAGTATTAATTATGCATGGTGGAGCCATGTTTAAAAAATGTTCACTCTCATCATTATTACATTTAGGTCACATCATGTTGTGTGGTATCTTTCTCCAGTGTCAAGCTACACCGCACTGCTGAAGCTGCCATTTGCTAGACGGTTTAATTCCAAATGTCCCACGGTACCATGAGTGTACACTTTTTAAAAAATGTGTCCATTCAGCTGCACAGGATATGATATAATTTTGGCTCAAACATATCTCTGAATACTACTGCTAAGATAAATTATTTTAAAAATCATTGCAATCAACACTGGATAACCTTCAAGTATGTAATTAATCCCGGTCTGCTGAGGAATGCAGTCATGGAGCTGAAACCAGCCTCCTTTTTCCCCAGAGAGGGTGGGGTTGTGGTGTATAAAATTATTTCCCCACAGTGATCAATAAACTATCACATTACTATAGCTTAAATGAGCCCACGGGACTGGACTTGACCAGGGCAAGCAAGCTAAATCATTCTTTATTAGATTTAACCTGAATGTGATGCTTCATATTTGAAAACTTTTCATAAGCAACATTATTTATATTATATTAAAGTGTTCTACCATATTTTAAAGCATGATTTGATTTACCCTGGCACGTTATTAGGTCCCATTGGAAAGCCTTTTCTACCTTGTGCAACAATTCAAAATAAGACTCGCACAGATGAATATTTCCTCAGTGTGGAACTCAGTGGCATAAAATACGAGCTTACTTATGAGACATGTTTTCCTGGGGCCTTGGCTGCATGTCAGAGTGATGTAACAGATCTGTGTGTCATGCAACACAATATCAACTATTTATGAAGGCTCATAAAAGGGAATGTAGAAGTGTCATTGATGGTTAGTCTGACTCAGGCTTTGTAAAAAATGTATTCATGAAGCTGTTCTTATAATCAGCGTGTTACCATGTGAGAACAGAGTGCATTATCACATATAAATAGAAAAAAAAACATGAAGCTTTTGACCAGTGTTACCTGCTAAAAACATTTTGCATCATGTTTTATTCAAAATACATGTCTCACTGACAGTATGTTTCTATGCATTTTGAGTGCAACAGCAAATACATTTTGAAGGAAACATAACTATGAGCAGATGACATTTTTTTTTTACTCATATAAATGTTTTATTATATAATTAATGTATTTTTATGCCTGAATGTGTTAAGGTAACATAGCTGGAAAGTTAATGTTGATGGTGAGCACATTTTCATTCATAAATATTCACTGAGAAAATGTCTGATCTTGTAGCATAATATCAACAAATGATCATGAACCTTTTTTTTTATTTCTTATGATTAGGGAATCACTACACAAACATCCAGTGTGTGATTTCCAGGCTACTTTATCTAAGATGTTTGCTGTAGCTCTAAAGCAGCACATTGCTACATGTTGTGAAGTTTGTTTGTTTGTTTGTTTTTTTTCCAGCCATGGAAATAATTCTGCCATCATACACTTTTCTATTTTCTGTGGTCTTTCAGGCCTTTTGGTGTTACTGATTCTGGTGCTGTATTTATTCTTTTTAAAGAATGAAACAGATTGTTTATTTGGCCGCTCTTACAGTTTTTGCTGTCTCCCTACATAGATATGTTTTTGGCTAATAGCTCTTTGAGAATCACCTTGCTGGTGCAAAAATACAATTTTATTCCTGTCAAACTGTGTTATCTTCATATATTAAGCTAAAAGTATGTTGACAGATTGTAGGTTTTGGGGTTTTTTTGGTTTTTTGCAACAGGCTGCTAGTCCCTTCAGTTTGGATACAAGCTTTTTGCTTGCAACAATGTTACAAAGCAAGCAGGCTAAGGTCAACCAGCTAGCTGTAAGTTATCGACACTGCATGAATCCAGTCATGGTCAGTCTGATTTACCAGCCAGATTATAAAGCAGCCCTGCCTGAACCTACAGGAGACTCCTTTTTGATCCTCTTGGAGGCTGCTTGGCTGACAAAGTGTTTTGGTACATTCTCACTCATACATCCTCTATGCATTCAAACATGGGATGCATACGCTGACAATCATTCTTTATCATTTAAAAAAAACTGTCAAATTAACATTTCAGTAAGCTATAATTGTTCAAATAACATTTTGTTTTAATTTTAACATATCAGCAAATTGTACCTTTAAAGTCTTATTCAAATTTTAACATTTCTGTAAAGGCTATGGACAGAAAACCTGACATTTCTCTTAAAACAATTTATCTGAAAATCCAGTTTTTTGGAACTTGTGTTTCTTTCCCGATACACACAGTTCAGCTGATTTTCAACTACCCAAGTGGTTACGCTTTATGATTTGAAGATTTTGATTGTGAAAGATTAAATTTGTGTTTTCCACTTTGGATTAAATAATAAATTCACCAAATGATATTGTGACTCCATAACAGGCATCTGTTTCACACATGCTGTACTGTAAGTAACAATTAATGAGTGAAACTTTGAAGTTATACAACAAGGGTCTTTATCTAAATGGGCTTTTTTTTTTCCATGCATCCCTTCAAGCTGATTTACGTTACAGCTCTGTTCTTAAATAAACCACTGAGGATTTGATCACTAGACAAACATCGTGCAAACTTCTACTTAACTGTAAAACACATCTGGAAATGCTGGAAGATGTTTATGGCTCTTATCAGCTTTGCAGAGTGTAAATGCTGCTTTTACTCATGTTCCTAAGTCCTGATGAATACACTGATGTCCTGCTATGAACAGAATTTAATTCTGGACACTAACAATGCAAAGAATTTCCAATGTAGCAGATGTGAAGCAATGTTAACATTTATTCAATCCAATTCAGTTCAGTTCAATTCAATTCAATCCAATTCAATCTAATCTAATTCAATTCAATTCAATTTCATTTGTATAGCACCAAATCAACGAACATTGGCCTCAAGGCAACCCAACAGTCAAAACGATGCCCTATGAGCAAGCATTTGGCGACAGTGGGAAGGAAAAACTCCCTTTTTACAGGGAGAAACCTCCGGCAGAACCAGGCTCAGGGAGGGACAGTCTGCCGTGCCCGGTTGGGGTTGAGGAGAACTTGTTATTGAGAATTTGTATTTTGATAGAAGGATAGAGGGAAGAAAAGGGGGTGAAAGGCGTCACAAAGGTAATCAGTGAGTTGCTGTGAGACTGACAAAGCAACAGCACAGAGTTCTGAAGAGTTTCTGGAAAAACACCATTTCTTTCTTCTTTTTCTTCTTAGGTTTAAGTTCTTCAGAGTTCTCTGTGACACTGAAAACTGGCACAACTGCTTCAGACACTGGCAGATGTTCAGAAGAGGGTTCCTCACTGGGACGAACCTCAGACAAGGATGGAGGTTTAGCAGGGGGTGATGTAGAACATGGTGGGATTACATCATTGTTATTTTCTGGACTTGTTGTTTTCTCCACAGTTCCAGTAATATTTAAGCCATCTTGAACTCTTGATGAACCATCTTAATTTTGATTTCTGAAGTGATCATTTCCTCCTTTATTGAGTAGTATATATGCACAGTATTTCTATTATTCAATATGACAGATAAAATAATTACCACTGATCATTTTTCAGCACGCTGTGGTATTTATGATATTTATCATGCAGCAGCTTGTGAGAAAATAAAAAACAAAATCGTTCGATCGCTTCACGGGTGCACCTCCAAAAATAGCCCTTTGTTTTTGTCGGTATAAACCTTCCACTTAAAAGCAGGATGACAGTATGAACCTCCACATATTACTCAGCACCAAGCAGAATGAGGTCTGCACACTTAGCCCCTTTAATACATTTCAAACAATTGTAGATAATATTTCTGACATTAGATCCAAAGGTAAGCAAAGTGTCACAGTGAAGCAATTTTTCTAACATTTGCTGAGGTGGCAGAGCAGCCGACATACTGAACCGCAAAAACAGAGATCCGGGGGGGCGGGGGCAATTTCAGCAACTAGACTCACAAACAAAACCTCATCAGTAGAGAAAATGGCTTTTTACAAAAGCTTTTTATAAATTTTGCCAACAAGACAAGGGTAATGCTGCTCATAAACATTTAGCTCAGTGTAAAAGGTACTGGATTAGGAGGAGTGTTAGCTTGATAAGTGACAAATGTGGGTGTGTGGGCAAGTTGGCGTGCATTATTCTTTTAAGATTTCCCTAGATCATCTTCATAAAAGTCTTATAGAATTTATAGAATCGCATGCCCAACATTTCCATAAATAATTTAAGTAAAGACCACATATTTGCTTTTATTTTTTTGTCTCATTTAATTTATTTCATAACATTGGAATATTGACATGTAATATTTAACATGCACTTATACATTATTGAATAACCAGTGAGAATTCAGCAGCAATTTTGCATTTGCCTTAGTGTTATAAAAGCCAATTTTGTGTTGCATTTTTAATGCCGCTCTTCTTCCTCTTGCTTTAACATTGGCTGGAAAACATTCTTCACAGAATAAGCCATGGTTACCTCTGTTACTGTGTGGTGTTCCTCCACGGGCTTCGGAAGCAAAAAAGTGCTAAAAATAAATTATTTCACTTATTTATTTAATTTATTTATTTTTGGTCAGTGAAATGTGCACAGCAGAGGTCAGCTCTGGACATTTCTTCTTCCAAGAAACTCCTTCAGAGCAATTAAAGCTGAGGAAAGACTCAAAAAAAAAAATAAAAGGAGCTTGTCAGTAAAACTTGAACAGCATCCTTAAGGCCAGCAGCTGAGCCCTGAATAATGCAAGGCCATGCCCTCCATCAAAAGCAGTTTTAATTGTGTTTTTTTTTTTTTCCTCCCCTCCAATTTTCTTGTGGTTCACAGAAAAACAGCTACTCACAAATTCTTTTTGAAATACCTAGGGGGTAAAATCAATCGCCTTCCACTTACAAGGCATTGTAAGTGTGTGTGTGTGTGTGTATTCATGTGTTGGGGCCACAGCGCACTACTGTTATTCACATGAGCATATTTTCTGGCATATATGTTTACTACTGTTTCTGCTTTAGGTGCAAACATACTGTATGTGCCTAACTGTCTCGAGATATAGGGCCTGTCTACCTTCTATTTGTCACCACAATCAAAGAACGGCAAACTATGCCTGACAAGATGCCTCCTTTTCTTTGCTCACATCACCTTGCACTGCCACAAAGCACTCACTTTCTGCTGACTGGTTACTTGCCTGAGTAGTGATAGAAAGAGAAAAAGAGAAAAAAGGAGAGAAATAGACCTCTAGGAAGTTCATGTCTTCCCTCTGCTCCTTTTACTCTGAGGCTGCTGCCCTCCATTTCCTTGCACACATGGGGCGACTGAGCTCTATTGCTGAGGTAATTTGTGTCTGCCACAGCCACAGCCTTGGTTGTTCCCTTGATTGTGGTGCCAACCTCCTATGACTCATGTGTCTGCTGAAACAAGAAACTGAGGCAACATAGAGAGAATTGTTAAAGATAGAAAAATGGCTTGGGGCAATAGAAAGCGATGTCAGTTACCATGCATTTCAGTTGTTGTTTTTTGTTTTGTTTTTTGTTTGTTTGTTTTTAGTCCCCAAAAGGATATTTGTTTTGGTTATAGTGAAATGTCTACATCCAGAGCCACCAGGAGGTCACAATTGTCACTTATTTGCTGAAATATTCACACATACAAAACTGGACAAACTTTTGTATATTTCTGACTTTCTGACTTATCAAAGTTTCAGTGTTTTTAGAGGGAAAGATCTCAACAGCTACTAGATACAATGCTGAGAAACTGGGTGTAAGAATTTACAGCCCCATTAAAACAACCTGCCAAATATTATGTACTTTCCATGTCACTAATATACCTGTAACCTTCCGATGCATAGACAGGAGACAGGGTATATTTTGGTGTTTGTAACGAGGACACTAACACATCACTTGGGTTCTGTGGGTTGCATGAAGGATGGTGCTTGTTCTAGCACATCCTGCTGATGTTTAATCCAACTGCGATCAGGGTAGTTTGGAAGCAGGGTCAATGCCTTGGGCTCTTTGTCAAGAGCCGCATGAAAGACTCAAGCTTTTTTTGTTTTACTTTAACAATACTTTAACAACTTAGGAAAAATGTTTCTTAGCAAAAAAGTTGCAAAGAATTTGGGGATTTATTTCATCATCTATGTGAAATAAAATAAGTAAAAGACAGAGTGAATGCCAGTGACAAGGGCAAACCCCCACTGTTCATTGGTGAACATAAAACAGTGCAGTGGAAATCACTGCATGGCCTCAGGAACACTGCCAAAAACTGTTGTCAGTGAACACAGTTTGTTGCTGTACCCAAACCCAAACTCTGCCAAAGTAGAAGAAAAAAAGAAAACACACAAAGATCCAGAAATACTGCAACACTGTCTGCCATCGCACAGCGCCCCAGCCTTTTTAGAAGGGGATGTGAAATTAGCTAATGTCATCAGTGCCAGTTAGTGGTAACATTAGTTAAACTAAGAGACCAACTATTATAATAATTATGCTTGCAAAACATCAGTTATTGAGAGCCGGTTAGGATTTTTGCTTAAAGATTTGTGTTTGTTTGTTTTTTTATATGCTCTCAGTACCCTACAAAGATATTATTAAATGAGAAGAGGGAGCATTCCCTGTTCAAATCAGCTGAATTGTGTGAGTGTCAGGCAGGTCATTGGATTAAAAGAAAAACATCCTCGCATCCTTGACAGAAACAAGGCATGCATCCAGAGATATGATCCTGCTGCAAAGGATATCAGTATTCCAGCAATGCATCAGTATATATTTGTAATAAATAAATAAATAAAGGCAATTGCTGAGCAAACCCTCACTTGACATCTGAAAATGGGAATAGTGAAAATACAAATCAGTATAATGCAAACACTTATGAAGAAAATAATGATCCAAACAGTAAAGAGAGATCCCCACTGAGACGAGAATTACAACTCTGTATCACAAGTAGGCACTGATAGAGCTCTCGCTTTCCACTATTACAGCTCTCACCTCGCAACAGGAGAAACACTTGAAATATGAATTGACTCCAGCAGTGTTCGCTTTATTTAGCCAACAGCAATAATGTCTGAGTTACAAGAGATTTAATAGTTTATTGAGCTTTGCAATCTTCTCATTAAATGTGACAATGGGAGCAAAGCTGAGGGGAAACTCAGCAAACACAAAAAAATATGAATAAAAGTAATACACTTTGGAGTTACATGGCACTTTTCTCGACAGCCTCAAAGATAAGACTGTGACAAATAGCAGCCATAACGGCATATTATAAAACTAATAAGAATGAAAGTAATGAAATATGCGCCAATGAATCCATGATTTCAGAAACCGTGTTTTATTCATTCATTTATTTGAGTTGCTTGTCGACGCCTCTTTGTCAAAGGCACAAAATTCAATGTGTTTCCCAAAGTAACAGCAGACAAATATCGAAAAAGATGCAATATTTCTTGAGCAAAAACTTTGTTTAACAATATAATTTCTGACACCTAATAGGAAACTCGAAAACAAGTATATATAAAAGTATATATAAAATATAAAATACTTTTCAAGGAAACTGTTTTCTGAGTTTCAGAAGGTCTCTAAGCATACCGGTGATGCAACTCATATCTGCGCATGTGAGTGCATAAGGATGAGCAAAGCATCCTGGCGTCTATCAGTCAAGGTCAAGAAATGTGACTCAGCCTGTTGGTAAATCAAAAGTAGAATCCTTTTCATAAAACACATTAGGAAATTGTACATAAACACTTTATGTGGCAAAAGAAACCCACCCAACCAGCTTTAGAAATCACATTTATAAACACACATTATGGTAAATGTCTGACCTGAAAATCAGTCTTCCTACTACAGTATTTTGCATGGACTACAGTGCAAAGATTTTTTTTGTACTCTAAGCATTTTGTTTACCATAGTCCTCATTACACACAGATTATGAATTTGCATTTTTTTTTAATTGTGAAAATATTCCATGCAGGCCTTTTACTAAATGCATGCAGGCTCCTTCTCCCCTTTGATTTGCCGTCAAAGCTCTTCATTACTGTATATGATTACAAGTGAATCAAATAGAGTCAATTTTGCTGTTTCTCTGGTAGGATTTTAAGCCTGAACTCAACCAGTCACTGTGGTCGGCAGATAAAACATTACCGTTTCTTGTTTTGCTTACAACCATCCCAGAGGGCATGTGTGCCCCGCTGGTGGAAAATGTGGTGGTGATGTAGTGCTAAGGCTGATTATTCACAGTCACACTTCACTGGCTCCCCTCACTAAGTAGGAGTGATCACACATCAATACCGCATCCTCCAGGTTGTCAATATGCTCCTCACCTCCAAGCAGTTTGCACCTCAAGTAGAAAAAGTTAAAAACCATTTTAACATGAAGGGATAGATTAATTAATTGATCAGCTGACTGAAAGAGTTTGCTTTGGTATAAATCACAAATCAGAATTTCACAAGAATACCTCAGTTTCCTAAATGAGATATTAGACTGTATTTCCTTTGGATGGTTCAGACTTTGAACAATAGGTCTAATTTTCATGAGGTTATATCCCTAGCAGATTAATTTTTCATATTAAAATGATCAGAAAAAATTTTTTTTAAAGCATAATAATGTGATCAGCAATCCAATTGGCCAAAACAGTATTTGGAGTTGTCATTTTTTTTAAACTGAAGAATTACTGCTCATTTCTTTTACAGCAGTTTCCTTAACTTTCCTCATCCTTTTAAGATTATCAAGTTAGTTTAACACTCTCAGCATATATACAATGAAACTATACAGCTTTGCATAATCATACTAACTCAACAAATGAGCCAGCCACACTTTTGCACTGGTTCTGTTTTTCAACCCAAGAAGTCAATCCACATGTTTTAAAATGATGTTTACCATTTACAATGCTTCATACTTATAAGACTTGTGGCATTGGTGCCTGTTAGAGCACTGGCAGGCAGTATGGCCTGCATGTGCTGTTAATTATTAAATTAACAACCCATCCAAAAGGTACATGCTTTCTTTGTGCATTATTTAGCATTCATTTTTACAGTGCACCTATACTGTACACTCTGAATGACCATTGCCAAAGTAGAATTCCCCCCTCTAGTCCAAATATCATCACATGTTGCTTGGAAAAACAAGATAGCGACGACCATAACCGAACCTGGAAAAAAAAAAAAGGTCATGTTGGCTACGACCATCTTTTATATACAGTTTTTTTATTAACCTGTAGAGGTTTTGCAGATGTGTGACCACTAAGCACCTAACGTTAACTTGTCAACTATTTCGAATGTGCAACAATCACTGTGACAATGTAGGATGAAGTCAATAAGGCTCCAGTCACACAGGCCTATAGAGCGGTCTGCGACCACTGGTCATGAGGGAAACATGAATATTCCCCAACCAGTTGCGAGTGATTGTCGGGGGTTGATGGCAGTCGCTGGGAAATTAATTGCTAAAGTTCCAGTTACACAGGCCTAGAGGATAATCAAGTGACCCCATGGCAACCCACCAAACCTCCTAGTGATTGTTTTGGTTCTAATTTGAATAATGGACTTGTCCACAAACACCAGACACAAAACTGAAATGGAGCCCGTTTGCCTTCAAAATAAAAGTTGTGCCTTTAGAAACATGTTGGGCACAGATCTTCCTTTGAAGGTAGACCTTCTATGTTTCTGGTTTGCGTCGCGCTTATTCTAGGTACACTACCGCTCGGCTAGTAGTTAGCAAGTATTTGCAGATGCACATGAAAACTGGTGGCAACCATGGCAATCTGCTAGCAACCAACGCAATCACTAGGAGGTTTTAGGTGCAGCATCTTCATTTCAACCAATTTCACCCAGCAACATCCAGCGGCCTCCAGGAAGCACTGCAAACCAGTTAGGGAAAACACATTTGGCCCTAGCAACCTATCTCATCTCAACAATAAAGGAAGTGAGGTTGTTATAGCCACACAAAGTCTGAAGATTATCATAACCATGATGCTGAATGTCCTCTATGGTGACTAAACCATTAGCTTTCACTGATAGAGGAAAATATTATACACTAATATTAGAAAATATTAGTGTATATTCAGAGGGCAGGGACAAACAGAACATTCTTTCAGACTGGAAGACTTCCCATTGTTGTGAAGACACTTAAATGTACAAACTTATTTCTGTTTGCAAGTTTACAGCACATCCAATGTTAAGGTAACAACAGCAGGCACCGACACAAGGTGTTATTTTAGGACTAAGGGTGAGGAGAAAACACAAATCTGTCTGAAGGTGTTTTAAAATACAGCATGATGACATAATTTTGCATGTCATGTGAATGCAGTAAAACCTCGAATGGTTAAAAAAAAATTAAGAGTGTAGAGTATCTGCTGATGAATAATTACATTTGAATAAATAATAAATAATTGATAAATTGTTTTATGCTTACAAGACTTGTGATGCTGGTGCATGTTGGTGCATGATCGAGCCTCCTTTCCATCTTCCATGGCACATCCATGTAAACAAAAGCCATACAAGACCAAAACGATAGCTTTGCATGACTCTTGATACAGAAATTGAAACTAAATGCAGATAAGTGCAAAATAGTTGTATGGCAGCGCATAAGCAAACACATTTATGTGTTTTAACATTTTAGTACACAGTTTCCTTATAAAAATAAAGAAATTAATGTTAGTGTTGTGAAGATTATACCCACAATTTGTATAAAGCAGTCAGTCCCTCATTTCACCATTGTGGGATTTATTGACCCACACACACTACTAAGCCTAATGGCAGATTTTTTTTCCCAAAAGAAGTCAAGCTTTCATTATCCAGTAAACTTATTATGTGTTAAAAGGAATAATTTTCCCAGTGTGGGTCCTGATTTGACCCAATGTGGCACCGAAGCACCTGCGTCGGATCACCCTCAGGTATTAGTGTAAACTACTGGAGCACAAATGATGCTCTTAGTGCAGAGATGTTTTTATCGGGTAAAAAAAAATAAAAAAAAAAAAAAAAAAAGCCAGTCTCTTCTGTTGAGTAACCCGCATAAGACACAGATGAGAACAAACTTGTGGTGACACAAACACATTTAGTACAAGGTAAAATGAGGATGATGTTCACATCATGCCAAAGGAAGAACAGCAAGGAGAACCATTAATGGTGTTTGCTTGTCACATGTCCCTGAGTTTTTCATGCAGTGGGTTCAGTGTCTTCAACGGCTGCAAAAAATATCCTTTGTGTGTGTGCGTGCGTCTGTGTGTGTGCGCGTGTGTGTGTACATGGCCTTTGGCTGTCCTCACATGGAAAGACGAGGAATATTTTATTCTCTTATATTCCCTCCAGAAGAGAAATTCTGGGTTTTTGAGTTTTTGCACGTTTCTTGCATTTCCACATCTATCCACATTTTTTACTCTCTGCAATTTCAAACTAACAGTTTTATGCCCTTTCTTTTTTTCTTAATTTCAAAACCTTTTATGCAAGACTTCGGGGGTTACATTTGAAGGTACGAGCCAGGTAATGTCGACATAAAAGGGGCCTCTTTGGCAGCACAGGACAGCTGCAGTCCTGGGTTTTGAATCAAAAATTGAACTGTTATGTTTCCATCAAAAGATCTGGTTTGATTTGAGAATCACAAAGTAGGCAGACCTGAAAATAATATTTTACATAATATTGCACATACTTATCTTGGAGCATTAGCCATGCTGGCCTCATTTAAGCTTACAAAAAGTGGTGGAAGTGCTGTTCTGGTCTGCACAAAAACCAGAATTTTTCTGGAGGGTAAGCAGTCAAAATTGTGAAGATTTGTGCGCTGTGTGTGTTTGCAGTATTATGCAATGAGGGGTGAAACTGGTGGTGTATTTTTGGACAGGGGCAAAGAAGAAGGTTTTATTTTCTTATGAGAAGGTGCAGGGTTCACAGTGGGTCGAAGCAGGCTGTGCTCAAAATTTGAAACCTTGGCTTACATGACAACAGACACCACAAAGCTGGTGTGGCCTGTTGACCTGTAATGCTCACAGTCAGTGCACGGCACCTACATGGTTAGGTCAAGTCCAGGTTAGCGGTGACAGAGTGCATCACCTGATGGGATTTTGGGGGCTATTGCTGAATATGGGATTTAGGCATGAAAACATCAAACAAGTAAAACTGTGCAGAGGATGAAGAAGGGACTGAAATACAAGATTAACTTACACAGTGCATGTGATGTTTCACAAGCTGTCTAATTTGTTTCTAAGCTGTGCTTGGATTGAATTGTTAATCATACAAACTATTGTGTGCACTGGCTTTTTGCTCATTATTTAAGGCAGAGGTGCTCACCGGGGCTCACAGCACCAAAATGGTGAAAGAAAGTCTTTTTTCTTTCGCTGTAATTTCAGCCCCTAAAACTTTGCTGCAGATGATCTCATTAGTGTCTTGGCAACTCGTGGGACAAATTGTCCAGATAAGTCGATCCCCAGTGCGAGGAGAGGTACCATGAAGCATCGCCAGACATTTTAAAAGGCTCCCGTCTCATTCGGGTGAGTGCCTCGACAAATAGGGAGGAGAGGAACGACAGGGGAAAGAGATGGAGGTGAAGACAGAGGTGGCTAAGGAGGGGGAACCAGCCGGGCGGAATGGAAACCCTGTCGAAGGTTAATGAGCAGAAAGATAATGTTTTAGCTCCAAATACGACCCTGTCACCATCTGGAACTCTGGCAAGAAGGACTGTGAAAAGAGTGGGGTGTCAAGATAGTGATTTGTATGAATGAAATGAGTGTTTGGCAGTAAATATGCACCTGTAGTTTTATTTTTGTGCCTGTTACCTTTACATTTAAAGCATCTCATTGGCTGTCCAGCTGTGTGTGCAGGTACTTCATAATTATTATATTTTGTTTGTGTTGCAAGATTTTATATAAGTTTACCTGCAAATAGGCTACATTTCAGCTTCAGATTTTTTCTTTTCTTTTCTTTTTCTTTTTTTTCTTTTTTTTTTTTAACTCATACTGACAATAAATTACATGATAAGTGTATTTTCCCAAGAATGCAAAACTAGGCTCATGCAGCAGAGAGCAAGAATGCAACATGCCTGCCATATTTTGTTTTCATTGCACGTGCTGTAGCAAACACAGTTGGACACGATGTTCGCAAACATTTATTCTGCTGTTGTCCTTTGTCTTATGCTGCTGATTTGTACTTTCGGGGCTTTCATTAGCTTTGTTCAGTCAGAAACCGAGGCTGTGCAGCTGCGACACAAATCTCAGCTACGTCTGGTTCATCATGCAGATGGACCAGAGAATAAATTGTGTGAAAAATAAAACAATAAAATGTAGACAGCTATAAAAAAAAAAAAAAAATGTTTGTTGTGATGCTGCAAATCAACTCAAAATTTAAGAGATAGCAATTGTTAAGTAGTCACATCTGCAGTAAAAGGAGAAATACTACCACTGAAAAAAACACTGTCACTTCAGTGGTACAGCACGTAAGCATGTGTTGTGGCAGGTTGTCGTGAGGTCTGTACTGTTTGGTAAAGTATAAAATTTGCCCACAGCATATCATATGCTACAGTATTGTTTGGCTTCTGTTTGTGCTTCTGGTAAACTGACATACTTAATTACAATCAGAAAAGTTATTTTAAAAAAGGGTGGGGGGTGGTAGAGGTTTTATGGTAAAAGTGTGTCATTTTAACCAGTTGCTATGTAGTTGCTAGGCATGTATTACTCAACTTTTGTGTCTATAAATGAAATGTCATAAAAATAAAACTATAGGATGCTTTCATAAGGTGTTGTTTGTGCTACAAACAGACCATTTTAGCCCATTGGTAGGTGGTTGCCAGGCAACCTCTTTGCATCATAAAATGTGCATTATTGAAGTTTGGTGGATACAAATTAGATGTTATTCAGAGAAATAAAAATAATATTATGTTTGTGTAAGGTGCATAAATGCTAAAAATAGGTTCAGGTCATTGTTGGGTGTTTGCTATGCAACATGATGGTGTTATAATATCTGATATAGATAAGAACCAGTTTGGTTGTTCAGGTCCTGATTATGTAGGAGGAAGTGGGGCCGAATTAACAAACACACACAGTCAGAGATTTTCCAGTAAGATTCTGCAAAGTAAAAATTAAACTTAAAATTTAATTATAAATTGTAAACTGTAAAAGTCATATTAAGACATCCAAACAGCAAAAATTTGCAAGGTAGTTGGAAGGTACTGGGAAAAAGAAGCAGCAAGGTTTTAATTTGGTTTTTCACACTTCTACATCTGTCATTTTTTTAATCGAACCGTTAGCATTTCTGGGCACTTGCGAAAACAACTCATGAACTTCAACATTACTAAGCTTCCTCTCCGTTCCTCCATCAAATTTTTTTCTGACAGTCTCCAGGCCCTCATAAACCCCTCGCTTAGGCATTTTCATATTCTCTGCAATGAATGCTTTAATTACAGCTGCCTTGTTGTCTGGTACGCCTCATTGTTTTGCTCAGCAGCTCCACGTGAATTATATTTAATGTTTCCACATTGCATCTCATTTGCTATTAGTGTTTTTATTCTTGCCGTTCTCTTGTTAAGAGTTTAACCTTTTACCTAAGTGTTTTCTTGTCCTCTCTCTAAAGCTCAATTAAGGATTTATTGAACTCCACTTAATGCTTCCATACGCTCACTTAATCTGGCATGTTGTTATTGCATATTGCTGTTGATGAATGTATTTTCTTAAAAAATGGATATGAGATCCAATCTAAGATCTGTTGCCTGACTTGTTTGCATTTCAGTTGAGTAAAACAATCATTTTTGACTCCTTTTATCAGATCACTGATAAACTGAAGAATTACTTACTAGTGAAAGCATCCTGAGCTTTTTGCTGCATCAGTAGTTACATTCCATCAGTTCAAACCTTCACAGTGATATGCTTATAGATACGTATAGAAAGTGTATATGAAATGAAAGAAAATGTAAGTTGACCTTTTGTGAGGTGCTACAGGATTTCTGTAGGAATGCCCACTAAGAGGAAAAGGTTAATCAATAGTGTTTGTCTTCACAAATTTTGAGATTTTTTTGACATTTTGATCACCTTAGCAAATAAGCAGTGATTACAGAAGTAGGCGTAACACAGTATGCATAAGAGGACTTTACAATGGGTGGCTGGGTGGGTGTGTGTGTGTGTGTGTATGCGTGCTAGAAAATCCAGCAATTTGGAGTTATTTTAGCCAGCCAATTTTCTATCCACAGAGCAACAAGCTTCCAACTTCATAAAACACTGACCATCCAGAGACACAGACCGAGGAGAGGAGAGAGAGGTGGAGGCAGACAGCAAAGGAGGAATAACAGAAAGAATTGATCGTGTGTTCAGGAGGGGGTTGGATGTATGGAAACACAATAGAAAATGAGACGATGGAAAATTGGACAATCAAACACACACGCACAAACAGAAAACAGACAATTTTCAGAGGGTTGTACAGACGTCTAATCGATTAGATTTCCCTCACAAACACACACGCAGACACACACACACACACCATGGGAATGACAGCAGGGTACATTATGAATACTGTAATCGAAGGAAACATCTCAGATGGCTCCAGCATGTTAATATTGAATAATCACTCCCTCATTTCTCTCTCTCCCTCGTTGCTCTCTCTCTCCAACTCCCCGATTTATCGACGGAATGAAAATCAAGGCTGCTAAAAGAACAAATTAGAGGGTTGCAAAAGGAACACGTCCCCTGCGGGTGAGGGGACTTCAATTACAATGGAGAGCTGTGTTTGGCAAAAACGAAATAAATAAATAATCATAATCATAACTCAAAAAAATATACAATAAAAGTTGTCTGGTGGATTTGCCGCTCGCCTCTCCCCAAGAATCAATTTGTCATATTCAGGGACGTACGTATATGAGAAGCAATCTATTTCACACTCTGAAAGAATTACTCATTTCCAATTTTCCTTGTTGACATTTGAGCCGTAGGGGTGGGGGCACTGTTTGTTTGTGTGCACGTGTTCCTGTTTGAGCATTGCTACAATATTCCCTCCCTCAGTTCCTTCTGCCCCCTCACCCCCACCCCCTCTGAGATATACCATCATTTCTTCTACAACATATTTTGTCTTCCCCTTTCTTTGTCCACTCTGGTCCACTGTACAGCAGCATCACTGTGGTTTGGCTCCAATGCAGACAATGCAAAACAATCAAAAACAATGAAGGAATCGCAGCTCTGCACCAACTTCAAACCAACTAAATGCTCTGGATGTTGTAGAGTTTAAGTCGGTCCTGAGTGCTTTATTTATGTATTTATTTATTTATCTCTTTATTTGTATGTGGCTTTTTTCTTAAGGGCTGATATTTAAAATTTTAAAAGGACAGAAGAAAAATGGATTAAAATATGCATCTCAAACACTTTCTTTTTCCAGCCAGAGTGAGAAATGTGTTTTCATTCTCAACTCAGAGACAACAAATAGCATGAAAATAAGCAGGTAAATGCATACATAGTCCAGATTCAGTTAATATTTTTAATTTGTTTTTCAGCTGCTGTTAGGGGTTCTTTACTAACTTTATAATGAGACTGAATTTCATCTTCTAGCATTGTCATGTTAGCTGTCTTCTGGAAAAGAGGGACTGATGTCACTTTTGTTCGCCAATTGCTAAGAACGATTGCTGTTTGCTAATTTAGTTCAGAAAGATGAGTCAGAAGTATTATTTGTGCAAAAGTCTTTATGGCTGCACTGATCCATGTTGCCCATACTGTTGCTGTGGCAGAGGGAAAGTGACATCTGTATTTTAATTCCAAGTTGCGTGGTAGGAAAACAGCAATTACAGAGCACAACACCAAACGTATTTCTGAATGCTGAAAAATGTGACATGTGGGAAGGTAGTAGGAGAAAATGCAGTAAAGCAGCAAATGCTGATTTACATCTAAAGCGTGACTTAAATTTTTTTATGTAGTTACCTTGATACGGTCAAAAACCCTCTCCGCGAATCACCACCTTATCGTGGTGCAGGGGTTTGTCCTTACAGTATAAAGCACCTTGAGGCGACAGTTGGTAACTGCTGGAAAATTGGTCTTGGGTGAGGGGCCTCACAAAGAGTGATTCAGACACCCCCTATAAAAGGAAAATGAAAGGAACAGTTTACCCTGCCACGGATATATTAACTGGCTCCACACCCTGGAGCTAAGCCTGGGGAGTGCCTGGTGGCTGGGCTTTGACATGGGCCCACCTTCCTTTTGGCCTACCACCCGCAGGAGGTGCTGTAGGGGTCAGGTGCAGTATGTGTCAGGAAGCAGTCAAGGGCGGAGGCCTTGGCAGACTAATCCCCAGCTATCGAGGCTCGCAACTGGGACATGGAACGTCACCTCTCTGGTGGGGAAGGAGCCTGAGCTAGTGCATGAGGTTGAGAGGTATTGACTATATATATGTACGGGCTGGCCTCAACGCATGACTTGGGCTCTAGAACCAGTCACCTAGAGAGGGGCTGCTCTGTTCCAGTCTAGAATTGCCCTCGATGAGAAGCAGCAGGCTGGGGTGGGTATCCTCAAATCCCCTCGGCTTGCTGCCCATACGTTGGGGTTTTTTGGATGACAGAGTTGCTTCCCTGCACCTTCAGGTCAGGGAATGGGTTCTGACTGACATTTGCACTTATGTACCAAATGACAGTTCAATAAGGAGAAATCATTAGAAGGAATTTAACATGATTTGTTGATAAGAAATACAATAAAGCTATTTGGTGATTAGACTCCAGCCCATCAAAGTAGAAGGGAATCCCAATAGAGATAAGAATTAAGTTAGGACCCCCCCAGAGTTTAGATGCTAGTGGTGATGGAGACCAGGTTGGAGGCTTTGAAGGAGCTCTTGGGTGGTGAAAGGGAGGTGGTGGGTTGCACAAAAGCATCTGAAAGGGAGAATGACAGATGAACAGTGATATTTAAAGCACTCTGAGCAGAAACTGATTGGCTCAAGGAAGGTGGGCAGAAAAATGATTGGAATAGTAGTGATGAAGTCAGCCCCGAGTTTCTAAAGGCTCTGGATATTGTAGGTTTGTCTTGGTTGACATGCCTTTGTAATGTTGGATGGAGAGCTAGGGTAGTGCCTCTGGATTAACAAACTGGGGCGGTGGTTCCCATCTTCAAGAAGGGAGACCAAAGGGTGTGCTCCAACTCTTCACATTGTGCCAAAGCATGACCCATGAGTGTGCATGGAAGTTTGTCTATCCAGTCTACATGTGTTTTGTGGACTTGAAGAAGGCATTCAAGGAGGTTCCTCTGGGTTGGTGGGGAGTTGGCTTTGGGAGTATGGCATGGGTGGCCCATTGTCATGAGCCATTCAGTCCCTGTACACCTGCAGCGAGAGCTTGGTCTGCATTGCTGGCAATAAGTCGGACTCATTTCCAGTGGGTGTTGGATTCTGCCAGGGCTGCCCTTTTTCACAGATTCAGTAATGAGAATTAGTGATTCTAAAGGCCCTTTCACACCGGATGCGTTGCGTAAAAACGACACGAAATTCCGAATCTTTCAGATGCGAACCTGTCGTGTAACCTATATACACACCAGACGCGTTGCGTTTTTGCGACTAAATCCTCCTCATATAACGCACGGTGGAAAAAAAAATGCAGTCGACATCAAGTGATGATGTAATGGTCCTGATGTTTCTAAACAAGAGAAGGAAGAAAGAGTTTATGGGTTCATCCAACTCATAAGAAAGCAGCAGCAGGGAGAGTTTCATGGTTTGATCACGGAGCTGAAGCTGCATCACGGATGCTTTCACTCAAATTTCTGGATGTCAGTGGGACAGTTTGAGCTCTTGTTGGCAGAGTTGGGATCACATGTGAGGAGGCAGAGGATAATATCAGAGAGCCGACTGACCCGGAGCAGCGTGTAGCTGTGTGTCTGAGGTAAAATATTATGATTTTATTGTTCCACATCACTGTATATTCAGTACATCGGTTCGTGTTTTGAGCTATGACCTCGCATGCTGCTAAATGCAGCGCTTTGATTGGTCAGTCCTGTTTGTTCGCTTGCGAAAGTCAGAAAAATCGAACTTGATCCGAAAAAATAAATGCCGCAAATTCGTCCTGTGAAATGACGCGGTCGGTGTGAATGGCTGCATTAAGAACAGGAGAGTCCGAAAAATATTTTAACGCACGAAACATTCGCACGGAATTTACGCGTCCGGTGTGAAAGGGCCTTAAGTCTGAGGACATGGTCCTCAGCTAGAAAAGGGTGGAGTGCCCATTCCAGGTCAGGGCCAAGTTACTGCCCCAAGTGGAGAAGTTAAAGTGTTTTGGGGTCTTGTTCACGAGTGAGGGAAGAGGGGAGCAAGCGATTGACAGATGGATTGAGGCCATGGCTACAGTGATGCAGATTTTGTGGTGAAGAGAGAGATGAGCGTATCTCCTGGGTGTCTCCCGGTGAGGTGTTCCGGGTAAATCCTACCAAGAGGAGGCCTGGGGTAGGCCCTATAGAGATTATATCTTTCAGTTAGTCTGGGAACACCTCGGTATTCCCCGCAGATAAGCTGGAGGAGGTGGCTGGGAAGAGGGAGGTATGGGTTTCTCTGCTTAGGCTGCTAACCCCACGACCCAGCCCCAGATAAGTGGAAGAAAATGGATGGATGGCTGGATGGATGGATGGATGGTCAAAAACAACATGTCTTCAGTGCTTTACTATGTCACTAGCATGCTCAAAAAAATCAATTGGACTGACTTGGCTTTCTCTGATATCCCTCTATACCACCACACATATTCTTCTTCTAAACCAACTGTCTGTCTCTTTCTCGCCCTCATACACTCTCTCCCTCCCTCCATCTGCTTGGCTGCACCGCCAACTGGGGTCAATTAATCATCAAATACTATTTGCATATTTACAGTGGGGGCTAAGCTAAGCTGATTACTGCTAGTCCAATAGCCGCTGATTCAACAGGGCTTATGCTGCGACATAATGTGATGAGGATTTGGGGGAAAACGGCTTTAGAGCAATCTGATTGGATCTCATTCCTGAAAGCCTAAATAACAGAGAAGAGCAACATTGGTGACCTTCACAAAGCACCTCTCTGTCATCTAAAACACCCACAGAAATTGATTCCCTCCTCTCACCTTGCATTTTTGTGCTCTCTTTTCTTTTGCCTGGGCTTTGTGTCAGTGTTTTTACATGAAAGTATCATAAAGGAACATAAAATAATACAACAGTTTCTCTCATATTTGGGGTCAATTGCTCTTTATGTATTTACTCTCTGTAAAAATCAATTTGTTACTCCACTTTTTCCATTACTCCACAATATCACCTGAGCTGATATCTGGCTCCCACTGTAGTGCTGTCATGAAACGTCCAGTATCTCGGAATGAGGTGTAGCGTAATCATCATGGAAGGAAAAAATATATACTTACTGACACAAAACAGTGTTGCTACTGTTTTCACTGGAGCTGCTCATTACAGTAATTGGTGGTGCATCAAGCTGTTGCTATGTTGGTATTCTCTCTCTTTAATTGGCTCTGTTTAGGTCACACATATTTTGGATCCCAGTTAACTATCTTCAGGTCTGTTTCAGACAAATGCATGTCCCTTGGTTTGGAGAAGATGCTTTTGCAAAAATATTGCATCAGCTAAAAATTTGCACCCGCTTCGAATGTTATCAGTCCATTAAATGTACGTTATCAACAGTTATCAGATCCATAGTTACTGTAAGGGCCAGGAGGGGCCGTCTCCGCCACCTAGCCAGTCAAAAAAGGTTGTTATTGTTCTAATTGAGGAACACTGTTCTGGTGTGAAGTGGTGGGGGGGCTGCTCTCATATTGTTCCCTTGCCACTGAGAGTACACCTTGGGTAGTTCAGTGTCAAATATCAAGACTGGCTACAGATACCAGCTTCAGAATGGAGCAAACATTTGCCACCTCCTTTACATGGATCGCACCAAGCTGTATGCCAGGAATGAACGAGACATTGATTCACTGATCCACAACACTAGGATCTACAGAAACAACATCAAAATGCTATTCAGACTGGAGAAATGTAGTCAGATGGTAACAAAGAAGGGGATGGTATTCAGAACTGAAGGGGACCGCACTACCAGAAGGCAGCATTGCAGACATTAAAGACAGCTACAAGTACCTTGGAATCCCACAGGCAAATGGGAACCATGAAGAGGGTGCTAGGAAAGCTGCAACTGCCAAGTACCTGCAGAGAGGAGGCAAGTCCTGTGGAGTCAGCTGAATGGGAAGAACAAGATCCAGGCAATCAACACCTGTGCCCTGCCATCAGACTGTCATCAGATAGCCTTCTTTGACAATACGCTGGCCAGAGGAGGACAAGAATTCCAGAATATAAGAATATCAAGACAAAAATGCTCCTTACCATGTGTGGAGGATTTCACCCTAAATCCAGTATCCTGAGACTGTATGCTAAACGGAAGGAAGGAAGTCGAGGACTAGTGAGTGTCAGAACCACTATCCTGGATGAAACAACAAAGATCCATGAGTACATGAGGAAGATGGCCACAACTGATCATGTGTTTGGGAATACCTCATGCAGCAGAAACCCAATAAAGAAGAGGAATGAGAACAGGACCATCATGGAAGGACAGGCCTCTGCACAGCATGTACCACCGGCAGATAGAAGAAGTGGCTGATGTAGAAAAATCCTACCAATGGCTGAACAAAGCTGGACTGACAGACAGCACAGAGGCACTAATCATGGCAGCACGGGAACAAGCTCTGAGCACAAGATCGATAGAGGCTGGGGTCTACCACACAAGACAAGACCCCAGGTGCAGACTGTGCAGAGATGTCCCTGAGACAAGCCAGCACATAACAGCGGGGTGCAAGGTGCTAGCAGGCAGGGCATACATGGAACGCCATAACCAAGCGGCTGGCATAGTATACCGGAACATCTGTGCCAAGTGTGACCTGGAAGTCCCGAGGTCAAAATGGGATACATCCCCAAGGATAGTCGAGAATAACAGAGCTAAGATCCTGTGGGACTTCCAGATACAGACAGACAAACTTGTGATGGCTAAAGAACTGGACATCGTAGTGGTGGACAAACAAAGGAAGAAAGTCGTGGTGATAGACATTGCAATACCAAGTGACGGGAACATCAGGAAGAAGGAACATGAGAAGCTCGATAAATACCAAGGGCTCAGAGAGGAGCTGGAGAGTATGTGGAAGATAAAGGTAACAGTGGTCCCCGTTGTATTCAGAACAGTTGGGGCAGTGACCCCCAAACTGGGATAGTGGCTCCAGCAGATTCCAGGAAGGACATGCAAGATCTCTGCACAGAAGAGCACAGTCCTGGGAACAGCTAAGATAATGCACAGGACCCTCGAGCTCCCAGGCCTCTGATAGAGGATGCAAGCGTGGAGGACAAAGACCGCCCGCAGGGCGAGCTGGAATTTTTATTGATTTATTTATTTTCTAAATAGGAAAAGAACATGACTCTAGTAGTACTGCATTCGTGTAGCGTTTCTCATCTCCGCCTCATCTCTCCCTACCCTGTGTCTTTACTCACCTCTACCCCTCAAATCACCTCTTCCTTTTCTAATTTTTCTCACACACCTCTACACTCTTTCCCTGCTTTATAAAATGGAGGGGGGGGGGGGGGGGGGGTATTACGCTGGGATTAGGTCTCAGCCGGCTTTAATTCCACCTCCTGAAATGAGATCCATGCCGTAGCCAAAGAGAAGGCTGCTTACTGCCCTCACAAACACACACGCACGCACACACCAAGAATCTATCTGTATATATATGAATATGTGTTAGAACCAACCATGAGTATAAAGAACCATAATGTCACCTACACTGGAAACACTGCCAAAGACTGACATATTAAAAATAACTTTATTGCTTTTGACGTGAAAATTTGAAAATAATTGGGTGCTATAATAAGCACATACATGTGCATGTGTGTGAGAGATAGCGAGAACGACTCACAGTTATCATGTGGAAACATGTGGAGTTTTACTGCCCCCTAGTGACAACATGTAGAAACAGAGATGCGCCAGATGTAAAACAAGGAGTGGCAATGTGTGTGTGAATTTGTGTACGAAGGTGCGTGGAAGAAGCAGAGCCGAATTACAGATTCTGTTCTACACTGAGCCTCTTCAGTGTGCTCCCTAGTGACAGAAATGGTATGTCAGTCTGAGGGGGAGGTCACGACTGAGTTGTTGTTCAGAAAGCAGTGATTGATTGTTGTCTTTGTTCATATAGCTGCATGGTAAAGGAGATATTGTATGGGTGGACATGAGCACAAGAGTGATGACAGACAATCAAGTGAATGGCAATGAAGTGAATCATGAAGTGAATGATTTTAAAAGTGCATTACTTTCTCCAGCCTTGTTAGCTACTTCCCTGCCAGGTTTTTTTTTTTTGCCACCCTGCAGTTGCTATAAATAGTGGTTGACCATGGAAAAAGCCAGAGGAGTAGAGAATGAGACAAGTTGAGCCCCCGAAAAGCGAAATTGGGATGTTTTCTTGTTCTTGTTAAGGGAACAAGAAAAGGAAATACACAAACAAGATAGAAGACCCTGCAAATGTTTTTGGCTGAGCAGATGAACAGGGATGGCGTGTAGATCTTCACATTTAAGGGATTAATACACTACAGTGCCTGTCCTTTTAACCTGAGGAAGCTGAGCAGCAAATACACTCACAGGCAATTAATTCAGCCATTTCTTCATTCACTCATTCTTTTTCACTGGTTATTTGTGTTTACTGTTGTGTGAAATTCATTCATCAGCACTACTCGCAGTTGTTAACTAAATGAGAGCAGGTGCAAATGTTTTGCAGAGGCTTATGGTAAGGTGTGTGTGTGTGTGTGTGGGGGGGGGGGGGGTCAAAAAATTCCAAGTGAAGTGGCAAGGTGCCAAAAGAGGAGCTGAACTCATCTTTATGCAAATTTGGAGAGTCTGCAGCAATTACACAGATACAGTAGCGAGTGTCCACTTGACTGATGTGAGTTGTTGGAATATTTCTGCCTGAGACTGCTAAGTTAAAGCTAACACGTGTAACCTGACAGGATGCATTTCTGCAAAGATGCAAAGACATTAAGTAGAGCAAGAGGGACTAAATGAGTTGTGATGCTAGCTGTTAGCATTAGTGTTTGATAATTTTGTCATTTCCTTTTTCTTTGTCTTATTAGCCTTTAAAGCAAAATTCAAATGGTGCAAAGTAGTGTGTTAACATAATATACCAGTAAGTAAAATTAACCTAAATGGCATATATATTATTTATGTAAAAAAATGTTAAAATGGACATGAAACTGTGTTTAAAGACTAATTTACACTATGGAGCCCTGCTCTAACAGAAACTCTAATAGATTGAACTCTGTCTGTGAAGCTGGATTTAAGAAATAACTAAAGTTTTTCAGAGCATGTGTAGCGCCATCTTGTGCCAGTACAGAATGTGATGTGGCTGCATTGGTTGGTTGGTTAGTTGCTGCTAACAGACTTAAATTATTTATGTTAGCTAACTAGCTAACTGGTGACAGAACTGACAACTCGGTGGAAGACAAGGAAACTTAAACTAAAAAGCAGCCTAAGTTTACACATGCATCACAGCACAAACATAACTAAGTTTCTTATTGAAGCATGATTGGGACATCCAGGGGCAGTACAAAAGTGACCCCCTTAGGCTGCTTTTTAGTTAAGTTTGCTTTTTTTTCCACTGAGTTATTTGGTTCTGTCACTGGTTAACATAAACTAATGTAAGGCTGTTAGCAGCAACCAACCAGTCAATCCAGTGATGTCACGTTCTGTACTGACACATTTCTTAACCCTTTAACAGCAGGCAATCAAAACCGATGCACCTGTTACCTGCCCTTACTTGCCGTGAACAGCTGGTTAACACCGAGCGTATCACCACTGAAAGATCTGATCAAAGGCACTTTGAATTACCATAATTACGTGACTGTTTGTCCTATCGGAAAAATTTAACCGGTTTCTGAAAGCTGAGAAATTGTGCTTCACCCCCAATGTAGGGTTATTACAGTAATTGTTGCCAGAAGTCCACGAATGGTGGCACTTTTGAAGTTAAAGCCTGCTGGTGTGGTAAATAAAAGTTAAATTCAGCTTCACAGACAGAGCTAAATCTACGACAGTTTTAGAGCAGGCTCCATGGTGTAGAGTAGCCTTTATACATGTAGTATTTCATGTCCACTTTAATCCAATAGTGTCTCCTTTAAGAATAGATCTGCTCAGGAGGTGTTTCCAGGTAATGTTTTTAAGCTGCTGGGCGTCAGCAGCATAATGGTGATCGAATACCTTATTTCAGTTCAAATAAAAAATTAATGCTGATAAAGATCAAAGTCTATGCTAAGCTGTAAATTACTGACCCAACGTGTAGGATTTTTTTACATACTGCAGTTGTTTTGTGCTGAGGAGGTGCTGTGGAGTTTAGACTCCACTGCAAATACAAGTTCCTTTTACATAAGCATGCAAGACATCAGCTGTTGTGTTAACCTTGATTTGAAGCAGCATTTCTCTCTGTTGGGGCTTTCTGCCATTTTTCTTTGTCAAGCATTTTCTCTCCACTCTAGCAGAGAAATCTAGGTGGGACTGGTGGCATGGTACCTGATTCAGAGCTGAGGTTGCCAGTTCAAATATAAAGAGCAGATACTGCTCCAGCATTCCCATGATCTGCATATATGTATACCTGTATGTCTGCAGTACAGTTAGCCTCACACAGACAAATGGGAGGGTTTTTTTTTTTTTTTGCGAACAACATAATTAAATTGTAAATTATGTGACTCAACTTCTCCGCCTTGATGAGCATTGCTGAGAAATAACAGAAACTCTTTGATGCACAAAATCTCAGAAACATTTTCTTTCTATTCCAAGTCTCTAATTTGTGCTGTCTCTACAATACAGGAATTTAACAAAAATTACATTTATTAACAAGGATGGCAAAGTGCTGCAGTGTTTAGTGCATTCACTTCAAAGCAAGAAGGTTCCTAGTTTGAACATTTCTTTGCCTGTTCTGGGTGCTCAGACTTCCTCTTGCAGTTCAAAGACATGCATGTTGGGTTAATTGGTGATTCTAAATTGGTCGTAGGAAAGCGTGTGAATCTCCATCTGTGTTGGCTCTGATGGAGACTAGCGATATTCCCTGCCTACCCTAAAGTCAGGTGGTACAGGCTCTGGCCTCCCCACAATCTTGATGTGGATAAGTGGTTAAGAGGATAGATGGATGCGTGCGTTAAACAACACCTGCATACAAAATCTCAGTGGCAACATGTTGTCCCATGGTTTCCATGACTTCAACAACCAACCATAGATAGACAGTAGTAATGTGTTCACACAAACTTAAAGTGTTGAATTTTACATGCAAACTTACCTGAAATGTAGTTTCTGCACAAAACGTCAAACAGAGCTCAATTTAGTAAAAGTATTGTTATAGTTTAGGAACTATTGACACCAATCTAACTCAGTGGTTTTCATTGCTGTTCCTCCAGTAAAAAGTTACTTTAAAGACCACAACCCACAATGTCATTGGTTACCTGTTGTTTGCCCTCTGGGTACATTATTGAGATCTAGCAGTGTCAAAGAAAGTTCAGTGCACTGGTAGACTGTTTAGACTGGCCAGAAATGTTGAATTTTGCCTTAACATTCACCTCTGCTGGTTCACTTTAAAGATGCTATAAGTAAGATTTCTTTCCTGATAATAACAGTATCAAAGCAGTTCTGACAGAAAGCAAAATTCAGCAAATCCTTTAGCTTATCGCACCTATTGTGTATGACTCCCCCTTTTTTTTTTTAAACATCAGAATATTCGAGAAGAAACAGCAGCAACATTAAGCTGCTTTGTTCTTTCATAAGACTGGATTTGGGAGGGTTGCTGTTGGATTTTCTATGGAAGCTATAAACTCCTTTCCTGTGGGATGTTAAATAACGTTTTCATTAGAGCGGAGAGGACAAGAACTGTGACTGGCATTTCTAAACTGTTTGAAAAGGTAAGGCTTCTGTGGCTGGAGAGCTCATGCTGTATTGTACTATAGAAAAATGCATGGCAGTTCAGCCAGGTGCACTGCTTTTACCAAAGCAGTATGCATTGTATTCAGCAGATCAAAGTCAGAAAAAACAGCAGCCTAAAACAACACCACATGCATTGATCTGTAACATGAAAGCGATACGGTTAAATCCAGTGACTGGAAACAAACATTTGCAAATGCTGTTCTGTGTAAATGCCTTGATTCACCCCTTTCTTGTCATTTTTTAAAGTGGTAGTAGTTGAGCAGTAGTTTACCAGGCTTTCTGAAGGTCTTTCAAAGTTTTTCTTTGGTCATTGGCTGCTTTTCCACTGATGTTCAGTTCAGGCCATATACCTGATCATTTTCACATTAATGTTTTTGTTTGGTCAGTCGGTCAGTCGGTTGGTTGGTTGGTTGGTTAAACCACTTAAAGCTGACCTATGATTTATTCCAGCTTTAAAAGGTTCATAACTTAAGAGATGAACCAGTGTTATGTCAACACTAAACAGACAACTGAGCAAAGAGTCTTTAGGCAGTTTGTTACTAGCAGCCTGTGGCAAACATATTTACTTGGTTCCCATTTCTTTAGTTAAATCTATGAAAAATGCCAAAGATAACAGTTTGACAGGCATAAAATAGTACTTTCGCACCAATAAGATGATTCCCAAAGCGCTATTAGCTGAAAACTTGGCTTATCTCAGCATGACATGCATTGTGTTCTTAAAAATTTGAGGAAACTGGATAAGTGGAGGACAAAAGAAGAAGTGGCAGGCCTGAAAAACTACCTACAGTAGATGAGCAGAATCTGAAATGTTTTTAAGAAACAGGAAAATATCCAGCAAAGACCTGACACAGGACCTGAGAGATGCATCTGGCCCTTCAGTTGATCAATGTGCTGTTCCCTGAAGCCTCATCAAAAATGATTGGAAGGGTGGCTGTGAAGAACTCATTCTTAAGGAAGGGAAACAAGGAGAAAAGACTGAGATATGCCAAATTACACAAGAACTGTACTGAAAATCAGTGGCAACAGGTCTCATGGAGTGATCATTTTTGGTTCAAATGACTGTCAGGGGCAGCACAGAGCTCCAAATGGCAGTCTGTCTCTCCATGTTAGCCATGCAGACTGGTGACCTGTCCAGTGTGTACCCTGCCTCTTTGGTTTGGGGCTGCATTTCAGCCAGTGGTGTTGGGGATATTGTCAAAATTGACATAATTATGAACACAGAAAAGTGCCATCAGAGTTTGATCCACCATGCAACAACATCTGGAAAGCATCTGATTGACAAAAGCTTCATTTTTCAGCATGGCAAAGATCCCAAGCACACTTCAAATGCAGTAAACGCATACCTGAATAGAAAAACATACAATGGAACACCATCAGTCATTGATTGGCCTCCCCAGAGCACAGACCTCAGGTGGTCATACCAAATACTGACTTTTAAACTCATTAGAACTGTACAAACCTTGTTTTTTTATACTTAGAATTTTGTTTTTATATACATACTCTGTTTCCATTTATGTTTACATGTTTCAACAAATCATTGCACTTACTCCTGGCAAAATATAAGTAAGTGAAGAGTAGCTCAAAGCTTTTGCACAGTAAAAAGTAAATCTTTTGGTTTTGTTTTACGGTGTAATGACAAGTCCAAAGTCTGCACATTTAAATTACAGTGACAGATTGTTTAAAGATTTAAATCATTAGTGGAATTTTGATTGTTTTACTGATATAGTGTCATGTCATTTCACCAGTCTCACTAAAGCACAGAGCTGCAGCTCACAGTTTATGTCAACTCTTCACTCATTTGTTTCTGGCAGTGGTGACAGGGCACGGTGGAATCTTCAAAATATCCAACCAAAAATCCAAAACCCAACATTAAAACTGACAGAAGCAGCAACATATCACCAAATCAAATTGATGTATTTCCCAGTTTTTGCAATCAATTATTTTCCAATCAAGCAGTCTGATGTCAACACTAATCAGAAGTTCAGTCTGCGTACACCGCTCCAGTGGTGGGTAATTACATGATGAAATCACCTGTGTACAAGTTTTAACAGCTCATGAGGTGTTCCTCACTTTCCCCCAGATTCTCCCCATTTCAGTCATGGTTATGAATCTGCTGCTTCTGACATGATGAAACATTTCAGATACTTCTTAAACAAGTCTGCATCTTGCAATTAAATCAGCAGCTGTTGTGTGCAGTTAAAGAGATGCGCTTCCTGATTCCATCCCTGCATTATTTACAACCATAATGAAGATGGTAATTAGGATTGTATAGTCAAGCTCTCTGTGTGAACCAGTGAGGATTCTGATTATTCCCAATGTTAATATATGTATAGTACCAGTCAAAAGTTTGGACGCACTCATCTTTCATATGAATAGGTGAGGATAGATAGATAGATAGATAGATAGATAGATAGATAGATAGATAGATAGATAGATAGATAGATAGATAGATAGATAGATAGATAGATAGATAGATAGATAGATAGATAGATAGATAGATAGATAGATAGATAGATAGATAGATAGATCATGTGCCATTAGCTCTGCAACAAGCGTGGAAGCTTCTGAGACACCAGTTAAGACACACAGCCTCAGGATGGCACAAAATAAGTGAAAAGTGGGTGAGAACATTGCAGTTGGAGTGAGCTGGAGGAGGTATTAATGCACTTTCTGCCTTATGGTGACAAGGTGTTCCTGCAGCTTTGTCTCATTAGAGTCTTCAAGATGAATGAAAGAGTCAGAAAGACTGAATTCAAAAAAAGATGTCTTTCACTGCATCTGAAAAGCCAAATAATGACGAATCAAATTTTTCACTCAGGCCACTTTTGAAGGTGGGGTGATTAGTTGTTGTGTGGTTATTATGTGACAAGGGAAGTGGTTGTTGGTAAAAGAGATCAAGTGATGGCTTTAGAAAACAAACATTTACAAGCATTTAAATTTCCCAATTCATAACTCTGTGGGAACATCAAATAATGCTCACTGGTCTCGCTTTTGTAGAAGTTGATATTGATTTTGGTCACACGTCTCTAAAAGCAGTGTCTCACCTTCAACAGTGACCACTGGCACTCACAAAGCACTGTGAAGTGAGGTAGAACAAACAGTTAAGACTGCCTGCAATGAATAAAACACATCCTGTTGCTGCTTATCTGGAGAGTTAACTCTATGTGGGATTTTGCTGATTCAGTGACATCAGGAGGTGGTTTCCTCCCATCTGCTGCCTTTGACTCATTCATCATGTCACTGAAGTATACATGACTTCAATTTTCAGTCTCAGAAATGAAAAACAAAAAAGCTTAACACACTTTGTGATGTGCTGGCTGCTGGAGTCTCACAAAATTTTAGAGAACACATCTTGCGACTTTATACCAGTCATGATCCCACACAGGCAACTGTAGGTGTGTTTTAGGTGTGACAGTAATAGAAAATAACATTAAGAGAGCACTGAGGGCTTTTCCCTGTGGAAAAAGTTTTCTGCTCTTCACCCGAAGTCACTTTGATGGTGGTGAGTCGTCCGTTAACCAGATTGAAGCTCGCCCATGATACACAGTGACAGACAGATGGTTCATCCAGTTATCTGCCAAGTATTTTTTGAAAGTGTCTGCACATTTACCAACACTTCCCAAGGAAGGCTTCCCAGATGGTTCCATGTAACAAACCATCTGGTTCATCAGGTTAAGTAACACAGATCTCCCGAAGGCTTGAAACTCAGTAGTACCCTGTGGAGCTTTTGACCACTAGATGCTATGAAGCGATTTTTTTTATTTTTTTTTCAAATGTGTCACCAATTCTACCTTTACATAATCACATAAAGGTATGGTGGTACACTAAAAAAAAATCCATTTATGATGTGGTGGAGACCATACCTTTTTTCAAATCTTTGCTATGTGTGGGAACACAATGAGTAGGCATCCTGAAAGGGTTTTAAACATGCTTCTTTTGCTGTTTGAGACTGAATTGAATGGGTTAACCCTGCCGTGTAGGACAGTGTGTCCTCAAACAAGCGGCTGAACCCCGAAGAGCTCAAGTCTGATTAGACAGATAAAAAGATGGCTGAAAGAACTATAATCTCCTCTGATATTAAAGTTATGTCTCCTACAAACCAATAGAATGGGAAGAAGCTTTCCCTTACAGCCAGACGACAGCACTTTAAGCAGCCCTGTGCAGCAGACGGGGAGCAGTATCCTCCTTTTCAGCTGGGAGGGACGACCAGCCAATTACAGCTTCTTCCCCTCTTAAGTCCATTAATCACCTCATTACAAAGGCCTCTCTTCCCTTAAAGGAGAGTTTTGTCCTTCTATCACACTTTATCACATTAGTGCTTAATTAAGAATTATGTCCTAGCATCTAGGTTTTAATTATGTGAATGCCTGGCTCCATTTGTAAAGTAACTGTGTGGTGACATGCAGCAGCAGCAACCACTGCAGGAAAGACACAGAGGGAAAACAGGCTGTGGCCTTTTGCTGAAGTAATGAATTTAGTTTTAATGATGAAGGAACACGGGATAGAGCCTCCAGGCAATGTAGGCATATTTAAAAGCGTGAACACTGATGCACTCAAAAGTAAAAGGGAGCTGTGAAGCACGCACGTCACTCACAAGACCAAAGTTGAATGTAGATCCACGAGCAGGAGTTGAATTCGTCAGCGCTAGCAGCTGTGATTCTATCAACATGAAAAAGGATTTCTGCAAAGAGGATGTTGGTCACTGCTTCAGTGTGTTTGTTTTGAAAGGAGGAGGATAAGAGCCGTTATTCACAGAGGAGCTGATGAGGCTTCTGCATCTTTGTTAGTAGGGTTTAGCTCTTTGACTCCTCCTACTGATATTTGCTTTCCATGCAGCACAACCTCAAATAAACACTGGCTGTGAGGGAAAACACAGATAAAGCAGCAGCAATAAGCTGACAAATAACTTCTTAAGCATTTACGGTATTTATACAGTGTGGTCCAATGAGAGCAGTTTCTGTTCTTGCCTCTTTGTGAACAAAGGACAAATAAGTAACGAGTTGGATAACATTAAATGTATATTTTGGTAAGATCTAAGCATTGCAAGTAGACATGCCATCACACATTGTATGAAGTATGTCCACCCCTCATGTCTTTATATTTTTCTAGGAGAAGGGGATATATGTGCAGCAATTTATTGACACATCTGCAAACATACATAAAACTAAAGTATATAAGGCAAAAACAGGCTTTGTACAATTCTAACAAGTTTGAAAGTCAATATTTGGTGTGAGCACTTTTATTCTTCAACTCAGCCTGAACTCTCTGGGGCAGCTTTATTGCCATCTTTTTTAAGTAGTCTTCAGAAATAGTTCTCCAGGCTTCTTGAAGGACATTCAAAGCTCTTCTTTGGATGTTGGCTGCCTTTTGTTCCCTTCTCTGTCAAGATGATCCCACACTGCTTCAATAATGTTGAGGTTTGGGCTCTGGGGAGGCCAATTCCAGTGTGTGTGTTTTCTATCCAGGTATGCTGCATTGGCAGTGTGTTTGGGATCACTGTCATGCTGAAAAATGAAGCTGTTTCTAATCAGGTGCTTTCCAAATGATTTAACTCTGTGGATCAAAATCTGATGGTATTTTTCTGCATTTATAATTTCATCAACTTTGACAAGATTTCCAGCACCGCTTACTGTAATGCAGCCTCGAACCATGACAGAGCCTCCACCATGTTTTATAGATGGCTGTTGTACCGCTGTGTTGACCTACTCTGTACATACTGATGGTAATTTGAACCAAAAATTTCACATTTGGATTCATCACACCATCAGACCTGTTGCCACTGATTTCCAGTCCAGTTCTTGTGTAATTTGGAATACCTCAACCTTTTCTTCCTGTTTCCCTTCCTTAAGAATGGCTTCTTGACAGCCACCCTTCCACTGAGACCATTTTTGATGAGGCTTCAGCCAACAGTAGATGGATCAGATGCAGTTCTCAGATACTGTTCATCTGCTATAGACAGTTTTTTTTAGGCCTGCCACTCCTTCTCTTGTCCTCCACTTGTCTAGTTTCCTCAGATTTTTGAGAGCACACTGCACACAATGCCACTAATAGCTCTTTGGAAATCGTTGGTGTAGAAATACTGTTTTCTGTCTGTCAAACTGTGTTATCTTTGACATTTTTCATAGATTCAAGAAATGAGAAAAAAATGTGTTTTTATGACAGGCTGCTAGTAACAAAGATGCATTTAAAATTGGTCCTTTACTAATTTGTCTGTGTAGACACAACACTGATCCAGCTCTTAAGTTAGATGCCTTTTTATGCTTGAATGATTCATAGGTTGGTTTTAAGTGGTTTTAAAAAAAAAAAAAAAACATTCCTCTGAAAATGTCAGGTACAAGGAGTGGACTGAACATGAGTGAAAAAGCAGCCACTTGACACCACAATATTGATAAAATATACTGGAAAGCATAATAAAATTTTGGTCCTGAATTTTTTTCTAATTCTTGAATTTGATATTTACTTGAATAATTTATAACATTGCTGGTTTGGGTATTTTTTGTGTGATGTGTTAGAAATTAGAGATCATAGAGAACATTTTGTTCTGGTTAATGCTGAAACCCTTTTATCACATGGCAGCAAATCCAGTTTTCTCCTTTCGGAATTCTTCATCATTAATCACAAAGGTCTGTTTTTTTTTTTAACCTTTTCTCTGATCCACCAAAAACTAAAACACTTGGTGACACACTTTGAAAGATGGTGTATGCATATTCATAAATTAATAAAGAATATACACAGTTGATTTAGAGTATGCTGCTTTGATAACAGCTGTACTTTGTTAAATTCTGTACTGATTGGATACAAAACCTCTCTGGATTAATGTGTGGATTAATGTATTAATGATTTGACTCTTTATACAGGTGGTGGGTTTTTTTTTTTTTTAGTGATTAAGTGCTTCCCCTGGTAGTTTCGAGGTTTGCCTCAAGACTAATGTCAAAGCTGGTAATTACTAGAAGCTTACAGAAATAATTGGATATTTGGGTTATTGTAGCTCTGGTTGTTCATAACCCCCTTTTCACTTAATGTTTCAGTTTTATCTTCTGGTTTTGTTGGCAGAAATTGAGATTCTGACTAATGGCTGTCTATTTATAAAACTCAATCTGAGGGGGCTAAAAACTAATATGAATCCAACTGAAAGAGTGAGTCATGTGTGACGGTCCTCAGTTTCCACTGAAATTATCGCGCTCTCTTGAAGTTCCTTCACATGAAAGAATACTGAAGTCCTGTCGTGCTTACTGCACATAAATCTCTCCTTAACTTTAGAGTTCCTTACTGGAGACAAAACAATCCTTATGCTTTAGTTTGGAGTGTTAGAAGAACCCACAAGGATCCCTTCACACACAGTGTGAAGTGAGTTTGAAACACAGAAGAGGAAGTGTTTTGTTGCTTTCAATTAACAAGAAAAACACAAGGCTCCTCACTGAAGGGGGCGGAGGTTGGAGTGTTGGGTGTGATAATGATCTGGAGTTTGACGTGGGATGAGACGGGAAGGGGGGGCCATCAAGGAAATGTCAGCACAGCAAGCGGCGGTTTATGGCAGGGTGCACTCTGTCAGATATTTAAGGTGGGACAGCCAATCAGATATGATTAAGTTTGATGTCTCCATTCTCATTTTCCTGCCACAGGCAAATCATCTGTTGCATCAATGCTGCAGATGCAGCTCTCTGAGCAGACTGATGATCGGGGCGGCTCTGATAGCAGCTGGAGTCAAATTGTAAATCGATTTGTGTATGGATCAGATGTTTCTCTCTGTAAAACGAGATCTGCTCTTTGACTAAGACGCAAGCAATGTTTTCCAAATAATTGATTTGGGCCCATTTTATGCTGTTAATACATCAAACACAATGTTAGTCTGATTGTTTTCTGAGTCTGTGTGCGCATTAAAGGAAAACAAGTGGTAATTTCTCTTTCTGAAAATGTGGCACCTGCTCTAACAAATAAGAAATAATGGGTCACTGCTTTGGGAAGAAAATTCTAGATACATTTTACAAGGAAACAAATCTTTAACATTTCTGAGATACTCAATTAGCCAGTTGGCATTTTTCTCATTTAGTAGAATATCAAAATCATGAATAAGATAAATGATACAGCTCTTTTTTTTTTCTTTTTTTTTTGGATAAAGAGTGAATATCTACAATGTAATACAATGTAACCTCAGGCTGATGATTTCAAGAAAAGCTGAAGAGTGGGGTGAGGTGAACCAAGCTAATCTCAGTTAAGCCATTATACAGGTGGTGGTGTTTTTTACACCACTACTCTCAAAGATCTGCAAACAAACCTTGTGTAAAATTGATATTCCCATGAAATTAGTTCCCTAGAAAACATTTGAGATCACTAATTTGTGTTTTAGTCCCTGAGACATACAGTGCTGTGAGAAAGTATTTGCCCTCTTGCTGATTTCCTTCTTTCTTTTTTCTTTCTTTTTTTTTTTGCATATTTGTCAAACTTGAATGTTTCAGATCATCAAACAAATTTAATATTAACCAAATATCATCTGAATAAATACAAAATGCAATTTTTAAATTGTGATTTTATTTATTAAGGGAAAATAGCTCTCCAAACCTACCTGGCTCCATGTGAAAAAGCAATTGTCCCCATAAACCTAATAACTGGTTGTGCCACCCTTGGCAGCAAGAACTACAATCAAGCGTTTGTGATGACTGGCAATGAGTCTCTCACATCACTGTGGAGAAATTTTGGCCCACTCTTGTTTTCAGAATTGTTTTAATTCTGCCACGTTGGAGGATTGGATGGTTTTTGAGCATAAACAGCCTAATTAAGGTCATTTTTTCCATCTATCCATTCATTTTCCCAAAGTATCTCAATCTGATTTAAGTCTGGACTTTGAATAGGCCACTCCAAAACCTTCATTTTGGTTGCTTTTTGAGCCTTTTCGAGCCATTACAGGTGTGTTTCAGATCGTTGTCACGATGCATAATTCAAGTGTGCTTGAGCTTCATGGCATGAACTGATAGGCCAACATTCTTGAGGATGTACACTTCCTTCAGGATTTTCTGTTAGAGAGCAGAATTCATGTTTTCTATCAACAACTTCAGCAAGTCATCCAGGTCCTGAAGCAGCAAAGTAGACTGGGATCATCACATTGCCACCACCATGATTGACTGTTGGTATTCTGTGCTAGTTTAATGTAACGGGCGCTCAAACTTTCCAGAAAGTTAATTTTTTGTCTCATCAGTCCACAGAATATTTTCCCAAAAGTTTTGGGGTTCATCAAGATGTTTTTTGGCAAATGTGAGACAAGGCATCTTTTGGTCAGCAGTTGTTTTCGCCTTGGAACTCTCCCATGGATGCCCCCCCCCAGTCTCTTTCTTATTGCTGAATCATGAACACTGAGCTTAACTGAGACAAGTGGGGTGTGCAGTTCTTTAGATGTTCTGGGGTCTTTTGTGACCTCCTGGATGAGTCATTGCTTTTGGAGAAATTTTGGTAGGCCGGCCACTCCTGGGAAAGCTTACCAGTGTTCCAAGTCTTTCTAATCAAATGGAAGCTTCACCTGCATGCATTCCTGCCTCCCTCACTGCTGGGCCCATCATGCATTTTCTTTTAGTTTCCCCTTTGGAGTCATCTGATTTCTTTCCCCAATATTGGATTGTCACTCTGTAAGGGGAACCAATATGTTGTCCTGCATTCATTCCTTAGTTGCTCAATGCTGACCCTCAGAAGCCTGGATGAAACGCACAAAGGCAAACCACATATAAGATTTCCCTCTGATTCTGACTTTATTCAGTTTTATTCAAATGTGAATTTCCCACAGTGGTGGCGCAGGTGCACCAAGTGATGGAAGAGTATAATTAAAAGCTTTAAACTCTTCCCTTCTTCCCATCTTTAGCTTTAATTATGAGAAAAATGCTGTTTCTCTCTGTGCACAGAATCATGGAGGCATTTACACATTTACTATGTGTTCCCAAAGGGGCGGACACTATAGCAAACGCACCGACATACAAATTAAGTCATATGCGCCTGTACTCATACATGCAGAAGCGCAGATGTAAAGGACATGGTGAGGAATACAACAACAGGAGCACATATGCACATTTCCATACTAGAAGCCCATTGCACTCATACACAAAAACAAAAAAAATCTCCTCTGGGAAGCTTTGACACATTAGACATCAACAGCATGAGTGAGCTGATGTGTGAGAACATTTGTGTAATAAAGATTCCAGCAGCTGTGAAACAAGGACATTAAAATAAGAATTTAACCCAAAGCAACAGCAACACCGTAGCCACACACTATATGAAGAAGACAAGGCAACTGTGATGTGTAGCCTCAAAAGCAAACACTGAAACAGGGAATTAAGGCAAACAAGGTGAAATATGTAATTAAATTTAGTAAGGGGATGATTCACAAAAGGTGCTGCAGGCTTATGCAGGTAAAGTGTAGTTCTGGTCAAACAAAAATAATCCAATATTGGGAGGAAAAAAACTGATAACTCCAAAGGGGAAACTGAAAGAAAGTATACAAGTCCGGCAGTGAGTGAGGAAGGAATGCAGGGAGGTGAACAGATGAATTTCACAAAGGACAGAATAAGAAACACCTGACTAAATACACCAAAGTAAGTGGGAAGCAATCAGGAGCAAAAGTCAAATGGTCCAAAAAGTAACTGCTATGTTTTTCCTACTTGTCCTTGTTAGAAAATATCATGAGATCAAAGAAGGATGAGGGAGAGAATTCGTAAGGACTTACTTAACAACTTATTTGACAGCAGGTGTTGTTCTTGTAGTGAAGCTATGATGTCCTGAAAATGGACTACAAAATGAGTGTCTTAGATACTTTGTCCCACATTTTCTTACCATGTATGTTTCATTCAGGTCATATAAGCAAGAACCACCATTGGAAACATATCACTTGATTACTAACTATTGTGAAATGGAAATATCACTGTTGACATTGGCATGATCTGCATCATTTGTCAGTTATGTTGATTGCTTGCTTTCATGAATATTCTGATGTGTTGCTTCATTTCACTCTTTCCTGAGCAAAATTCACTATTGGATCAGAGCCAGGAAATCACAAAAGCAGGAACAAGACAAAAACATTGCACAAAAACCTCGGTGACAGATTTTAAAATGAAAAAAAAAAAAAAAAAGAACCAAAATGAAACAAGTGTAAAAAGAGCGACTAACACATAGACACACACATGTATGAAGATGCAGAGGAGAGAAAGAACACATTAGAAACATGCAGCAGACACAGAGGCACAACACTGACCATAATGGTGCCCAAAGCCTCCACTGAAGACTTTAAGGGGATTGGATTTTTATAATCTCTCTAATTAGACAGTGTGTGTGTGTGTGTGTGTGTGTGTGTGTGTGTGTGTGTGTGTGTGTGTGTGTGTGTGTGTGTGTGTGTGTGTGTGTGTGTGCGCACTCCAGAAAGACCTTACCTAAACTTTGGCTCAGTTACTGGGATTGCAGTCTCTGCAAACGTCTTTAACATACTCTTAGTTTCCTACTGACTCCTCCTCTTTCACCTGAACGTCAAATATCATATGAGGGCATTATTTGCACTAATCCAGCTTTAGAAAACATAAAAGCCCTATTATTAGTTTATTATATTTAATATTGCTGTTTGTATAATCAATCATCTATTCATGTAAAGAGAATGTACTGGATGTTCCCATCCTGCAGTTTTTAAGTTTTATATGTAACTTAAGGAACCAATAACGTTCTTTAATCAAGATAAAACAGCAGTGAAAAATGTCCTACCTAGTGTACTGGGATGTCTCCACCCTTTCACATGCATGTATGGAAAGTCAGAGGCAGGGGGAACACAATACAAACCGCATAATACATGTTAGAAATGGCACAAAAAGAGAGCAGCTGGGGTAAAGGCGGGGTGCAGAGAGGCTTGCAGACACAAGTTAACTGTAGGTAGGCTAGACAAGCTTAAATGGTATATTCTAAATGAGGTTCTCCTGCCAAAACTTAACATTAATTACTTCCATAATCCAGAGTGTGATGACAGTTCCTTTCTTCATATTTGAAAGCTACTAAAACTGGATGTGAGGCTGCAATGCAGCAATCTGACCTCAGTATAAAACTCCAGTATTACTTTTCCCTGAACTGAGTCACCACTAACAGAAACTACCAAACTTTCTGTTTCTTCTTCTTCTTTCAAAAGCTCCTTTCTTACTTTCATGCACCTACACAACTTTCTCCTTCCTTTTTGTCTTTTATGGTGGATTCCTGATGCCTCAGCTTTTAGGCAGCTGAGGTCTCGGTGTATAATTACCTTCAGCTTTGCAATCACGCGCCTCCCTGTCTCCTCCCTGCAGTGTACAGGGATTCTCCTGTCATGCTCAACAGCCAACATTGCCAGTTGCAACAGGAAATGGCAGTCATTAGGCGGGTGGAGGAGGTAGGACACACAATGCAGCGACTTTCAGAGTCCTCACACCATGAGCTGATTGAGTTTTAACGCTTCCTCAAGGATTTTGCTTTATAACCTTCAACAGCTATTTAGTGTGCCTCTCCCTTAGCAATATATGACAAACCCTGTGGGTTTCTGCGGTAATTCATAAAGGAATCGGCGCACGCTAAACAATTGATTGGATTTTGTGGTATCCAGAATTTGCATTTTCAATTTTCAGACATCGTCCTCTGGTCTAATTCCGCCAGCTTGCCTACATCATTGAACTGACGGTACCCTGGATGTGCTGAGGAAACATACAAGCGTAACAAGCAGCGTTACTCCAAATTAGCAGCTGGACAGAGGCTGGAAGATAAAGGTGCGTCCGGTGGAGGTGGGGTGCAGGGGCTTTGTAGCCAGTTCAACATCAAAGATCCTTAGGGAGATTGGAGTCAGGGGACAGGCTCATAGACGAGCAATCAAAGAGATGGCCGACACCATGAGGACCAGTCACTGGCTGTGGACAAAAAGGAGTGACACCATCTGGGCTGCCAAGGTGTACAGCTAACTGTGGGGCACACACACAGGCTTGATCAACCTGTGGTGGGCCTGCCTCAGCATCACAGGGTGTCACTGTGACACCCTGTGATGCTGAGGTACACAACTGACAATGTCTCCTGGTGGTAAAGCCTTATAGCAGCCATCTCCAAGAACTCCCCATGGAATCAGTAGTGGTGCAAACACTAGGGACTATAACATCTAGTCCTTTCACTGAATATTATTAAGCAACTTAATGTGAGAGTTTTCTTTTAAACTGACTTTTAGCATGAGCTGAACTTGGATTCCTCTCATCACCGAATCACAATCACAGTCGGTCTTGATTCAAAACGCTGTGAGCACATCTGCTATCCGCACGACTCTCTTCTAAGAAACTTTAGAAACAAATCTGAGGAGGCACACACACTTTATGCACTTAGCCAAACAAAAATTACCAAATGTGCAACTGAAAAATAAACCCATTTAGAGGCAGCTGCAGAGCAGACACAGTAAAATATGTTGTGACTTGCCTGCAAAGTAAAAATGATGAGCCTCGTTTAGCAGGCTCTGCATTTAAGAGTCTCACAAAAAGTAAATAACAGCAGCAGGGCCGGGCTCTGCTGTAGTGAAAGTCTACCCCTTCAAGTGTAATTAAAAAAAAAAAAAAAAAACTGGCAAAAGAAAGAATTAAAGGCGCCCAGTAGCACTGATAACCCCAGCATGGCAACAAGCAAGGGGTTTAACAGTCTCCTAATAGGCCCGCTTAAAGGCCCTTTAATATGTTTTCTCCTGTAAATGATCAAAACTCCTTTTTCAGTAACCTCAATAACGATCTTTATCAGGGAGTGAAAGAGAAAATGTTCACAAAGGATGAAAGGGAAAAAAAAACGCCACAGGCGACGGCACTTGGATGGGCTAAAGGCTAATTGTGTCTGAAATGAGATTTTAAGCATTTGAATTAGCAGAGGGTGCAGCGCGCGGCAGCTGTGAAATGGAGGGAAAAAAAAGCGCAGGTCACATACAGATAAGCACGTCAGCTCTCCGAGAGTCTGACTCTGTGTTTGTGCAGCACTTCAAGCCACACAGGATGCCGTCTGGTGATTAATTAGGCTGACTTAGAAGAGCAAACCCTGCCATTACGCAGCGTATTCATCTTTCATTTCTGTCATTTAGACACTGTCTTCTGCCAAGCAGCTTGTGATTGAATTCATGCATCGGCAAATAAAAGTCACTGCAACCTGGTGCAGCGGATGGAACAAAAGAGTCCCATAAAATGGGCATTTAGGGTGAGGAAGCGCAAGAGAGAAGACACGAGAAGACGCAAGTTGTGCAAGGGAAGGAGATGTAACAGATTCTTGAACAAGTGAGTTTTCAGGTTGGATGTGGAAAGAGAGGAGGAGGGCACGCTTAAGACGTGGAGAACAGTGTTTATTGCTCAAGCAAGGGAGTAAATATGATGTAGCATCTCCAGCTGTGCACTCAGCTCTGTCAGTGCGTGTGGACGGCATGTAAATATGAGATGATGGATGTATCTGGTCTGGTCTAAAGGGAATGAGCCAGCGAGGGTGGAGGGAAGACGAGGCTGTGGTCGCTCGAAGACTAATGGGCCGATTAAGAGCTTCAAGGGGCGGCCATTTATTTGTTGTGTGTGACTAGATGAAGATTCACTTCATTAATAAGCCCTGGCACTCACCAACATTGTTTTTTTTTTGTTGTTGTTTTTTTCCCCCCTCTTGCTCGCCAGCAAACCTCCCTCTTCTTTTCAGTTAATTGTGTCTAGAGCAAGAAATAAAATCCAGACCTGTGTGACAGGGAAGCAGCAAAAGAGCTAAACAATTATGTCACATAGTTCAGACCAAGCAAACACTTTCTTTAGTTTATACTATCAACTGTTAGTAACTTGAGTTTCATTTTGTACAGTATGGCCCTCAATAGAATTAAATGGGATGATAAAGCAGGGTATAGTTAAAGCCAGGTTTGTGATTGGTAAGTCGCTGCAGTGTCAGTCACAGACGCCCTTTGCTTGTAATGGCCAAAGTTCACAGATCGAGGCTCTAACAAAAATGGGCAAAACTGGTGGCTCCATCTATCTGTTATGCTTTCTGTGTTGGCAAGGCGCATCCATAGACTGTATGCATGTAGCTATTTGGGATCCAGGGCCTTTTAAGCACACAATTCACACCATCAAAAGTCATACTCATCAACTCATTCAGTGACCCTTTGTGACCTATGGGTGGGGGCATGCCTATCCAGGGAGAGACTACTGCCCTCAGGATAGAAAGGCTTCATCATAGCATAAAGCTGATCACTTTGAACAAGAGGACACATGGACCCAAACCATGCCTGTTAAATGTCACAATGTGAGAGTTAAGGGTTCAATTTATTCTTTTGATTTGTTGCCCATCTGCATATGTAATAGTGTGTGCTGTACTGTTATGCCATTAGTACAAAATATTACACCGTATCTCTGGAGTAATTACGCTCTAAGTTGTGGGCTGTAATCTGAAGGAACAGTAAATCTCGGCCCATCCTTTCATGAGCACGGCCGCCTTGTGATGACTCTACAAAGCTGAAATACGTTAATGCTTTTCTGCTATTTCTTGTTGATAAATGAAGCACAGCAGGCAAAGCTACAGTACTGCGTCAATAACAGTGGAGCAATAGAGCCGCTTAAACACGAACAGTGGGGAAATTAACCCTTTAAATTCAGCTGATTGTCTTAAAACAGCATTTCCCTGCCCGTCTTGCCAGACAGATAATTTGGGAGGATGTCTTTTTCGATGTTTACAAGACAAAGCGACCACAGTTATGTTACTGTAAAGTCTCCGGTGTCTGCAGGAGTTCATAAATATCTCTCACCTGCAGTAATTCAGTCGTATCCCCTTTAAACAAGGGGCAGAGCTGACAGATTGAGCTCCACTAAGTCATTATGGTAATACCGCTTCAGTGATGTGATTTACTAGGCAGAAATGTAATAAAAGCTTAAGGCTATAATGGAGCCTGTCATATCAACCAGCTTGTCAACATAATTTCCACTTCCATCTGCAATTAGATCTCCGTGCATTCACTGATTTTAATTTCCATGTGAGGCATTCAGCTGTCTGATAGTCATCGGGCAGGTTAGGGGGTTTTGATGTCATCCTGAAGGACACCGCACTGGCTTCTTTTTGATCTTTCAGGCATGTGTGGTTTTTCCACCCTTGAGAATACATGCCGTCCCCAAGACCCTTACAGCTATATCATTAGATGACGTTAAAAAAACAAAAGTTTTGTGCTCAACTACAGATGGGTCAGAATAAACTTTTGTCCTTTAGAGTCCTCTTCCTCTTTTTTCTCCTTAGTTTTACCCCTGGCTGGGTTCAACTGAATAAAGAAATCAAACTCTAGAGTTGTTAAAGTAATTGCCAAGCTGGCACATCCCCAGTTCCTCCGCAAAGACACAGCAAGCACTTCAGAATGTTAATGGCCACCCTGATCCGGCGAGGGCAATGCAGACTTGGCATACGCACAGCCAGTAGGGGTAAAGCAAGTTTGCATGTCCGTGTGTGTGTGTGTGTGTGTATGAGAGAGAGAGACTGAGACGGAGAGGGAGAGAGCTCGTGCCCACATTAACGATTTGTCCATGAGATACAGATTTCTTGTTCTTTCAGTGACCTTCTCTCTCTCCCCCACTTCTTATCCTCTTACCATTTGGGCTTCTTTGAAATTCAGAAGCTTTTAACACTGAAGAGTCAAAGTGAATCTTGTTAGTGCGCCAACACTGTTTAAAAGCAGGTTGTGCTGATTCCATTGTGTTAGTGGTATATTTTTATCCTTCGGGCATGATGTCATTTTCTTTTACAAAAGCTGCGCTGACGTCAATGGAGGAAGAAAAGGAAAAACAGTTAACAGATCTGCACAATCAACAAGTAAGAGTGTTCTGCAGCTGCCACTTTGTGCTGCTGTGATGGAGTTGAAATCTACACATGGACAACGAGCAGTTTACTAAATTTGCAACACACCAGCTGCAACTGGCAACACATTTCCATTTGCTCAATGGGACGCAACTCAGTAATCGATTCAAACTATATTTTGTGCTCTTTGGTAAGCAGTCCTTGGAAATAGATTTAAAGAGTTGCAGCTAAAAAAAAAAAAAAAAAAAAAAAGGAATGGCAAAATTTTGAACCCATAAAAGGCTGAGAGTGTTTCCAAGGCTAGTTTGTATATAAAGAAAGCACAAATTCTGAATACCTCAAGTTGGATTTGAGAATATGCGTACACCTCATTCAGCCTCCCTGGTAAGTGGCAGTGTGCATCCCCGACATTAAAGGACACTTTGTGCAGCAGCCACTACTCCTTCTTACCTTTCAGGGTCTTAGCTTCTTATATGAATATATTTTATCTTTGCAGAGCTGTGTGGAACATTTCACACCAAACAGTATTACCTGACTTACCTTTTGACCTTCGAATGTTAATATTCCAAAGTAGAGCAGGGGGGGAAAAAAATCACATTATTTAACACTGCTACATGCAAATCATGGCAAGCAAGATCCTTTTTGTGGAAAACAGCCTGCAGGCAGACACGAACAACCCACACCAAAATACAAGAAAGCACAAAGCTAATGCACCTCATCCACATTCCCATGACTCAGGCTCCCTGACAGAGGAATACATTCGTCTTCCAAAAAAAAAAAAAAAAATCTAAATTGCAGAATTTTTATTCAGAGGGAGAATCAGCTGGTCTGGATGTTTTTTCCTGCTAATTACAAATACTATCTAAAAATAGCCCAGCAAGGAAGAGCAAAAAACACGTTTCCCGGCTGTGTGCTTAATGTGAGGAGCTAGGATTCCTGCCAGCAAGCCGCTGCAGTGAGGAATAAACAGTGCTGGTGTTTGCACTGCCAATTATTGGAACTTTTAAAATCTCTTCATCTGAGGAGGAGGCAGAAGGTCGTGGATTAAGGCGACCGGGATCCACAGAGCCGGGGAAACCCTGATGGCCTTAATTAATTTTCACTATTACTGATTGAATCAACTGGAAAAACTTGGATTTCTGAAGGCGCTAAGGGGAAAATCGCTTCACAGCTGTAAAGCAAATGTCATGCTGGATCTGGCACTATCTCAGCCCCGTAGTCATATACGCTGCACTGGGTATTCCTTTAGTTAGCTTCCAGTCACGAAGACTGGAATAAATAATTGTAAAATTCTAATTTACATTAAATAATTACAAACTCTTGAGATAACATTTGTGCGAGTTTGTGGAAGAGCCTTGTTAATTTTAAAGCTTCTTGGCTGCTCACTCAAAGTAAACATGAGATACTGGACACTAAGAAATTATCATTTTAAATTAATTATCTTTTTGCAATGTTATTGCTCCCTCTCGCCCTGTTTCTTGCACTTGCAGATGTTCTGCCACATCTCACAGCTTTTATTTGCACCATATTCACTTTAATCAGGCTAGAAGGGCTGAGTCCATCAATCACTGAAACACCGGTGTAAACTCATGAGAAGGGACAGTATTTGGCAATTTTTGCAAAACTCTCTTTTTGCTGACAGCTAAGACAATTTATACCACTGTAACTGGTGCCTCTAGTAAATATGACACTGTACCCAAGACACGGATCTCTTGAACTAGCGAAGACAAGATCTCAACTGGTTTCCTAGCCAAGAAACAGTCTGACACCCCATGCAAAACCACACAGAAAGAAATAATGTGTTAATTAGTAAGTGTTGGAGGTGCTGACAGTTGGTATGGAATGGCAAAGGATTATTGGATCTGTAAAAAGCTAAAAAATGAATCAGAAGCAGCCATTACTTTCATATCATAACTTGCATTAAGCCATTGTAGTCAATGTGGCAAATGTCTGAACTTGTTATATAACTAGAACTGAAGGTGAAGTGAAACATAAATTATTTAAATTGCTGACATCCTAATCTGTTCAAGACTTGAGTATCCAGAAAATTAAATCCATCCCTTAGTGTAGTGTATTTTTACATGTAAATGGAGGGCCCATATTATTATATTACAACTAATAACTGCACCCACTGGGCATTTTATTAGGTTCCCCTTGCTAGTACAGGGTTGGATCCCCTTTTGCCTTCAGAATTGCCTTAATTCTTCATGGCACAGATTCAAGGAAACATTCCTCAGATATTTTGGTCCATATTAACATGACAGCATTACACAGGTGTTGAAGGTATGTTGGCCGGACATCCATGATGTCAATCTTATGTTCTACTACATCTCAAAGGTGCTCTGCTGGATTGAGATCTGGTGACTCTGGAGAACTGTCATGTTCAAGAAACCAGTTTGAGATGATTAAGTTTTGTGGCATGGTGCGTTATCCTGCTGGAAGCAGCCATCAGAAGATGGGTACACTGTGGTAATAAAGGGATGAACATGATCTGCAATAATACTCAGGTAGGCTGTGGTGTTTAAGGAGCCCAAAGTATGCCAGAAAAAAACCATTCTGACCCTACCATCTGAATGTTAAAGCTGAAATCAAGACCCATCAGACCAGGCAATGTTTTCCAGTCTTCTACTGTCCAGTTGTGGTGAGTGAATTGTAGCCCGAGTTTCCTGTTCTTAGTTGACAGAGTGGCACTCGGTGTGATCGTCCACTGCTGCAGCCCATCTGCTTTAAAGTTTGATATTTTATACATTCAGAGATGCTTTCTCCTGCATACCTTGGTTGTACCAAGAAGTTGAGTTACTGCAGCCTTCCCATCAGCTCCAAGTACTCTGGTCATTCTCCTTTGGCCACAGACAAGACATTTTCACCCAGAGAACTGCCGCTCTGGATATTTTTTTCTTTTTTCTGACCGTTCTCGGTAAATCCTAGAGATGGTTGTGCAGGAAAATCCCAGATCAGCAGTTTCTGAAATACTCAGACCAGCCTGTCTGACACAAACATCCATGTCATGTTTAAAGTCACTTAAAAATCACATTTCTTCTGCATTCTGATGCTCTGTTTTAAACATCAGCAGGTCATCTTGTCCATGTCTGCATGCCTAAATGTGCTGAGCTGCCTCCATGTGATTGGCTGATTAGATATTTACATTAACAGGTGTAACTAATAAAGTGAATATATCTGTATATACACAGCACCCACCCACATTTAGACATTACAACTAATAATTAGAGAGTGTTAGCTCTATGATTGGTCAAAGTATCTCTATAAATGCACAAAACGAAGAGCTGGCGACTCACAACAAACTTTAATCCCATCAAATTCAAATTTTCTTAATGGATATAATTTGGATACAGAAACACCTGTTTCTTGTGACCAAAAAAAAAAAAAGGGGGGAAAAATTTCATTCACAATACAAGGCCTGTGGTATATACAAGGTGACAGGGCTGGGGGAGCGGGAATCAGTTCATCAGTAGTTTATATATGTAGCACCTCTGTAGCACAAAATATCTGGGAGAAACAACAACAAACAAACAAACAAACAAACAAAAAACCCACACATAGTTATTGGTACAAACTTAAGTAATATACTGGCAAAAATCTGCCAAAAGTAAAAAGTATTAATATTTGAGATTGGCCAAGTTTGTGAATGCAGTTCATCAAATGAACACAGAAAAGATACAGTACAGTAATAGAAAAACAGATAACATTATACAATATTGATTTGTATATACAATTTAAACCAAGAACAGTAGAATATTTCCTGATTTAAGGGTTCCTACACAACTTCCTTTTTTCAAATGTTCCTTCTTGAAACTAACTTAACTCTTTTGCTTGGTTGGTGTGCTAGAAGGAGATACGAGACGATAAACAGATATCACTCGGTTTAGCAGACAAACTTTGAACGGGAGCAAATGTGAGGAGAACGATAGCAGGTATTCACGAGTAGGGAGAATAATGGGTAGGTTCTTAGCGTGAAGACTTGGATGTTTATTTCCCACATGTAGGAACCCTGAGAACGATTTGGTGTAAAAAGTGGAGCCGCCAAATGACGTCAATACATAAAGTTCACATCTGTTAACTACTGTGACACATCTTCACAAAAATTTTATGCATCCTGCAGACAAGTCTACTAGTGTTTGCATTCAACGTGTTTGTTCTATTACAAATAATTCTTTCAATATTTGACTAAGACATTTAAATACTGAGTTCCCGCTACAATACATTTCTTTTTTTTTTTTCCCTTTTCTTTTTTTTTTAAACCCCATTTCTCCATTTACCTCTTGCGAGCCAACAAGAAAACACCCTTGTGAAAAGATCCTGCAGATGGATAATGTGATATTTTTGTTCCGCCACACAGTTTCAAAGCCATGAGTGGCTGGATTGAAAAATAGATATCTTGTTGCTGGTTATTCGATTTTAAAAAAGAAGCAAGAGTCCACCAGGGCCCCAAAGCTGAGAGGCCATCGTAATAATTAGCTTCCTATAGAAAGAAAATGGGAGTGTGCTGTTATTGATTTAATGCAACGAGGTATGGAGGTTGATGCCACCCAGAGATGTATCCCATTATGGAGGAAAATAAAGCACAGCAGCTGACCAAGAACAAAAAAGCAAAACTGTCTTTAAAAAAAAAAGAAAAGAAAAAATAATTATAATAATTATAATAATGTTAAAACAAAAAGCCTTGTCCTCTTTAGCTGCTGCTTCAGAGCATGCTAAAGCACCACTGCAGACACATTAACTCAAAAATAGAAAAGTAACATGCATTAAAAGAGTGCTCATATATCCGTGTCTTTTCCTGCTCCTGCTCTGAGCTCTCAGAGCCAGTGAAGGATATAGTTGTCCATTAATACAGCACTCAGTAAAATCCAACACCATTAGCTTACTTCCTACTGGCTCAGCCTCCACCGGCTGAGTAATAACAAAGTGGAGTTTTAATACAGGGATTCGGGGCCATCTTCCTGAGGAAAATGAGAATGAAGGAGCGTCTCCATGTAGGAGACATAGCCACTACTGGGCGTGTAGCTGTCAGACATGTGCTGAGATTGAGGAGGAGGAAGGGGAGGGGACGGGGCAGACAGCAGCGGATCAGAGTTCAAGGTCGACTTAAAAGGGGCAGATTCCGAACTCAGGGGGGGATCCGATGTGAGAGCGGACTCTGTTAAAGCATCAGTGAGGGAGACGCCGGTGTCCATTGGGGTCTCAGCATCCATTTGAATACTGCTAGCTGGGGCAGGAGCATCCTGTGGGGTCATCGAGGGTTGTGATAGCGGTTGTGAGGTTGGCTGCGTACCAATGCTGTGATGTTCTGGTGCTGGTTTTCTTACTGGAGCTTCTGTTGCAGGGCAAGAGGTTGCGTTGGTTGTCTCCATGGGGGTATCGGCAGGAGGGGCCGAAGTGGAGGGAAGCTTACGCCGTTTGGCTGCTTGGGCTTCATCTGCTGAGGGAACCTCCTCGTTTGTTCCAGGTAAAGCCTGAAAACAGACGACAGGTACAGACTTAAATTGAGAACACAGAAATGATCAGGCTTTACCTGATTGATTTTGTTTCATTTGACACTGAGTGCTTTTGACTTGGTTTGACTTGTTAGAAAAACTAGTTTGAATCATGTGAAACTTTCTTTTTGAAATATACAATAGGGCAGAAGGAAGCAAAGTTTCAGTAAAATACTCACCAGTCGAGCTCTGACCCTTTTGGGTAACTCCTGATCCAAGTGATAGATCTCCGAGTGTTTGAGCATCAACTGACTCTGGTCCTGAAACTCAACCTGGACAGATAATAACGCAATGGATTCATCAACCCACACTTTCCACACTGTTTGCCCCAGTAAGTTCAAAGTACACTTGGAAAGCTGGGAAAAAAAATTAAACATACAAAATTATTAGAGGCTACACCAGCAGGTAAAAAAGGACAAATCAGTGAAAAGTGAAATGAAACACATTGAAAATTCAAACATGTACCCAGACAGTCACAGGTTGGATCTCAGGCATAACAAATGGTTCCATCAACAACCATGTGCTCCAGTCAAAATGTCCTTGACCATGACACTGAACCCCTAAAGCTGCTCACTGACTGGATAAGAGCTTCAGTTAACCACTTTAAATGTAAATGTAGATTTAAAAAAAAAAAAAAAAAAAAAAGACAAGGTCAGGGTTGTGGCCCCGACTCTGTGATCAAGTGGAGGCGTGATTTTAGCTAATCACAGCAGCACTCTCATCTCTGAGAGGCCTCTCTGAGCTGCAGCCAGTGGGTTACATGGAGACATGGAAAGAGCACAGAAAGATGCAAAACTGAATAATTTTCTGAAGAGGAAATTAGAAAAGATGGTAAGACACGATGGGGCGACATATTAACACATGTTAAACCTATAGAAACAAGTCTGATACAAACATGCAGTAGATACAAGCAAAACTGGTTCAGGCATTTAAGTTTCTTAAAAGTGCAAAGTGAATTAAATGGATGCTTTTCCCATGAAGTCATTCAGAAGAGCTCTTATGGATGTACTCACAAAATCATCATGGCAAAAAAAAAAAAAAAAAATCAAACAACCTTGCTTGACCTTGTCTGGTAACATTCCTGTGTGTTTGTGGCCAAGTACATTTCTCTCATCCCAACAACCATCTTCAATCCCACATTTTCCACTTTGTAAGCACTTTGCAGCTTTGCCCTATAAATTTCCCCTTAAAGTACAAGTGATTTGAGATCTCTCCACTTTTATGTTTTAATGCCACACCGAGTCAAAATGCTCTAATATAATCTAGAAGGGCAGCCTGGCTTTTCACACACTGATAATTCCACAATTTGAGAGCCAAAGCAGAGGGTGGCAAAGCCATTACACAGAACATCCCAAAGTTCACAGGTTCAGTCACTTTGAGTCATGCTGCAGAAGAGCATCAGATAAAATATGGAAAATGATGCTGCTGCTCTCACAGTGCTCGCTTAACAGTCGGCACTACAGCCAAGCTTTAAAGCTTTATTTAGAAATGATTTTCATGGTATGATCTGACTTGTAAAGGCTTATACGTTAGGACACATACACACTCAGGCTGGAAATGAAATACATTTAATGCAGTCTTTTGAACAGCAGCATCTTAGGCATGTGATGCATTTTCCTGCGCACTCAATTATTAAGAAAAATCATAAATTTAGCTATGAATGATGCAATCTACAGGATTTTCCCTACACGCTCTCTAACCTCTTTGGTCCAGACTTAAGTTGTGCTTCTCTTACCTGGTAGAGCTTGTTGATATGCTGTTTGACAAAGGAAGCATTGAGGATTTGACCCTCGGGTGTGCTGACCACAACGAGCTCCCCCACCTCAGGAGGACCGCTGCGCAGGCAGTCATGACTCTGAAGGAGCAGGAGGCAGAAGGATGAGAGGGGAAAAAAAACAAACAAACAAAAAAAAAAAAGAACACTCAAAACACCCCTTAATGTTACTTTTCACGAACAACATTTTAGAAATAAAGTCTAAGGGTAAAATTTTCATCTGGCTCCTGCTATTAAATGCAGTCTTACATTTCAATGTCTCTGTTACTTACCAGAACAAGCAGTTTGAATTGCAGACAAATGATTTTAAAGTGAAATTTGAGTTTCTCAGCAGATTTCATGTTATTAAAAGTCATATTTGTTCATGACTTACAGCACCGACTAATTAAAGTTTATGTGAATTTTACATTCAGTTACAAAATTACACTTTCATTTGCTCAGAATCTCAGGCTACAAAGCATGTAACCGCTGCTTGGGTATTTCTTGCAACCATTTAAAAAGGAGATTATTTTTAACCCATGGTACACAGGTAGGTGTCGGGCTTGACTGTAAAAGAACTCACTATGATGTTTTCCGGGTGCAAGTTGTCACAGTATGAGCCGTCATCAAAGTTGACCTCGTAGAATGTCTGTCTGGCCATGCCGATGATGGTGCAGTGGTAATACCAGGAGTCGACGTTGCGACCGATCACTCTTTGGCCCAGGGTTGGCTCTTGTGGGCCTCTGGGTGCTGTTCGAGGCTTAAGGGAAGAGAATTAAAAAACAAAAGGGAGGGGTTAATTGGAAATTTGTGGTTTCATCCAGCAGGAATACTGTTGTGTTCTGTCACTGGTGCAAAAAGTGTTTTTGCTTGAAGCCCATTTATTGTAAAACAGAAGTGTTCAAATCACTCTGAGCCAATTAAGTAGAGTAACTTCTCTCGAGAACATTTCTACGAACACAAGTCTATTTTATCAGTCTGTATTTATGGGATCTAATTTGAATGTTTTGTTTACTACTTTTTCTCCTGGTGTGTCAACTTAGACTCATTAATTTCTTGCACCAGTTCTTATACTTGCTGCTCGAGCAAAACTCTGTTCATAGAGGAATCGTTGCATAACAGAATAAAAAGAGGGCTTCAAGTTTTCTGCAATAAAAGCCAATGAAGCCTAAAACTTAAAGTCATATTCCGTTTTTACAAAAAAAATCCTAATAGGTATACTGGAGGTTTTTCCCCCTTTTTAAATCAAACACCTACTCCTGAAGCATGACTAAGGGAAAAATATTTCCATAACTGACTTTTGATTTAACCAAAGAAGGCACAATTTTACAGAACCTTTTTAACATCTGTGGCTTTAATAAGTGACCAATTTGCCAGACTTTGCACTTACTTTTGGAGTGACCTTTTTATGCTTGTGGCAGGTGACAGACACCACGTAGGGCCAGTCAGCGGGCGTCATGACTACTCCGGCGATTTGGGCACAGGTAACGTGGAAGGAGGTTGCACAGTTCTCGTATGTGCACTGGATGCAGGCACCGCGGTTCTGATTAGCAACCTTACCGTGGCAGAACACGCACTTCTGCAATGAAAACAAACGTAAAGGCTCACATTAGTCTTCCATGTGAGACACGCATTTAACTTTCTAAACTTATTTTTATATCTTTATTTGATGTCGGCAAAGAAGAGAGTTGTCCGAAGGTTTGAACCGAATAACTTTAAATCAACTGCAGAACACTATATGAAGAAGGTTAAAACAATTAAAACAATTCATCTATAACAATTACTCCAGTCCTCCGGAACAGTCTGGCACACAATGAAATTGCAGTAATTGTACAACATCTCATGAAATAAAGATGGCAGAAAAACCAGCAATGAAACCATGTTCTCTCTTTTCTCTGATCTTTGATTCTGTTTGGTGCTCTTACAGGTTTCTACTCATTAAAAGAGAATGGCTGTTTTCACTCTTGCCAATAACAGGCTGTTGCACTCAGTGTCTGTACAGCAGTGACCCTTATGTGTCTTTGAAACTTTGCATTTATTAGTAACAGCAGTCTGAACTGTCGCTTTGACACTGACTTTGTTTTTTCCAATTCTTTGTCCCTCTGTATCCCTTTGGGCATCTTGCATTACTTGTTCAGCCTCTTTGCGCTTCTCTCCTTCCAGATCTCTGGTCTGAAATTGCCACCAGTCTACAAAATCTTTGCCTTTGCTGTGCCACTTTAACATAACACACAATCCCTGCACATGCAACGCCCACAACCATTTTAATTAAAGTCCTACAACCCTCTGACTACTGTTCTTCTCCATGTGTCCCTCACATAGGAGAGATGAAATGCCCAACTGCAATAAATGAGGAATTACACACAATCAAAACATGACAACATGCTTCAATCTAAATAAAATTTTTAAAGCTGTCAAAGCTGCAGGGATAAATGGTAGAATCCAACTGTTTGGGCTACAGTGATTATCTACCATCCCTCACTATCCATGTCTTTTTGATTCCTTCCTCTGTCTCTCTTCCTTTTATGAGCAGGTATAGCACAGTGCTTGGCCAATCAATTACAAAAAAAAAAAAAAGAAAGTTTTTTTAAGTGTTAGTTCTTCATTTTTTTTACTGGTGCAAGGCAGATACTTTGCCTTCAGAAATGTCTCAATTCTCCACAGCATAGATTCAACATGGTGCTGGAAACCTCAATCAGAGGTTTTGGTCCATATTGACATGAGAGCATCACACAATTGCTGCAGACTTGTTGGCTACACATCCATGATATGACTCTGCCGGTCCACCACTGGACTGAAATCTGGTGACTGAGGAGGGCATTTGAGACACTCAGGCAAGCTGTGGTGCTAAGGGGCCCAAAGTGTGCCAAGAAAATATCTCCCACACCATTACATCACCAGCAGAAGCCTGAACCGTTGATAACAAGGCAGGATGGATCCATGCTTTCATGTTGTTTACACCAAATTCTGACTACCATCTGAATGTTGCAGCAGAGACTGAGACTCAGACTTGTTTGCTGTTGTCCAATTTTGGTGAGCCCACGTAAAGTGTAGCCTCCCTTTCATGTTCTTAGCTGACAGGAGTGACACTCGATGTGACGGTTGCCTTCCTATTAGCTTGAAGCAGTCTGGCCATTCTCCTCTGACCTCTGACATCAACAAGGCATTTTCACCCAGAGAACTGCTGCTCACTGGATATTTTCTCCTTTTCGGACATTCCCTGTAAACCCTAGAGATGGTTGCGTGGGAAAATCCCAGGAGATCAGCAGTTTCTGAAATACTCAGACAAGCCCATCTAGCACCAACATTGATGCTGACTGAACTTCAAATGTCACTTAAATCACCTTGATCACATCTGCATCTGCCAAAATAACTAAAACAAAAGCAACATGTGTAAAAATTTCTCCATCGCTGGAAACTCCGCGTTCACGGAGAGGGAAAACATTGATTGCTGAACACAGAGCAATATAAACGGCTTCCTAGCATGCATATTCACATTTGATCAGCCCAGTCATTCAAATCATTAGACCGCAGAGCTTCTCCTCTCACAGTCTTTTAAGAGGAGACTGAGGAAACCTGCTTTGACAGCACTCAGATGCAAATGTCAACCAGCTTGTTCTTTGATAGATTATTCAGAGAGAAGGGGAGGGAGAGAGGTGACATTATTTGTAGATTTGTGATAATGCATCAGCAAGCACTGCTATTGCCTGTGAAGTGGGATCGGGCAAATGGAGAAGGAGAGCAGAAACTGCGTGGGGCGGGGACAAGTTGTGTTCAAAGACATGGCAGCAATGGGGAAATTGCCTCCTACCCACGGGACTGATGCAGTTCATTTGGCGCAGTGAGAAATGACAGCTGATTATTCAGCCATTTCTCTCTGCACATCTGTTTTTACCCTGTCCTCCCCAGCTTGCAAAGAAAAAAAAAATAAAAATCTATCCACCCACAAGGAACGAGAGGGTAACAAAGTCTGAAATTCACCTCAACAGGATAGATGAGCAAGAATGGGAGATCAGAAATAAGGAGTATGTTTCATTCTGGAAAATACAAAAGAAATGAAACAGCTACAGTGTCCCATTTATACTAAGATGATAAACGTTCTTGAGAAAGAAACTATGAAGACTGTATTTGTAACGATCTTGGTTGTATTTGAATGTTTCCCTTTACACACCACCACGAGAGAGACGTGTAAATCTTTTCTTTGTTGCTGCCTGATCTTACCAGATTCTTGCGGGTTTCTGGGACAGCACTGACATCCACTGGCCCCCTTTCAATGGCATCGACAAAGCGAGCTTCAGCCACAGCGATGGCGCAGATGACATGAACCCACCTGGTGACAGTGAGAGAAAAGACTATGAAAAGTTTGGCAAAAATAAGGTGAGAACAAATGTAAGCAAGTTAAAGTAAGTTAACTGCCACCAGTTTTGTGTTTTTTTCCCTCCTGTTCATTGGTATTAGTAAGCATTCTTTTTCATACCTGATCTGGTGAATCTGGTAAAATGCTTTGATTTTTTACAAACTATTTCACACTCTGCACCTTCAGATCTTATTCTGCCATAGTGTTTGCTTTACTGTGAATATCAGCTTGATAAACCCTTGATATATTTTTTTTTTTGGTCATTTGTGAATGTACATCAATTTTTCTGCAACTGTCACTCCCAAACTCAAACATGAGGCACTAACCGGTTGTCTATGGTAGTCTTCAAAGCTCCTCCTCTCAAGTTACAAAGACAGCACTCCTAAAAAACAGATAATATGAGAACAGAGAAAAAGAGGATTAAGTTTAGAAACAGAGAACACATTGGCACTGTTCCTCCCACACCTTAGCTAAGTCAGTCTTTTCTAAATATAACTTGGTTTGGACTTGTGATAGCTGCTAGGCAACATGACATCAGTCATTAGAAGAAGAGATGTAGGGTCAGTGTGTCCTTAGAGGCTCCACTTCAAGTCAAATCCAATAAACATTTTCACCTAAACTTGCAGTTCTGGAGAAGAAATGTTATTCTCGAGTTGTGTGTGACCCTGAAATGTTTTTATTTTAAGCGAGAGTGGGACTGCATCTGTTGCGGCCACTACTCACCACTGTCCAGGCTCCTGCTGCACACCTGGAGCACATCCAGGAATCACCAACAGAGTCAGGCTTTACACCGTAACAACCTGTGAGAGAGGAGATACTAATAACTGCACATATCTTTCCTACAGCATTCATCATTTCAAGTCATTTCCATGTATTAATATTCAGTGAGGATAGTGCACGGCAACATTACCTCTGTCTTTCTATTTATTTGAATGGATATGTATTTTGTGCCAATTTTTGCAAATTACTTCACACCACACCTGTTTTTAAGCATTTTGTTCACACTTTAGCTCGTCACCATCTCCAGCTTAAGCTTCTGAAGAAAAGGGCTGGCAGGTTTATGTAACACCTGGACATGTGTGAATGATTTTTAGTCAGATGTCTACTCCAGTACAATGAGGAGCAAAGGTGTTTTGACAGGATTTCTTCTGCTTCATGTTCTCTTATGAACAGCTGCGCCGTTTCCCCAAATTGAGCTCAGCTCATCCCTGGATAACTAATGAACTGGCCTTGAAGGTGCACTCCAGCTTTAGTGATAATAAGAACCCAGGAGGATCGATGTTGTGATGTGGTTGTATGGCACAAAACATCCACTTATGAATACATTTACAAAAAGCTGATTACAGACTTACTAGATGAATCAATGTCTTCATTTGCGTCATTTACAACATAAAACTTAAAGAAAAATGTTTAGCCTAGATAGAGGTCTCTACACTTGCCAATAAAAAGAAGAAGCGCACACAGAGATTCCTGGGATGACTCACTCTTACATATTGTTAACAAGCTGCCTGTCTTTTCACGCTTTGCTTTGACAGAACCAATATGCTGTTAAAAGTCAACTATCTAGTGGGAAACTGTGACGTGTGGAAGGCAGGGTAAATAAGGGCTGGGGAAGTGTATGGTGTGTTAGTTTTTACAGACACCTTTGGGTGACCTTTGTCAGCCTCTTAGCCAGTTTAACCAGAGTCGAGAAGAGTTACACTAGAAAGCTTCAGTGAATCTGGCAACAGGGCAGACAGTTTGTTGCACTGTTATAGTTGAGTCTCATCTTCTGTGCTGCCTATTTTCCTGAAACCATTCTCAGGGGTCTGGGTGAGGGAAAATGCTGTGAGCAGAGGAACATGGTGAAACGCCCACTGAAGTTTATCTGTAAAACTTGCCAGTCCGTGTCTGCATTAATTTCTAAAACAGACAGTCTCCACATTATAAATTACTGCTGCTGAACAGAATCAAATACAGCTCTCTGACAACAACACAGAAAGGGAAAAGACTTAAATCTATAAAATATTAAGGAAAAAAAGAAGTCCTTTTACAGATTCCTACTTACTTCCTACAACGATTATCATCTATTAAACATTCTAAAATCTTAAACTTGTAATTTTAGCTACAACCATTGATTAAATGGACACGTGTAAATGGAGCCAAAAGACCAACTTCTTACATCCATTAGATACTCAATGTCTCAGTGGGCATACGGACTCTAACAGGCTCCTCTAATCAAAAGCTGTATTAAAATTCTCTTTGCTTTCTGTTGCAACAACAGTGTTAAATTTCATTACCAGCATAGAGGCAGTGTGTTGCCATCAGATTTATTTTTATTGCTCATCTAAAAAAAACATCAGCTAATACAGCTATCCCCAGGTGTACTAGTAAGATCGCTGTTCCACAGAGGGTTTAACAAATTAGTTTGTGTCCCAATGTTAAAACAACACAGCCAAAATCTTTTAAGTTTTCTACTTACTGGCATGAACCTGCATATGGCAAGATGAACAACAGATCAGAAGACTGGATCCATCCTCCCCGATGTGATAGTTGGTGGGCGGGGGCTCTGTGTTTCCTGCTCCAACGCTGAAGCACATCTCTGGGACCAGTGGACGAGTCAAGCTGCCATGACGGGGAAATGAATTGCCCAGGGTATCATTATCAGTGGAGACCTCTTTTTGTGGCTGAAAAGATTGGAGAATTTAAAATAAATTAAAAAAAGTTAAATATTAGTTTGTGACCCACAAGTGATGTCAGTTAACTGATTGACCAACATCACCACAATAAACTTCCTGAACTGCTACTGTTATATGAATCAGTGCTGTGTGACTGACATGTGTACCCTACCTTTGTGTAAGGACAGAAGAGTGAACAGACAGCACAGTGTGGTTTGAGCGCAGCTACTGCAGCGTTGAAGGCCTTCTCTGCCAGGAAGTTAGGTGAGTGATTCTGCCACAGGTGCTCCTGTTTCTTCATGTCGCTATCCAGCGGCATGGGGGAGGATAGCTCTGTGGGTAAAAAATTCAAGTGCATCAGAATGTGTGCTAGAGCGAAGGGGGGGGGGGGGGGGGGATAAAAGAAAAGAGAATAACAATTTGAAATAAATGACACATGCTGAAGTCATGTTGTGAGATTTGTTACTGCTAATGATTTTTATTTTTCTCTGAAATGCATGTCAAGCATTTTCAGAGAAGCTTCAGAATGTTTTTCATAAGGGAGCCATCACCAAGAGACAAGAACAGCACATTCTGGTCCCACAGAATAACAACACCACTCCTGATATAATTGGCTGATGAACACAAACAGCAATGACATCAATAATATGCTGCTCAGAGTCAGGAATCAATTTTGAAGTGATGCCTTGAAGCTACTGATTCAAACACTTTGTCAGACCTGGACTGAAGACGGGAAGATATTTTCACAAGCTTCCCATTTAAGTTTTTTTTGTTTTGTTTTGTTTTTTTCCTCCTCCTCCACCACCAGCCTCCTTTCTCTCCTTGCCCCCCACCCACCTTTTTAAAGAACATACCCTAAGTCGGGTCCCCTGCTGCCAACTTAAAGTGACTTTGAAAGCAGGTAATTGGAAGTCATGATCCCCAGATCAATAAGTGTCAATCAGAAAATGAAAAGAAAAACATTAAAGAGAGAGTAGTCTTGATTTCATTATCTCCACGGGGAGCTTCAGACCTGCTTGTTTTTCCTTCCCCTGAATCAATAATACAAAAAAAAAAAATATACAAAAAATAAATAAATAAATAAGGTGTCTTCTTCAGTACAGCAATGGAGAAAACCATAAGCTGGATGAACTTTCTTCTGTGTAGCTGTATTTCCCTGCCAATCAATCAGGTTGCAATTTACATCCATGTCTGTTCATGCAGTGAATAGATGCAGTGACTACTTTAAAGGAGTTTATTAGGTGGGCAGCAAAGATTAGCTACATTAATTCAAATGTTGAATACGGTCACAATGTGTCAGATAAGGCCAGAAAGGTGTTTTTATAGAACACTATGCTGTCACAATGAGGATGGCCTTTTGACCTTTTGGATTAAATAAATAAATAAAATATACATATATACACACACCCACCTCTTTTTCCTGATACTTCACAAATTTGTGAAATTTCATTATGACATATAAAGTCCAGAGTAAAGGCCAAAAATGTGTATTGTGAGTTTGAGGTAACCTTCAAATTCTAATTGGTTCATCTTTGAATCCAAGAAAACAAATCTGTGGCAAATCTGAAGTGCTAACTACTTTGGGCTGCTTCCTTATTCACAGAGGGTCACCCAGCAGGTAGCTCTGCATGTTTGATTTGGCAGATTTTTATGCCGGATGCCCTTCCTGACGCAATCCCCAGGGGATGTGCGCCTCCTCCCGGCATCAACCTGGGGAGCTTTCACTTGAATGTGTAAACCACTACATCATAGAGCCACCTGTGCCAAGTAATTTCAACAAATATGGTTCTTGAAAATCCAGTTTTTTTTTGTTCTTTCCTCTGTGCCTCCCTCTGTCTTTACATCAAGTGTATTATTCCTAATTATGGTGTGTTTTCTCCCCATTTTATTCATGTCAGCACTTAGAACACAACACAGCACAGTTTAAAAATGACATCTAGACAGATCAAAATTGTAGGTTTACTACCTGATGGCCATTTAACACAAGCATTAAAGGAGTTTATTTTTTATTTATATATATATATATATATATATATATATATATATATATATATATATATATATATATATATATATATATATATATATATATATTCTGACTTTAAACAACTGTGAAGGGAAGGACAGATAACCACATACCTTTGTCACTGGCTGGATCTTGCTTGACGATGGACAGAGGGGAGCGCGTGGGTGGCTTGCTGAGGGGGTGGCGGCGACTCTTTTTTATCTCTGTTGGCATTTTCCTCTTGGGGTAGGATGCCTAATAAAAAGAAGTGTGGTTAGCCTTAAAATATTCATCCCTAAATAAAAAGTAATTCTAACATGTTCGAAGTTAGTATCAATTTAATAAACTTGTTTTTTGGGGGAGCTGTCCTGTACTGTGAATGGACAAAAGATAAAAGTTAAGACTACAGCAGCAAATTTTCACACTTTTTTCCAACTTAAATTTGTGTATTAGTACAGCAAATGTGAATTTTTTTCCAGGCTTCATTTACTTATTTTTTATTAACCAATTCAGAGTCAACACTATTTTGATGTAAGCCAGCAACAAATGAAGTATTAAACTGCCACCAAGTGCGGTTTAGAAATGCTTAAAGTTCTAACCTGTCTGACAGAATAAGGACAATTCTATTGTCAATTCTACTGACTTTCAGTCAAGATCAGACTCACCTGTGTGGCACTCACATCCATCTTGTTGTCTGCTGAGATGTTGCTGTGTCTTGGGGACAAAGTGTCTATATGACTGGCCATGGCCTTCTTTGAATTCTTGGCATCCGATGTAGCAAATTGCTCAAATGCTTCCTCAAATCCAGTGATGGCATTTTGGGCACTGGACATCTTCTTCGGCCTTCTCTGCTTCTTTTTCTCAATGTCATCTGTCAAGTTCTGTGGTTTGACTTCTTGTTCTTGCCCTGGCAAATAACAGAAGATGAGTCAGAAGTGGTAATAGCACATTAAAAATGTCTGCATGAGTTAATGAGGTTAAAACTAGGGTCTGGACTGAGAAATTAGTTTTGGAATTGGAAGCTTCTGTCACTAAGTAGTTTTTTTGTAAAGGACCTAAATATATAAATATGTGGTTTCATTTCTGCCTCACCCTCTACAGCTGGAGTGTCTACTACTTTAGCAGCAGCTTCAGCAGCCTGCTGCTCCTCGCGCTCCAGGGCCTCCAGAGTTATCATGGCCTCGCGGGCAAGACGTGCCTCCTTCTCCTTTCTCCGCTGGGCCTCACGCTCCTCCACCTGACGCTGGTACTCAGCAGCATTCAGCTCAATGCCGTCCTCTGCCAGGACTTTCACCTCCTCCAGCTTTAGACGACGGAACTGCTTCATCTTCTGCATGGCCCTGTTGTAGCGTAGAAAGACACCTGAGTAAAACTCTCATATTTGCTTTTGTAAACACAAACAGTGACTTAGGTTTTAGCATCACTATGTCACACATTCAGACAAGAACTGCATAATCCAAACCTTCGCAGGACGTTTGCCCGGTGTGTGACACGATGCTCCCTCCAGCGCTCCAACTCAGGGCTGGTGAGCTCTGTGGGCTTCAGGTGGTCCAGTACTGTCGTGTCTTTGCCCTGCTTCCACAGCTCGTAGCGATCAGGCTGCAGGCAGCGCACAAACACATCCATGGAGATTTTCACCATGTCCTTTCGACAGGAGCACTGGAGGAAAAAGGACAAGGCTCTATGTTAGAGTAGGGAATACCTGTTGTAAAGAAAGGACCTCAGTGTAACAAGGAAAAAATACATATATTATGGGGAGGTTACTCTATCCAGGCTATAATCGTGTAGAATTAACAGTAATATTGGATGTCCCCCCCAAAAATGCAGAGTGAAGTAAAAAAAAAAAAAAAAGACCACTTATTTATGAACACCACGAAAGATATGAAAAAAAAAAAAAAAAGAGTAGGGGCTGGTACACCTGGACACTAAATCACTTTTACATCCATCTCTCTAAGTTACTAAAAGCCAGACAGAGAAAGAGAGGAGGCACCCAAACAATCCTGAGTCTAGGTAATCTTCTCTATAGGGGCAAAGATGGCGGTAGAATTATAGCTTCCGGGAGAAAAGGGCTTTTTAAAACCTTTTGTACATTTTGTCAGATTTGACTGCTGATTCTATACATGCACATTTTATGCAGGGTTTTTCTTGGCTATAACCCTGTTATGTCCCTATGACAACTGAAAATAAAATTAATTGAAATAAATGCTTAAAAATAACCCATAAGCCAATTATTAAATCCATATAAATTAACATTACCAATTTAGCTGCAAAGTTGCCCAACTTGCTGCTATAGTCACACAGACCTAGAGACTCATCGGTGACCCCCCCGGCAACCTCCAGTCACTATGGAAAAATGCGCATACCCCAACTGGTTGGCAAGTGGTTGCGACCAATTTCACCCAATAACAGCCAGCAACCTTCAGCAGAGAGTGTGCTGCACCATAAACCTCGTAACTGCTTTGATCACTATCAGACTGTGACAGTTCTCCATAATTTGAATGAAAGATTCAAACTTGTCTGCAAACAATGGCAAGTTTCACTACTGCTTGGTCAGTAGTTTACAAGTGTTTGTAGACAAAGTACTGCCAACTGTGTTAACCTGCTAGCAATTTGTGCAACTGCAAGGAGGTTTTTGATGCAGGACCATATATCTGAGACCAATTTCATGCTAGTGACTGCCAGCAACCACTCACCAACCAGTCAGAATACACCCTTCTCCCTAGTGACCGGTGGTTGCCAGATGGTTGCCGACAGGTCTCTAGGCCTGCGTTTGAGGCCATAACCTGACAAACAGTCTTTAAATATACAATAGACAATCAGTTTTTCCACTGGGGTCTTGTTTATACAGCAACAACTTAAGTTTCCTTAAAATATGATAAGTAAAATATGGCAGGAGACAGGACTCTGAATTTGGCTCGGATGCAAACATACCTGCAACCATTCATAATATTACAGCTCAATGAACCATTGAGCTTACTAAAGAAGGGAACCGTTACCAGGAACTGCAGTGGTGCAAGAGTGAAAAATGGCATGTACATCAGAAAGAAGTTTTGCAATAAAGGAAACAAATGGAGGTCGGGGTAATGAAGGAAAAAAAAAAAAGAAGGGGAAGAAGAGATATGAAAATATTTTCTTTTGTGCCTTGCTTGCTGCATTGCTTTCTGGCCCTTTTATTTCCTGATCTGTATTGAGAGCCTTGTGCTCAATTACTAGAAACACAACAGCTCACACCGCCACAGTAAAACAATTTCCAGCCTACATCTCATCTAGACACCACTTGACAGACAGAAACATTAAAATATGGTGTCTGTGATGGAGAGGGGAATGGGAGGGCAAAGTGAGTGTGTGTGTGTGTGTGTGTGTGTGTGTGTGTGTGTGTGTGTGTGAGGTGGGGGTAGAAAGTGAGCGTGGGAACACCTTATTTTTACCACAATGAAACTTTAGTGGAAACAGGACAGGGCTAACACAAAAACACTGATTGCACCTGGCAGAATGTGCTTTTTCATTGCTAAAGAAATACAAAGCCTTGTTTTATTTTTAGGAAACTGTTAAGAGGTTATGAACATTGTTGCCATCCTCAAGGGCCAGGATGAGTTACACTTTATTATCATATAAAAACGTAATTAGATGAAACTCATTTGGAGATGCACAAGATCTCAGAAAACAAAAACCCACTCTGAGGCAGGGAGTCAATGAGCCCTGAAGTATACTTGGACTCCTAATGAAGCTTAATTATAGGAGCCACAGAAAACCTGAAGCCTGGGGACTCTCTATGGATGCACAGACTCAGAACTTGCCTCAGAGTCTTTTTTTATTATTTCTTCAGTATCCAAGTAATTCAGGGATACTCCTCAGAACATCCAGTAGTATACGGCAAAAAGGGGTTGCATTAAAATGTTAACACTCATTTACTTTCGTCGCACTTCTGTTAAAACACTAACCGGTGAGATGCTACTAGGTATGGAGAACAATCCGAGAAGTAATTAAAAATTGATGCAAAATGCTGAACACACTGTGCAGCAGGGCTGTATATCATCCAGCTGCTCATGCTGAGAAAACCAAGAGCAAAACACAAAAACTAATCCGCTATGTTTGCTTGTGTCTGTTCTACAAATGTTTCTTGTTTTTCAGTGAGTAGAAAAATGCTGACCACATTTAAATAACGACTAAATCGCTCCAATTTTTCTCCCACTCCCACTTTTTATCCGTTTCCCTTTTTATATCCTCACATACATCCCCAGTTGACAACAGCTGCTTAACATGCTGAATAAAATGGGAAGATTTAAAAGAAAACAGTAGAAGCGTTAATTAGGAAATGTTGTAAGACAACTAGTATATTGCTGCATGTGCCAGGTTTATGTTAATGTTGCACGTTTTGTGTTGTAAATGTCTGTGATATTTTAACTGTGATTAAACAGTCCCCACTAATCTAATTTTGTGGCCATGAGGAAGGGCGGATGGACTGGGGTGCATCCAGTACCAATATTAACAAACCATTTAAAAATCAGTGCGTCCTCCTGCATGCAGCTGCTTCTGCAGTGTACCAACTGGCACTGCAGCAAATATACATACAGCTAAAGGTCCATGCTATAGTGGAGTAAAACTGCATACACTGACTCAGAAACATTTGCAAAGCTGAATATTCTGTGCATTATTTTGCAGTATGCAAAATAGCACAAATAAAAAGTCAAATATGATGACAGCGTGTTTTTGCAGGGCTGGACATAGATTATATTTCTAGGCTTAATTAACCAAATCTCTTAAACATCCAGAAATCTCAGTGGTAGGGAGATTCATTAGATTGTTCTCAGTAAAAGTTCTCATCTTAAATTACTTCAGCAGAGTTTCTTTGTTCCTTCTCATGAGCAATATTAGGGGAATTGTAGTCATAACACCTTAATTCACCTTGCCCACAGTAACAACTTTCTAAAGTGATAATCACAATCTCAGTAACGTGTCTGTGTTTTATGCATGAGCTATATTTATGGATGGTCTTGGAAACTTTGTGGACAAATGCTGATTTTTATTTCCTTTTAGTGACTGGTTTAGATTAACATCATCATCTAGTCTGTCTCTTACTGAATACTTCTTTTTCTCGTGCTGTGCTTCAGGCTGTATTGTTACCATAACACTGACAGAATCCTATCTGTTAAATAATGTAGTCAGCCTGCCACAAAAAAAAAAAAAAAAAAAAAAGGGGGGGGGGGGGGGTGGCCATCATGAACATAGTTGCAAACTATGACTCAACTATGTCCTTAATTATATCATGAAAATTCCTAATAAAAATGTATGCTCTCCAATCTTAACCTATCTGGTCCCACGACAAGACTGCAAACAAATAAAAAAAAAGATGAAGTGAGTCATCTGCAGTTGAATCTTAAGATGAAAAATTGAGGTGATTTAGCCGAGGACCACGGAGGGTGATTTTTGCTCGTTTCCCAGACAGAAAAAAAGAAAAGAAAAAACTCATCCTGGAAGCTTGGAGGAGCATTAGCAAAGTCTAACTGAGCTCCAAAAGAGCAGAGAGAAGCTTTCACTGAGAACACAACAAACCCAGAAGACACAAACTTTCAGCATTCAGCAAAATAATGTTGCAGTAAAAGTAAATGTAATAATATGAAGGATCCTTTTCACCAATTTCAATTCATCAGTGGATTCTGCATCTTGCCGTTTTCCCCGAAATGTGCAAAAAAAATTTAAAAAAAATATCCCACTGTAGCAAAACATGCAACACTTCAATTCTTATGTGAGTCATTTTTGGGAAACCTAGTTTTAACCTCTTTTTACAGATTCTCTCTTCCACACGCAAGGGTTGGATCCATGAAGGGTAAACTGGCTCAAATTAAACAGTTTGAGTTACAACGCATTTCTAATGTGCTACGAAGAGGCACTAAACCCATGAATTGCACAAAAAAGAAGAAAATGAAATGACCAACACCTAATGCATAGCCAGAAAGGTTGAAGAGAAGGTTAATTAGAACTGTCACACCTTAAACAATAGAAATACAACCCCACACAGCACACATGCTGACAACAGACCTGCTCTGACCACAGATGTGTTCACTTAGGAAGCCAAACAGACGGGTCAGCAGTTAAAGAGCTTGTCTGTAAAAAGGACGGCGACATGAAGCACGACAAAACTCTCTCCCTCTCTCTCTGTTGTGCACCGCCAGCCCAAAAACGGTGACAGATTCGATACTGAGCCCCATCGTTCACTGTCCTGTTTGATGCTGACAGAATAGGGATCAGTAGGGGGTAAAAGCAGGACGGGGAGGAGAGACGAAGTAATGGATGACTACTTTAGCCAAAGACAGACTTAAGAGAAAGAATAAGAAAAAATGAGATTTCATTATGGCTAAGCAAGAAGATGTTGTAGGCGAGCTAGCTAAAACTACTACCCATCTATATCTATTCAGGACTTCAGTACTTAAGGGTGGGCATATGTAATACAATGAGTTTAAGTTCAGGAATTTAAAACCTGATTATCAAGGCCTTGAAAGTAGGTGACACAATTTAAGTTTTCAGGACATTTGGAGGAAAATGAAAAAGAAACTAGAATAATTACAGCCTTGTCGATGTATGCCTCTATCAGTGTTTATGTACAGATCGGCAACCCAAGTGCATAATAAGGAATAGTACACATAACTTACCAGGTCTCAGTAGATCTTAATGAGGTGCATATGAGCCTTAGTAACTTTACTCACCATATCAATTCAAAAGCAAATGGCTAAGAACCAGGAAAAAAAAAAACACTAAAATCATAATAAATATAAACCACTGAGAATACTGTCACTTCCTGCAATTGGCATTATTAAAAAGGTAAGAACTAAGTCATCCAAGAGTAGATGCATCTAGAGCCTCAATGTGAACATCCTAGAAGCCTATGGTTCTCAAGTTATCACATTCACAAAGCTGAAAACTGGCTGCCCACCTGCATACCCAGCAGAGTGACGACAATACAGCCTTATTTAGGCTGAGGGGTAAAAAGACCAACCTAAAACAAAACTCCAGGTTCATTTTAGCCAAAGGCATCAATTGGAGCTGATCTGCTTGGTCAGAATGATCCACTATGAGGATTGTTTGTTCCAGAACCTGTGCTGTGTAATTTACGGCTCAATAGCAACCTTTATAACCACTGTGCCACCACTAAACCCAAAGAATGCCTGTATGAACGAGAAATCTGGCATCCAAGAGACCTGCTCATTGGTCGAGCTGTTATATTTTTCCACTTTCCTCTGGCTCTGCGTGCCGAGCTGTGCTGTCGATTTGTCGGCTCGGATTAGTCGTGCAGAATGGAAAACTCTTCTTTAACAAACTGAGACAAGTGCAGTGGAGATGCTCCCTTGAGCGCTGGTGAAGGGAAAACTGCTGGAGCCTTGACTACTGGTTCTTAAATTACAAGTGGCCACATGGGTAAAGTAGGAAGGCCGAAAATGAGAAAGAGCGAGAAGGGAGGGTGATGTGCGTTTGCAAACTGGCACCTCATAAATCTGACATGCAGCCAAGTAGAGAGAAAGTAGGGAAAAGGGACACGCACACACACAAAGACAGAGACAGAGGACTGAACAAGAAATGGAATGTATAGAGAAGAGAAAAGACGGGAGTTTCTTCCAGAGGACATTGTAGTTGGGCTCCCTTCCACAACCAACCCATGCCCTGTCAATTTCATGCTCAACAGCCCACAGGCAAAGAGGCAGTTTGCGTCAGTGCAAGGATGCGAGGGTACAGTTAGTGTCGGTAACAGATGGTGTGCAGCAGAGAACCAGACGCTGCTTTTATATTTCGATATGATCTATTACTTCATCCGTTCAAAGAAGCAAACACCCAGAGCAGGAAGGCTGCAAAGCTGCCTCTGAATCACACATCCGATCAAAACTATTCAAGCGTAGTGTCTACATTGGCCTTCAAACTTTGTTTCAAATAACATTGTGCTGCTAATTCCATTAGGTTACTGATAACTGCCATCAAAATGTGGATAAAACCATGTTCAAACAGATAGGCATGTAATAAAGATGAAGTTCCCAGTCTGCCTCAAGTTCATCATATGCAGAGCCAAGAAAAATTCTCATTAATGAGCATCCTTGCTTTTATTTCAGGCAGATCTGTGTTGTTTTTTTGGGGGGGTTTTGTGTGTGTGTGTGTGTGTGTGTGTGTGTGTGTGTGTGTGTGTGTGTGTGTGTGTGTGTGTGTGTGTGTGTGTGTGTGTTTTAGATCATTCCAAGAGATTTCAATATCCCCAAAAACCACTTTTCCCCCTATATCTGCTGACACTTGAACATAGCAGTCAGACGTTTCTCTGTTACAGTGACTAAACCTCTCTGCGACAGCACTGAATCTATATCCTTAATCTGTCTTATCTTACCAGCGCAGCCATCTTGCCGTAGTCCACCCAGCGCAGTGTGGCAAAGTTTGTGGATTCTGCACAGTTGAAGCCATGGTTGAAACCGGCATGGTAGCCATAAGGGAAAGTGACCATGAACTCCCCTTCATTCTGAGTTATCTGCTCACAGAAAGAGAGAAGAGAAAAAAAAAAAAAGGAATTGGCCATTTTAATTTACACATACTCAAACTTTTTTAAATGTCTCAAAGCTGAAATTATCAGTTGTCTATGTGCAGAATGAAGGGATTAATCTATTTAGCCAGTTATTTCTTGCAGCTGTATTTTGTTATTAACCACACAAGCAACTATTACCTTAAGGTTTAAGGGATAAACATTGAGTTTGGGTCCTTAGAAACAACTTTTCCCCAAGTTTTTCTGACTTGCGAGCAAAATTAATTCAACAACACATGACTACTGCTCCAAGTGCCGAATTTCTTCCCATGAGCTCAGTGTTATTCTAAAAGTGTGCTCAACTTGTCCTCACATTTTTAACCACTTTTTTTTTTTTAATGTGTTGCCCCAAAACTCAAGCCCTATATATCTGACTGCAGATCTCAACTTCTTTCCGAAGCATGGATCTCAGCAATCAAGAGACACATCAAGCCAGATAAGGTGACAGGCATAAGGGGGAGAAACAGAAGTGGGGGCTCAAAGTGGGAGATAAACTTCTTCAACTAAAGGCAGTGGTTCAGATATCAAAAGTCCCTTTTTGCTATTGCAAGAACACAAGTTTTATTTTTACACACGGATCAGGAAAGCTACTGTAGGTGTGTAACAAGTCAAACATTCACTGTGATAATGATGTCCTGAGGGGTGAGAAATTAGATAAGTGGGGTAGAGGGGAACCCTTATGCTGACTCTGGAGAACTTTGGATGTCTGCTCTGTGTCAGTTTTTTTTTTTCTTCCTTCAAGACTGAACTGCTGAACAGAACAATAACAGATAGCTGAAAAGATCCCCTACAATTTTCTATGACAGACACAAGATCTTGACTCATACTGTCTAATTTTCAGAGCCAGTATCAGTTGTGATGTTTGCGTCAAAGCTGAGTCATTAGAAATAAAAGCCCACCTCTTCTCCAGCTGACGCAAGAACCACTTAGAGAACTGGGGAAATAAATGCACCACTTCCCATCATCTGATATTAAATATTTCAAGTGTCTTCATTATTTTTAATGTCAGTATCTACACATCACAACCGTCATTGTGATTGCTATGAAGCTGACAGTGCGTGTGTGGATAAATACTGGAAAAAAACATGCTTATAATCCCTTGAGATAGATGTTAAGAGTCATATAACCAAAGGAACAAACCAGCTTTATTTTTTATGATGTTAAAGGTATGTCAATCAATATAAGGTAAGCAGGTGGGAGGGGCTCTACCAGTACTGGCTGAAGTTACAATAAAAAAAAAAAAAAAAAAAAAAAAAGCTTGTAAGACAATTAAAAACAGAGTGTTTCTTATACTTAACTATTTCCTCAAGCAAACGTTATACTATATGTGGGGGGGAAACAGCAGCTACTCACCCTGTCAAAGGGAATGCCATATTTCTTCAGGATGGATGGCGATATTAGCGTCATTTTGTGGCGAAGGAAGGCATCACAGCCTTGGGAGCTGCCGGGAAAGAAGCCTGCAGAGGATGACAATGAGTAAAGGGCATTTAGGACTGATAACCACAACATTTACCTCCTAACACTGAGGAATCTCTGTATGAATGTGCTTGCCTTGGCATCCAAGGAACTACACTGTGTTCCAAATTATTATGCAAAAAGTGTTTAGGAGTGATAAGGTAAGATTTTTTTGTTTGTCAGTTAAACCCATTGATGGTGATGTGTATCAGGGCTCTTCATATCACTGAAAGCAATTGCAGACACCTGTGCTAATTAGTTTGGCAGGTGTGTCCAATTAAAGGCAAGACTACTTAAGAAGGCTGTCCCACATTATTAAGCAGCCTACATTTTCAGCCAAAATGGGAAAGAAAAAGGATGTGTCGGCTGCTGAGAAGCAACAAATTGTGGAGTGTTTAGGTCAAGGCATGACTACAATCAACATTGCCAAGACACTTCATCGTGATCATTGCAAAATCAAGAAGTATGTAGCTGATTCAGAGCACACATGTGTGCGTGCTGATAAGGGAAAATTGAGGCCTCTTTCCAACAGGCAATTACGTCAGGTTAAAAGAGCAGCTGCAAAAATGCCTTGTCATAGCAGCAGACACGTTTTTGAAGCTGCTGGTGCCTCCAACGTCCCCCGAACAACAAGATGCAGGGTCCTTCAGAGGTTTGCAGCTGTGCGTAAGCCATCCTGTCGACCTCCTCTATCCACTGCAAACAAGCAGAAACGGCTCCAGTGGGCCAAACAATACATGAAGACTGACTTCAAAACTGTTTTGTTCACCGATGAGTGCTGTGCAACGCTCGATGGTCCAGATGGATGGAGTGGAGGATGGCTGGTTGATGGACACCCCATGCAAACAAGGCTACGGTGCCAACAAGGAGGAGGTGGAGTAATGTTTTGGGCTGGAATCATGGGGAGAGAGATTGTCGGCCCCTTTAGGATCCCTGAAGGGGTAAAGGTGACCTCCATAATGTATGTGGAATTTCTCAAACAGCACTTCCTGCCATGGTTCAAGAAGAAGAACCGTGCATTCCGCAGCAAGATCATTTTCATGCATGATAATGCACCGTCTCATGCTGCAAAGAACACATCTGCATCTCTGGCTGCTATGGGCATAAAAGGGGACAAACTTATGGTGTGGCCCCCATGCTCCCCTGACCTCAATCCCATTGAGAACCTCTGGAGCATCATCAAAAGGAGTGTCTATGATGGCGGGAGGCAGTTCACATCTAACCAACAGCTCTGGGAGGGTATTCTGTCCTCATGCAAAACAATAGAAGCAGATACCATCCAAAACCTGACAAATTCAATGGACGAGAGAGTTCAGAAGCTCCTTTCGAACAAGGGGTCCTATGTGCAAATGTAACATCACCTAGAATAAAGTTTTGACTTAAACTGTTTGATTTCAGTTTGTAATAACCCGTAATGCTTATAATTTCACAAATGGCCATTTTTTTTGTTCTTTATAAAAATGAAAAAGGTTGAAAAATCTGCTGTGCATAATAATTTGGAACATACATTTTGGGCGCATTTTGAGTGTTTTATTTTTTTTTAAATATACTGTTATCATTGGCAGTTTTTAAAAAACCTTTCAATTGTACTCTAATAGTTGATGACTGGAAAATTACAATGACTGCAATTCATATAGGTAATTTTGGAAAATCAGAGACAATATTACTTGCATAATAATTTGGAACACAGTGTAAAGTGTTGAGTTTTAAGTCATTTGGATGAACAGTTGTATATTTTGGCTAAAGGTTTTCTGCTACACTTCTGCAACTACTGACTGTCTGCATGACAGGTGTTTAGAGCAGAGGTCCCCAACCCCCAGGCCGCGGATCGGTACTGATCCGTGGGTCATTTGGTGCTGGTCTGCACAGAAAGAATAACTAACTTACATTATTTCTGTTTTATTTATTATGTGAGTGTGAACAATGTTTTATTTTGAAAAATGACCGGATTCTCTCCATTACATCCGTCTATGACTTACTCTTGATGCATGTGAAGACGCTTGTCTCGGTCACGTGATACGTTACCGCTAAAATTAAACCCACGAGCTTCACTGGTTCCAGTGCCTGTCGAACAACTTAGGTTGGTTGATCTACGTTATATTTAGCAACACCAGGGATAGCAGTGAGGTTCACACTGATTCAGCGTTATGGCGAGTTGCATTTTTCATGCACTTTTTTTGTTTTTGCGATGCATCTAATTTTGAAGGCATGTTTAAACATTACCATGGCAACCACAGAGTGTTGAGACAGAGAGGACCTTAAAGACCAGTCCGTGAAAATATTGTCTGACATCAAACTGGTCCATGGCGCAAAAAAAGTTGGGGGCTGTTGGTTTAGAAAGCATTTGTAAACTGTAGCAACAGGAGAAAAGCTGGTTTATACTCAGTGCAGTTAGTGAGAGGACACCATTAATAAGCAGAGCCCAAATGATAAAGGATTTTTAAAGACTGAGAGAGGAACAATTTTCCCTAACATTTGTTATGAGTAGTTATTTATTTACTCATTACTCGATAACACGCCACCCGACACTGCTTGGATCAGCTGGTTGTTGTGTTTATAGCGTTCTAAATGTGTGCTGCCAACATGTAAGTTGCAGACAAGTTGCAGAAGTTGGACAAACATCAACACTCATAACACTGTTGAAGAGTGGTTCTCCAAGCTCTTATACTTTTTTCATTTTCACTTATAAAGCCAATACCAACAGATCAGCAAATAGCTGCCGATGACCTCAGCCTACAAGTACACAACAATACAAACAAGATTATGTCAACAGAATGGAAAAATTGCTTTCAATTAGATTCACAAGACATCATTTACATGTTAAAATTATACCATAATCATCAGAAACTTGCTTTAAATCCACTTAAACTAGGATCTTAGTTTCGAGACTTTAAGAATAGAAGCAATTATGTGGTGACTATGAGAGGAGCTGTCTAGCAACAAAGTGTTGAGCATGAACAGTAATTTCAAGGACATCGGTTAAGAGCTGACACCAGTGCAGCACTTGTTCCTGAAAGCCATTAATTATCATAATCATTTCCTGGGCCAACAATCCCCAGATGTCATCATGATACCCCTGTGGTCCCCTGCCTGTCAGTTGGCACAAGTGAACTTTGTTGAGAGGAAAACTTACAATGACATGGCAACTGAATACATCAACTGCTGCGTGGAAATGAGTGACGTAATTTACAGATGAAGCCACTGTACACTGAAAGCATCATTACTGATTAATGGCTTACTCAGAATTTTAGGAGGGGAAAAAAAATAATTATTCCACTTATTCTATTGTCAAATGCTAAGGCGCACTAATAACATTATTAAAATTAGGTTATGCTGTGACGCACGCAAGAGTCAGTGATCTGAATGGAGACTCTCTCCAATCCTGATGCAATATTTGCATCATACTCTGACACTGTTTGAATTAGAAACTGACAGTATGGTACTGTAGTATTATGACCGCACCCAGCATAAACCATTAATGAGAAGCCTGTCAGACTCTTTACTAGAATTTACACTGAATGTATTCATGTGCACAAATTACTCTGTGCAAAGTACAAAAACCAGATTAGAGTAATTTCATTAAAGCTGAAAAATCAACACATTTGAATGTACTGCCTGATTACTCTAGAATAGTGATCAGTGCATAGAGATCCATGCTCCCTTTAAATTTGTAATGGAACCTCATAAGTGTATTTTGACACCAACAAATGAACAGCCACCTTCAGCTAAATTGTAGCCGTTTATCGTATTATTGTTAATCCCACAACCTGGAAAAGGAAATCCTGTTTCCCCTTGACATGGGCAGAAATTAATTTACTGCCCAAAGTGTGGAATAATGATATTACCACAGCGCATGAAAATTCACTGATTGTGGGCCTCCAGGTTGGATTTCTGGGGGAATCTGATGGATGTCATTGTGGCATAAAGGAATACAACAGCATAAGAACTGGGTGCTGTCACTTCGGAAAATTGTGATCCCATTCAGTGCAACCGACGCAAAAATAAAATCTCTGCCTGAAGACCTGCAGGGTTATTTAAAACATGTTATTAATTTGCAGAAGCAGCAATACTAACAACACTGACAGTCAGAGGCCACTGATTGTTTAAACCATGGTCTCATTTGTTTAGTGCAATATAATTAATCCGAAAACAATACAATGAGCTGTGCATTAATTACTGATGTTTCAGTCCCCAAGGTCACTACTAAAAATGTTTGCAGTCACTGTGCTTTATAAGACCATTCAAACAGCACTAAAGGAAATGTGAAACTGCATCTATTATTATATCCACGTGGAGTTTTCTAGCTGGAGTAACTTACCAATATTACCTTTTGTGTTATAAAACAAACTCAATTCCCTTAAAAATACCGACTGCTTTGAGATCATAATACACCTCTGACATTTTGGGCTTTCAAAGCCCGAACTCACTCTCTAAAACAAAGGCTCACTTTTGCTCTTGGAGACAGAAAGACAGACTCTGCATAATCAAAAGAATGAATTTCTCCTCCATCGCTCACGCTCCCACCCTCTTTACCGTATGTACCCACCAATGCCTCAAAGGGGGGTCCATCCATGCCTCCACCCAGTTAAACTTTAATGTGACTGACAGTATAATCAGCACCCATTTCATCCTTCATTTTCACTGCATTGTTTCAGCCTCTGTTCCACCCTACAAAGCAAAAGAGGGAGAGAGGGACTCTCTACTCTCTCAGTGCCTGCCTGCTTGTTGGAGCTGATAAAGGTGAATAATGTGCCGACAGACCCTGCGTATTAATCCCCATTAAAATGCAGCTGGCTTTCTGAGCTCTCCATGGGGTAATATTAACTTTAAGGCTTCATTCTGTCCTTTCGAGTTTGAAAATTAAGTTCCTGCCTCGAACCCTACACCCTCCCCTCGCCTCCTTCTCACCTTAACCGAAAAGTCTTCAGCCGTGGCAGAAATAATGCAGAGATGAGGAGTGATAAGAGCGACGGCTGTCGGTGTGTCAAACATTTGGAGAGGAGTTTTTAAGCAACGAGACCATTGTCCCAGTCCTATTTAGCATCCCTGCTACACTCATAACTGTCTTTTTAGGACCTCATAAACAGTTGGCTGCCTGTGCTGACGATGGCTTTGATAGGTCAGTGAGAGCCTGTTAAATAACACTGGCACTGGTTTTCTCCTACTGCCAGCTGGTTAGATAAGAAGAGAGGAAGACAGAAAATTGAATCCTGACATCAAGACTGAAACGAGTGTCTACATATAATACGTATTATATGTTAATCTATGAGCCATGTTGCTCGTGATCAGAGATATTTGAGGTTATTTAAAAGAAAAAAAAAAACGCCATACATTTCAATGTTAAACAATTATGCATAAAGGAAATGTATAATTTTTTAATTATTAAGTGTTTTCCTAAAACTGCCAAACCAGGCAGGGCTGTGAGATAAAATGCACTTACTGCAGTAAAAAAAAAAGCAATTTTTATGGTCACCTTACAACAACCATTTTCATTATCAGCAAAGCCTTTAAAATGCTCTGTGAGTAAAGCCGTTGATACAGTGAGCCTGTCTCTCAGCAGACTTTTTGACTGGTATTTTCAAAAAGGCACAGATGGAAGTAATCACAGTAATTATGGCTCCATTCTATTTAGGTGGGCCAATAAGTCAACATGAACACCAGGGCTGTGAAACTGAAACAACTGAACAAAATGATGCCAAATCTGCAGTTCTTTTTAGCGCTGTTTTTTGTAGGGTTCCCCCCAGTATTTAGTTTTAATTAAATATGATTAGATTAGAGATTAGAGATGTAGGGTGTATGGGAGCAGGGCTCTCTTTGATTTATATTTAGGTTTTAGACTAATGGGTGTAACTAAAAAGTTACAAGGCATATGTTAAGCTCAGATTCTTTATCATGTTTTCAAAAGACAAGACTAAGTTTCTGGATCAATGAAGGCAAAGTCTAACTTAATAGGTGTCTTAACTATTGACTTTGGGTATAAGCCTGACAACCTCCTTCCAGTTTATGTTGCCCTTTGTAACAGGACACAAGAACTTCCTGAAAACTAGCAATAATATGCTGAAAAGGTTTTACCCCAAAGTCAACAACCATCTTTGATGATTTTTTTTTTTTTTGTGGCTCTCTTTTGTGAGGGAATTGTTCACTTTAATGTTGGTACTGTCCTCATCACATGCAAATGTTTCATGCAGACATGATGTTGATTGGTTAGGGGATTTCCCTCTATACCAGCGAAATGGCTACAACCAAACCACTGCCCATCACTGATACAGGACCGGGGTGTAACTGCATGGAGGAAATTTTGGCGAGCTCCTCCAAAAGCCGACACCAAAAGAAAATCCACTGGTAAAATGATCAGAAATGAGAATAAAAATAAGAATTTAAATCCTCTCCAAAATATGTCTGAGAGCAATTTAGCAAACTGCTGAACAAGTAGAACATAAACACTGATATGTTTTTGACTTCCAGGAGTGAGCTCTCCTCTCACCCACAGCAGTTGTATTTTACAAATGACGCAGGTGCTGGATAAGCCAGCTAAGCTGCAATGTATGACTGAACACCCTGCTATAAAAGTTAGCACTAATGGGATCTCAGTTTTAATGTCCAAAGCCTGACTACACTACGGGTGGTTTTAAAGGCTGCATTTAATGTCAGTTTTAATGTTTTACCCGTGTAACCAGCAGATGCATGGACAAAGGACATCTGGGAAAAGACTGTCCATTTCCCATGCAGTCAGTCACTGATTACATTATGAATGTAGATTTAAAAAAAAAAAAAAAAAAAAAAAAAAAAAAAAAAAAAAAGCTAAATATTGCAGCACGACAGTTGATTGTTTCAAAATTATAGGTGCCAAATGTGCTCCTCTTTATCCCTCCACATGGACTGCTTGCCTGCATGTAGCCAAAGGCTGCTCAAACGTGACTGGTCAATAGTACTCTAAAGCCTCTAATACCAAAATATTGCCGCTTGCCTACAGATTATGTGTATTAATAGGCAGATCTGTTTAACTTCATACATGAATTACACACAGGAAGATGTGTGTAATTCCTGGAAATGCAAAGGCATCTGTCTCAAGCTGTCCTTTGCCCCCTACATACATGAGACTGTTGAACTGCTGAATGAACCTGTGTGAGTTTAGCTCATCAGTTTTTTATTATAACATATGGCCTGTGTTTAATACTAACACTGTGGGAGTGAAATACTGTCTGAGTGTTTTTATTTGTTTCCTTCGTATATTGGGTTTCCCTATGGGTCAGTGGTGCACATTCAAATGCTATGCAAGAGTGATAACTGGGAGACACCTAGGAGTGTGTGTCTATTTAAAGCAGCCTGGATTAAGCAAGTCTCCCTTCTCATCCTGTTATCTTTTACCTCACTCTAAGAAACATTCAACACTCAGGTTAATCCTCACTGATCAAAACAGAGAATAAGAGTAAAAGAAGAACATGGGTGCTGGAAAAGCAGGGAGCGCATAAAAGGAAACATCTTGTGTCAAAGATGGCAGAATGGTATCACTTCACTGCCTCTTTTATCCACCTTAGACAGGATTTCTAGATTCAAGATGAAATCCCCATGTCAAAGCACTTTGACTACAAAAGTCAACAAAGAATATAATGCTCAAGTATATCAGTGACATCTGATCTAGTTTTTTTTTTTTTTTAAACTTTAGTTCAAATATTTTTATTTTTTCACAAATCTGTGACACGTGTCAAGGCAGTTTATGAACAGTCTACAGCCAACGTTTCCTCCTCAGCACCATCAACACACAATCCAGAAATACTGGCTTTGATTGGATAAGTTTCATAAGTTTTGTGTAATTCCTTCTGCAGAACAAACAGGCACTGCTGGTCTCACTTCAGACAGCTTCTACTCCAAATTCAGCATCCATCCTCATCTTTTTAGCACGAGTGACTGCGCACGTGAAGTGCTTCAAGCTGCTCTTTCTTCCCCTGCTCCGTTTTAGCACAGCCAGGTGACCAAAAAAAAAAAAAAAAAAAAAACTATATTTTTATATGTTGTGGGAAAGTGGCATATCAAAATTTCTCACCAACTCAATAGATGTGAAAGATTTCTCAGTGCATGGCCCACAGTGTGCACCACACTGTTGGTGGTAAGGACCACTGTGTTTGTCAGACGAGAAACTGCAGAAAGGTTGTTTATTGTGAGTGCCAAACAATGATGTCCATGATGTGGTTGGGAGGAGTGAAGGTGGGATGTAGTTGAAAAGTGCCGCTTTATTTTCTATTCTACAACGCAAAAGGGGGATCAATAGCCACGCTTTGGATGTGTGCTTGCGTGTATTCTGGGCATGTGTTAAGTGTGCAGCACGTGTACGATTTTAATGGCGTGTGCTCCACAGGCAGAAGCACTTGCTCTTTCACTTAACGCAGACAAGTGAAAGAAATAAAGGCAGGGAAGCGTGTGGAAGTGGTGAATAAACAGACATAAATGGATTTTAATTGAAATTAGGTCCTCACCTTGTGCCAGCCTCTCCAGCCTTTTGCCATGCTCAGGAGGGACAGTATACCTGTAGAGACAGGAGGAAATGATGATAAGTTGGGTCTATTATTAAGAAGGTAAAAGGACAAAAAAGGTCATATGAACTTTATTTTCTAACCTAATTTGTTTGAGCTTCTATATATTCCCCCTTTTTTGTTGCACCAATAATCTTAATCTGTAAAGAAAGATTTTTACATCTCTTGTCTGAACACTTCATGTGCTTGTGTTGATAAATTAATAAGGAATCTGCAGTTTCACTCAGGCGATGCTGCAACTTTAAGAGATTTTCTGGTAAAATGGGCGTGAAAACTTGGCTCCTTTCTTAACATTAAATACATGATAGTGGTATGTGCATTTCTAGCTGTAAAATTACTCTAGTGATCAAATTTGTGCAAATAACAGAAAACTTGTCACCATCTAAAAGCTACAATAGCTAAATTCATGACAAAAAAAAAATAAATAAAAAATAAAAATCACTCAAATTCATTATAGTGTGAATGGGAGGGGAAAAAAAGGGAGGGAGGTTAGTGGAAAAGATAAAATGACCGGTGAAGGGCAGGACCAGGAGAAATTAGCGTTTTGGGAGTGCTAGGTTATTTCTGACCTCTCAGCAATTACTGGTTTGATGAAATTGCCCATGACATAACCTTCACCATTCCTCCCTAAAACATCATCTTGTTTTTGTAACTGCCATATCTGTTCAAATTAGCCAGTGGCCTTTTTTTTTTTTTTTTTTTTTTTTAAATCACTTCAATCGTTTACATCCTTTTATTTCTGTCTTTTTTAAAAGTACCAATACAGTAACCCTCTGGCCTTGGTTTTTGTTGTGCTAGAGCAAGGTATTACTATTGGCACAGTTTCTGTGCTGGTAATACATGAGGTAGGCACTGTAAAGCATGAGGCATTACACCAATTGTCATATGCTAAATTTAGAAAGCAAATTTCTTTCTAAAGCAGAGTGGGAGGGAGGGAGTAGAGCTAAACTATAATCTGCTCATTTGTGAAGTTATTACATACTCTATTACTGCAATTATTTCCTCAGTATTGTTTAACCCACCGTAGACCTTGAGAAATGAACATGGGTGGGGAAAAAAAAAAAAAAAAGCCTACATCTCTGCTTTCTTACAGAAGCTTTAACAAAAAGAGATGTTTGAAACAAACTGAGAAAGAAGTAACAAAGACAGAGATGGTGAGAAACCAGCACACCTAATGAGACAAGAATGAACAAGAGAATAAGACTCACAGAGAGGAAGAGATGAAAAAAAAATTAATCAAAAAAAGTACAAAGAGAAAGTCTGTTTCACTCAGATGCCATAAACATGGAGCCACACTGCCACCTGTAGACAGAAGATTAGACCTTCACTGGAGGTGCAGCCTCCTCCAGTGCTTTATTGTAAACACTGAAAGCTATGCATATATTTAAAATCTAACCTGACCTTGAGTTATGGGGTAATGCTATTACGAACCTCACGCTACAGGCATTCACATAAGTTTGAAGACCAAATATATAACTCAGGTTTTGTGTCATAATCCGAGCAGAGTGAGCACTCCTATACAACTGAGTGCATGAATGCAGCATTGCGACGCAGCTTTGTCGCAGCTCAATAAAATAACATTTTAAAAAACTAAATGTTTTACAACTTCTGCCCTCACCATTTAAAGTTACGTCGAGGTTTAGCCACAGCCAAAAACAAAAAAAACAAAAAAACAAAATGGGCTTCGAGTAATGTGTGTTCCAGCATCTGTGTTCGGCTAGGCTAAATATATCCTACACCTTTCAGCTGAAGATTAAATTGATATCGATCTTTTCGTCCAACTCAGGCACGCAGAAAATAAGTACATCCAATCTAAAGTTTTGGAGTATACCTTTAAAAGGCGTTTTTGTCATTAGGCGGAATCACACTGGAGCTTTCTGTGCAAATATGTACATGTTTCAGAGAACTCCATCCCGGAGACAAACTAAACAAATCAACCGATCAGCGTGAGTCCTCCTGCTCCCCTCCGTCCTAAGGCTGAGGTTTCCATGGCAACAACACGTATGTCGCTCTGGCAGCACTGCGAGAAACGCACAAAACAACACACAGCAAATGAAGGCTTGAACTTTTATGCCTCTCTGGGGAAGAGTGTTATTTACCCAAGGTGGGACAGATTTCCAGGCAGGTAGAGTTGGGGGGAGTCAAGACAGCACGAGAAGCACTGCTGCATGTGTTAGTACACCACTACCAACATGTTACACACATGCTCAGTCCTCTGATTTATCGACCTCTAGTTCAGGGCCACGTGTACTAATACAAACACTACTTTTTGCTGCATTTTACTTTAAATCTTTTGCAGTTTTCATATATAAGAAGCTGCTCATTCAAAAGCTAAAACATTGTTTACTCTCAAACTTTCATTAACTCAACTCTGACCAATTTTTTTAAATCTTTTTTTTTTTTTTTGCACAAACACTTCGAAATACACTTTTTAAAAAATATATATATATACTTTTAGCATTGAAATACACACACAGGAGGCAGCAAAACTCTCACTCTCTTGGAATTTTCTTTGAAAGCTTGTAAGCAACAATTGCAGCACCTTTAAAAATGAACTTTCAGGTTCTACAAAAATCAAGCCAAAGCTGAGAACACCCCACTCAACATCCAAACTGCAGCTACAATTCAACTCCTATGCAGATTTTCAGCTCCCCGTTCCTCTCCTCTGGGAACTGTCAAATGGCAATGCTTCAAAACCATTGGACTACAGAGGAGGTTGAAAACTGATGGATTCATAATGAACTCCACCCTTCCTGGGAAGTTGCAGCTGGGCTACACTTCAAAATATCCCTTTCAATTCTCTTTCGTCAGCCTTTCCCTATCTTCCACTTGCATGCTCAGAGGCTAATCTTTTAACTGACAGCAGATCTATTGTTGTGTGTTGGGGTAGATGGGTGATTGACAGGGTTTCAGCACTGAAAAGAGAAAAGAGAATGATGGAGGGATAAAGACAGGGAGAAAGTGACTGGCAGCTAAGGCTGAGATCTTCTACACATCCAATAGCGTGTGTGTGCATGATGGTAGTAGTTATGGTAGGTCTGACTTTGATGGGAGCAGAGTTGCATGGGGAAATGGAGTTAATTTCACAATCGGCTGCACTATGAGAGAAGAGGAAGTAAAAGACAAAGAGAGCGTGTGTGTTTTAAAAGGACCATGCTCTGTTTAACAGCCTGTAATTACCCCACCACACACAAGAATAAAACTAAAAATGATTCAGTTTCAGGGGGGGAAAAAAAAAAAAAAAATAAGGGTGGGCGGGCTTGGCGAGAGCTTAGACTGAGAAGCAGGGAATAAGAAAAAAAAATGAGGCAGGAAAATTCAACAATAGCATAAAAAGTCTGGGGGAAGAAAAAAAAAATGACACTTGTGGAAAGAAATCATTTACATCTGTCTATCTGGGTATCAATTAGACTGATTTTAAAATAATTTGATGGCAAACTGCAAATTCAAGAGGTTTTTTTTTTATTTTTTTGCAAGAATTACCCAATTTGATCACGACTTAATAAGCAAAAATTCTCTCATGTACTTAAACATGAACTAGTGGAGCATGGTGCTGCAATGATTAGGACTGCAGCATTACAGCAAGAAGGTCCTGGGTTTGAATCCACAATGGGTACTCCAGCTTCCTCCCACCATCCAAAGTAACTGGAAATTTAATCTGCCTTTTGCCCTATGGCAGCTGGGCCCCAACCTCATGCTGGATTCATAATGGACACTTAAATAAAAGCTTTTTTTTTTTTTTTTTTTTTTTTTTAAAAACAAAAGGAAAGAAACATGCTATCATTTTTTTTAAATTGCTCTCTTTCTGCCCAAACCTACTATGTTCATTGAAATACGGTAATTTCTGTTATTTTGTTGAGTGAGTAATACTGGTCTCACATTGGCTATGATTTGCACACCTTTCTGGCTACACAAAGAAAATCATTATTGAAATTAAAATTAATGCACATGATAGAAAGATGCATTTGCGCACAGTCCTCCAACAAGACAACAATAATAACACTGCCCTCAAGTGGCTGCAAAAGGACTTCTCACTTTGGTGTGAAAAAAGAAAAAAAAAATTGCTTCCATAATCATCTTGCTTGAAACACACATACGAGAGACAGACCGAAGCACCGCGCCTGCTTAGCAATTTAATAAACATTGTGTGTATGCGTGTGTGTGTGTGTGTGTGGGGGGGGGGGGGGGGGGGGGGGGGGGGAATCAGGCCACAGGTCCAGAACACGTAACACCAGACTGAACATTACAACATTACAGCTCGATTAATGTAATTTCATCTGTCAGACCACACACACTTTGACACTGAGTTGTAGTGAAATATATTCATGCTCAGTAGGAGGTGTGAAAACAAGACAGATGATTTTAATGAGGTGACATCACAGACAGGGGGAGTTACAACGCTCAGAGACATGGTATCCCACTTCAAGAGGCAAGCAGGAGAGGGGAAAAGGTGGAGAGGAAGCATACTGTGAAGAGAAGAAAGACAGGTGAAAAGAAAACAGATGGAAATCTTAGAAACAACAACAACAACACACACACAAAAAAAAATAAAAAATACTGTATTTCTGAAAGTTGAGATGACATTGCTCCCCTCCTGCAGTGCTATGGATGGGAAACAAGGTAGAGGGAAAGACAGTAAAAAATACATACACACATACACATGCACACACACACACAAAAAGAAAATCAAGGAGCAGAAAAGGTAAGAAGAAAAATAAATTTTCCCTCAGGAGTCAGGGGCATCCAGGGGTGTGTGACAGAAGGAAATACAGACAGCAGGCATGAAAAATATAAATCTGAATCACAGCAGCTACCTATCCTCTACAACAGGCTCTGTAAATAGTTTGCGCAACTCCCAAATGTCAAGGTATGATGAAACAAAAAATCAATATCTTTGTTTTTAAATTTAAGATTCTTCAAAAGTACTGCATATATTGGACTACAAATTAAAAATAAATAAATGAAAATCAAGTTGAACTGTGACACAGAGGAATTACTGAGTAAAAGAACGTGTGTGTCCACAGCTGACACAGACTAACATTTTTCCCCTCACATATGAGAAAAGAAAATGCAACTTTGTTATTGTTTGGCACCAGCAAGCTACAGTTTACATCCATATTTGCCTCAGTCCAGACCTCCTAATCAGTCAATTTCACTGAGACAAAAGAGTGCAGCAGAAGCTGTGATAAGCTTTACCTGCTATAAATGTTGCCATAAGAGTCAGTCTGCTTTTAATCTGATGTCAGCCTGCGACTGAATGGCGTCAAGTTGGCAATTACATGCTATCTTTTTCTGATAATACATCAATTACCTGTGTTAAATCATTGGAGGAAAAAAAAGAAAAGAAAAAAAAAAAAATCACATTAACTGTTACATTTGTGCTCAGCAACCTTCTTGTTCTTTAAGAGTATAACCAGAATCCAACCAGCTGGCAGCCAGTTGAGCTGAATCCCCTCAAGTTGTCTGCATTTAGAAATTAGACAGCAATTATTTCCAAACCTTCACCAATCTCTCTGAGAGGGATTGCAGTCGGTCCAAGTCGGAGGGCAACTTTTTGTAGACCGGTCACTATTTTGCCCCACAAAATCAAGCGTGAACAGGACCATCGAGATCACGCGTGCACATTGTTAATGAAACTGGCCACGCCCAATGGCAGATTGCAAATTGCAATGAAGTAATACTGTAGCACAGTGATCTAGCCAGAGAAAAAAAATTTCTTTTAAAAAAACAAAAAAAACAAAAAAAAAAAATCAGTCTGTATCGGTGACGGGGTGGTGTGCGCAGAGTGTGCGCCTGCTTGCTAATTGCAGTGATAGAACAATTCTTTATTTCTCAGCCGGGCGCAGCACCGGGCGTTCAACCACTTGCTAGAACCCAGGTAGATGCAAAGAGGTTGCTGTTCTATGTTTTTACTCATGCGACTGAGCCATTAGATTGCTCTGAATTAGGAGGTGTTGGATGGTTTTTCAGTTGAGCCAATTTAATGTAAGTTTGCTCGGCTAATGTTTTCTCAGGATGGTGGTGCATGAGATGAACCCTCTTGTTCAAAGTATTCCAAGAGTATTTTCATTTATTTAATAAAATATCAATACGTGGTGTCCCTGTATCGATATAATATCACCACACAAAATATCGAGATAATTAACTGAGTGCAAATGTGCAAAGTATTCTCTAGCTCCATCATTCGCGAAGCTTAGTGTAAACATTTCAATTATTCAGGTAGCACATTCCAACTTTCAGCCTGTGCTGTCACTGCTGTCACTTTAAATAAGAGCAATGACAGCTGTCGCTATATGATGTTCACTTCATGACAAGCCCTAAATGAAACTTGCTGTTTCACTGCCTCTTAGAAAGCTGGTGGGGAAACAGGCTTTGACACAGCTTTGGCTGAGCAAATTCAGCACTTAAACAGCACTTATGAGATGAGAGAAGCATCCCTCTGTAATGCGATGGTACAATCACAGGGGGTAAAGTTATTCTGTAGTTCCCCATACATAAATCTTGAGAAATTATTTTCAAGTAAAACATGACTCGACTTTTAGTTCTTTGCTCTGAGGATGAAATGTTCTATTTTAACCCAGCATTTTCCTGTAATCTGTATTATTATTATTAACTTTTTTTTTAACCTGCTTCTGGATAAAATAAATTAATTTAAAAATGTGGTGATCTGGCTCCTATGAAACCATTTTTTCTCAATCTTTGCTGTCAACCACACTGTTGTCCCACCTACAGAGTAGCACACTCTCAGTCTGAAGCAGCTCCAGTGAGGTAGAGGAGCTGTGGTTTGAAGGCAAGTTTCCCAGTTGCACTAAAATGCCAAAACAATGCACTCTGTTGCAGTGACATACAGCCATAGATAACCAGCTTACAGTCAAGCCATCTGGAACAGCAATAATTTCTGCTTCAAACTTCTACACAACAGAAATGCACCTCTCATCCTGCAAAAACTGAAAAAAGAAGCTCAACCCATCATTTTTGATGACCAATGAAAGTGCTGCAATAGTTAACGCATTAAGAAAACACAACAGTAAATATGTTTAGAAAAGAAATGACTGAGGGCTCTTTGTGGAATCATAATAAATGATGAGAAATGATCCTAATAAGACTTTTAGACAATCTGACTTCTGTTTGCAACAGCCAAAGTCAACGCCCTCTGCTGGCCGTGAGAAAGAATGCAGCTTTAAGGTACTTCCACAAACGGCTTCACTTTTCAGACCTGGGAGCTATATCCATTTTTTTTATATCCAATCTATGGAGGTCAAACGAGCTTTAAACACTAGTTTTAATTCAAAGAGACTTGAAATTCCAAGTGAGAATTCATGTCACATTCATACAAGAAGCCCTGGAGGGGGAAAAAAAAAAAAGACACTAACCAAGACTTTGACTGTCCAAAGTGCAGGTAATTGATGCTGTACAGATCCATGTCCTCAGTGTGCCAAGCAAAGGTTGTCTTCCACATGCCAAAATACAGGTATGGAGTGTTGACACCCTCAATGACGATCCCACATTCCTGCTCTACCATGTCCAGCAGCGTATTAAGACGGCCAATGTTCCATTCTTCAATGTCCTGGAGAGCATAAAATTATTTTTGTTGTTTTTATGTATAACAAGTACAATGGAGCCTGCATACTACGTTTGCACCAGGTCACCAAATTCCATCAATGACCACCAGATGGTGCTGCGGTCAATTATTCACTTACCAATCATCTAATCATTGATATGGCTCCCATTACATCTCTCTGACAACACGATTTTAAAAGTTGCACCAGCAGGAGTAGAAATCTTTTGATTGCAAAGACCTAAACTCTTAAAGCAGCTCTCCATCATCATCATCAAGGACATTTTTTCTCCAAAAAAATCAGCAAGTAAAAAAATCTAGATCAAAATATTTGAGAATCTAAAAAAAGGCCTGGCTTTATCAAGACAAAACACAAGCTTCAACTACCTCATCATAGATGGAGCCACTAACATCAGCACCATAAAGGGGTGACACAAAAGTCAGGTTCTTCCAGTACTTTCTCTCGAGGTCGTCAAAGTCCTTGTGGCGTGGTGTGCAGTATCTGAAAACAGAGGAGAACAGCAGATGTAACTGCGTTTACTGTAAGCAGTGTAGTGCTCTTGGACTAAACCCTCAAGCATCAACCATGTGCAAAGCAGCTTGTACATCTACAATCAGGACTCTAATAAAATAATTAAAATCCAACTTATTCAACATTATGAGCTTCTGTAGCAGCTCTGAAACAATGTCTGTTTTCATGTCTTATGTTAATATTCTTGCCAAGTAGTTGTAGCTTTTAACACAACCATCTATTTTTTTAAAAAAAGTGTGTATTTTTTAAAAACAACAACAACAAAAACATATGGTTTAAACTGGAATTTTTCACAAGAGGCCAGAAAATTCATAGAAATAGGATGGTTCCTGATTAAGGCTGAAAAATTAGAAGGCATTCATTTTAACTTTTCTTTGTCATCAACAAGACAGGCTTTAAAAACATTTTTTCTTTGTTATTGTGCTTGTGCTATATTTAGTAAAATTCTTGTTTTAAACTATGTTGTGTAAGAGGAATTATTGTATCATCTATTCTCATGAGCTTGATAACATAGTGTTCTTAACTCCTTCTAAACACACACACACTGTCTGAAAATATTTGTATGCAAGCATTTATGAATGAAGCCCCGAGCTGAGGACCAACTTACTTCTTGCTATTGGCCAGTTTGCGGTATTCACCCACAGTCATGGATTTCTTCTGAATGTTGTATTGAGTGAACAGACCTGACTGACCTGTCACCACCTGACTAATGGGAGCTGGAATCACCATGTCCTCGATTGTGTCATAGCACTTGCGCGGCTTCCAACCTGCAGGTGGAATCACCTGGAGAAGAAAAAGGATGGTTAATGTTTACAAAGATAGCAGATTCTGTTCAAATTTGGAGTACATATATTAAACCTCTGTAAAATTAAATGCCAAGTTTTTGCTGATATCAGCTTCAAAAATATAAAGTCCCATGGAATTGTAACTTCTAACAAGCATTTGCGAATATGCTTTGATAGTTTTGAACATTAGCAATGATGGAAGATTGAAATCTTGGCTATGCAAGAACAGGTAAGAATCAAAAATAGGCATGCCAGTTTAGCTCAGTGGGTGAACAGGCGACCATATGCTACATGGCCCGGATTCGAGTCCGACCTGCGGCCTCTTGCTTTGTGTCTTCCCTCCTCTCTCTCGCTCCACTTTCCTGTCTATCTTTACTACTCCTATAATAATCCCATAAAGGCAAAAATACCCCCTCAAAAAATAGACAAGTATCAAAAATAGGTATGGACAGGATTCAAAATGTTACAGCAAGAGTTTACTAAAACAAAAAAAATCTAGTGACGATGAGACTGCACTGGATATGAGTGTGTGTGTGTGTGTGTGTAGGTGTGTATGACCTCACCTTTGCGAGGCCAGCACGATGAGCTCCTTGACTCTCCATGTAGGCGATGTATTTGGCAAAGTCTTTGAACTCCTCCATGGTGGGCCTGAAAGTCATGATCTTGCAGCTGGGGTTCTTGGCAGCAGCTGGGGGCAGAGGTGCCGGCAGAGGGCCCGCGAGTATCTCAGACCCTGGAGCAAGTTCTGGGGCCACAGTTGGGTCTGCAGGCTGACCTGGGTTAGGATGTGGAGCAGCATCTTGTTCTGAGATTACCACTTTATTGAGGTTTTCAGCTATTGCTGGCTCTAGAGTGGATATCTGGTTTTGCACTTCATTTGAGTTGAGAAAGGGGGGAGGGGCTGGGTCAGTAGGAATGGATGAGGCTGGGCCGGGGTGAAGACCCAACACATCTTCCATGGCCATGTCGGTAGCCATTGGCTCTTGGAAAGACTGCAGGTAAACCTGAGGAGGAAATCAGTGGCAGTCAGGGCATGCACAGTCCACCTCAAATGTATTCAAATTGCAGGGAATTTCTTTGCAAAGGCAAATCAGATAAAACAGCAAGATGGGCAATGTGCTAAGAAATGTTTGGGTATCTATATTTTTTAAAACAGTTTTTTTCTAAATGGTTGTCTTTCTCTCTGTGTTAGCCCTGCGACAGGCTGGCGACCTGTACAGGGTGTACGCTGCCTCTCACCCTATGACAGTTGGGACAGACTCCAGCTTATCCAGGTTTCAGAAACCATTTGAATTTTTTTTTGATAGGACAAACGGTCATGGAATTAAGGTAATTCAAAGTGCATTTGATCAGACGTTAACCAGATGTTCACGGCAAGTAAGGGCAGGTAGCAGGTGTATTGGCAGCAATAAAGGATTAATTTATTATTTTAAAGCATATTTTTTTAAAAAGGGTTTACCTGTTCAACTGCCAGCAGTCCACTTACATTCGCTAGTTTAGTAAGCTAAAATTCATTCACTGTCCAGCACCAGTGAATAAACAGGCAGAGCATATGGAAGTTTAAGCAGTTTATATGGGTGGTCAGTGCTAGGTAAACACCCACAATCCCTCCCAACCACACCCATCTCCAATTTGCAAGTCACTGCTTCAGGGCTAAACAACTTTTATTGCAGAGATTCTGGACAAATTCATGTGACCTTGTGACTTTTGTTTGAGCAACTAAACCTTTTAGTACATGTCTATTTAATATTTGCATTGTTCAGAGGAGCCCTCTTAATTTACTACTGCCACTGCTGCAGGGCATAACATTTTCTGCACAATTAAAATAGTATCTAATGAGTTTCTGACTTTTTAAGTAAAAAAAAATGCTACAAATAAAGAATTTGAGTTATTTCAATGACAAATAACTTGCCAATTGTGAAGCAATTAATAGAACAATACTCTCAATATTATTTTAGTAGTTACTATGATCAGTGTATGCATAATATTCTTTAAAAGTGCACAGAAAGATTTTTCTTTGATGCAGGGTGGGAAAAAATGTTCCAACATAAATTATGTGCAACTTGAAATGCAACACAGTTTATCCAAGGGTTTTATCATTTCACTATCGCCACACAACCAGCTAATAAGGGTTACACACAATTGCAAGAAGTTACTATCCATCTGTGAACAACACGTCCCCAGCTGCACTACAGATGGCAAGTTTATTGCTCCATGACAGTCACAGAAGAGTTTTAGCTTTATGTTTGGGGAGTCTGAAGATATTAACCAGTTTCAGCTCTGCATATGCACCTAAATAAAATAAAGACACACATGCACAACTTCAAACTTCAAACACACGTGCCGCCCACAAGGTTAAAATGGCACTGGGGGTAAATAAGTGTACTCTGGGCACCCCGACTTCCTGCTACAAGATCATGCAAATTGTTCGTGCTATCATTTGCATCAGGCACAACAGTCCACAGTAGATGTGAAGAAATATAGTGTAATCTTAAGCGGCAACCTGGTTTAAACTGACTAGAGTCAACAGCATGTTTGCTCTGCTGAAACTGACAGATAACGCTTGTAAATAAAACTACTCAGTGACCGAGAAAAAAATTATTTAAAAATATCATTGATAGTGACTGTCTCCAAATAATATTATATCTTTTAATGGCTGACTGCTTTAGACGCTGGGACCCTGTTTCTAACCGGGACTGACCTACTAAAGTGAATGGAGGCCACATGACCCCCAGCTGGCTAATCACAACAAATAGGGGCCTTTAACTCCATCTAGGCCTAAAACTTACTTCAACTGTGTAGCAAGCAGTCACCCTGAGAGGCTGAAACTCATAAATTATATCAGCTACCCTGATGGTTCATTCGCATTTTTGGCTATGTAAGCGTAACGCTTACATAGCGTAAACGCTGCTCGGTGGCAATGTGTCAACTTATTATTGGCAGCTTCTGCTAAAGGCGACGATAGCCCTGCAGAACTGCCATTAACTATTAGCATTTAAACCCACATCACAGCGAACAAAAGGAAGCAGCCGAAGCCCTTTACGGTGAGCAAAATGCACACCTCACATATTCCCTAAATGCAAGTTGCACGTATGCACCATCAGCCATTTCATTTTAAGTAGCTACACTTCAACGAGTCCTGACGTAAATGTATACCTAGCCAACGCTGCCTAGCTTCTGCTTAGCTACTTCCATATCTGCATTTAGAAGAAGAAAAAAAACAAAACAGCGACGACGGAACATACTCCGTGAACAGACGAGAGTATGGTCTGCACAGCTGAATAAAATAAATACAATTAAGAAAACCTTACCTCCTGCAGCAAACTATATCCCTCTCCCTGTTTCGTTCAGTCGTTTTAGTTTCGTTTAGCACCGATTCCCTGGATTGATTTTCTTCTAGCATTAGCAAGCTGGGGTTGTTGACGGAGACACGCCCATTTGCACAACTGTGCCCAGTGGTTGGTTAAGTGATACGATTGATGGAACTCGTCCCGTGAACGCCGACATATGATTGGTTTATTCGGTTATCGACACGCACAGGAACCAATTAAATCCGACGATCACTACTCTAGAATATCCGTGGGTCGCACGCAACCAATGTGCACGTCACGCACGTACACACTGCCGGGTTTGCTGAAGGTTGCTATGCTCTCCTGGCCAAGAGAAAGAGAAAACACCCTCAGTGGGGTAAACCCATTTAACCGTTCTAACTACCCCTATATGACTTTCAATTCCAAGTTTCACGGCCAAAGTAAAACGGCTTTAAAAAAAGAAAAAAGAAAAAATTATCTGAAAACCCGACTGAAAAGCTGAAAAGCCCAAAATACATACCCCACATCAAATTTTTATTTTTTTTTATTGAATAACACTGAAAAACGTATTGACAAATTTTTGCACGAAACATGTGCAAGCAATTCTAAAACTACATATCAAAACTACAATGGACTTCAAAAAAAATATACAATTTCAGAAAATATACATTTCCCAGTCTATGCAAATATTTGTATCTCCATCAAAATTTTAAGTGCTGGCACATGGATAGATAAGACACTGCTGCTTAAACTGAATTGCATTTGTAAAACAGACAAAGGCAACAGCAAAAAGTAGTGAAACTCAGCGTAGCTGAATTTCAGAATCAGCATGTGGAATTTCCTTAACATGTAAAACAAGCATTTCCTGTTTGGCTTTTTTTGATGAGGTCAGGTAACACAGGTGACCACTGGAGACACAAAAGGCTGACTGAACACCCCCTACATAGATGGCAGAAATGGATTATAAAAGATGAAAAGTACACTTTTAAACTTTAAGAAAAAAAATACACTTAAATTTCTAGACGCAAGTAAGTTCAGCTGTCAGGGACATCTAGATAGACAGGAGTTCTACATTACACTCTTGGTTAAGCACTTTTTTTTCTCTTTGGACTTTAATAAAGTGAAACTTTTCAAAACAAGGGATATCCAAATCTATGCCAGAGAATCAAATTTCCTTATCAATCCCCCATGTCTGGCATCTGAACGGTTTATCAAGTTCATGGCAATGTTTACAAAATTCATATACAAGTAGAAAAATTCCTGTACGAAAACATTCAGGGAACAGGAACAGATAGAAAATCCAACATCTGATGACAAAGTTACTTGCCCTCAGCCTGTTCAAGTGCAGGAAAACAACTCATCTGGTCCAGTTTGTGCTTGTATGTTGGGTATCATCTATATTTAACAGAAATAGTATGATTTCAATCCCATAAACATGCCAGGAAAAGAAAAAAAAAAAAAAAAAAACTTGCTATAAAATCTACTGCATGAGCAGAATTAAGACGAATTGCACCCACAAGATGGCCAACCTCACAGCAAAGCAGAACAGACAGAATGATGATAAAAGCTTTGTATAAAAGAATCTTTAAACAAGTTGGGTAAAAACAGCTTAACCAATTTCGGCTTAACATTCTCTTTAACAAGAGGTAAACACGGAGACATTTAGTTTAAAATGACACAATTTACATTACGGAAACATTAGAATTTGTTAATGGAATCGAACGATGCACCCGGGAGTATTAAAAAAAAAAAAAAAAAAAAAAAAAGGTTGAAGGCATTAATGAAGTAACGGTACAGCCAGTTAAAGGAATTTTTAAATTTATCATTAAACACCACATCATTGCAGCTCCAAGGTGAAAATGGTAATATTGAAGTCCACAAATATTGCAGTTTTATAATCATAGAATATATTAAAAGAAAATGATTCTTTATTGCCTCTACTGAAAATGGCCCTGACAGTTTACATCGCATTTCCTCAAGGGCTGAATAAGCAGCACCAATGATCATCGCCCGTTGCTGTACCCTGGGAAAAACTGACTTAGAATGTCTTGCAGAGGTTTGTTGACAGACATGGAGTAGTTTTTGCCCAGGTCGTGCCTGCAGGCTGGGCAGGTGTACACCTCTGCTTTGAAGGACCGCTGAAGGCATTCCTGGAGGACAAAGGAAAACAACATTTAAACAAGATCCCCCAGGTATTGTTAAATGACAGTTTGATTTTAAGATTCATTTTGTTGCCAACTTCTTTAGAGAGTCTCTGCACTGTCCAGAAACCCACTGGGCAAATTCAGATACATTTGTTAGATGTTTATAGATCAAAATAACTAATAAAGCATTTAATTATTCAACTGCAATCCAATACAAGTATCCTTTAGGTTTATACATCATTGCTTAAAAAAATAAATAAATCAGAGCACACTCAGCAATCCAGTTTCACAATCTTTACATAACAGTACAGTGGGGGCCTAGACTGTCCCCCTCCATACCAGAAACAGATGTAAACAGATGTTAAGAGGGCAGAATCCCTGCAGACATGTAGTTTGGTGCAGGGATTCTGCCCTCTTAACAGATGTTAAGAGGGCAGAATCCCTGCACCAAACTACATGTCTGCATCCAGCCTGGTCATTGTTGGTCAGTCATCTCCAGTGTTCACTGACCTCGCTGGAGACATGTCATGTGCCAGTATGCTCCAAAGTCTCTGCCATTATTCCCGTCCACCCCCCCCAATAAAACCCCTAAACAAAAAACAAAACAAGGATCACATGTCTTAATGACTACAGACCCATTGCTCTGACCTCCATCAATAAACCCCTTCTGGACCCCTACAGTTTGCCAGAGTCAACATATCAGTAGATGATGCACTTAACATGACACTACACTTTGTCCTTCAGCACCTGGATTTTACAGGAACCTATTAGACTATGAGTACAGTTCCCAAGGCTGTGTACTTTCTCCCCTGTTTTTCTCCCTGTATATGAACAACTGCACCTCCAGTCAGTCTGTCAAAACACCTTAAGTTCACAGGTGAAAACACCCTCATTGGGCTCAGGTGGGGAAGAGTCTGACAATCTGGCAACCATGTGCAGAGACAACAACCTAGAGCTCAATGCTGTCAAAACTGTGGAAATGAATGTGTACCAAAAGGAACCCAGCCCCATCACACACCATCACATCCTATGTCGCTGCCCAGTGGACACACTGAAGTCTTTCCCCTTTCTGGGAACCATCATCTCCCAGGAAATTTAGTGAAAGCCAAACATCAGCTCCCTCACCAGGAAAGCACAGCAGAGGATGTGCTTCCTATAGTAGCTGAAGAAATTCAACCTGTCAAAAGTCAATGGTGGTGCACCTCAATTCCTTCAATGAATACATCCACAAAATATAGCTAGGGCAGAACACTTTTCAACCACCATTTCTCATAAATGTTTGGTGATTTGCTTCATTTGACACAAGACTATCCCTGAAACTAAGGACAACAAAGCTAACATGTAAAGGCTGAAAGCAAATGTAGTAAGAGTTATTAAGTGGTAAATCCATTAGATCAACCTCTCCGATCATCGTTGACAAATTTTGGGACATTAATAGTTTCTTACCCTGCAGACGTTGTGTTGGCACTCTGTGGTGATGGGCTGAAAGACCACTTCTTGGCAGCAAATGCAGAGGAAAACTTCTTCAACTTTGTTCAAGAATTTCTGTAGGAATATAAAACAAAAGCTGCAAATTTATAGACTGTTTTTTTGTTTTGTTTTGTTTTTTTTAAAAACAGAGTGGCACAGTTTTCTACCATTTCAAGTTATGCATAAGTTATAAATTTGTAAGTGATTACACTAACAAAGCCCAGTGTGGTTTCAAAAAGCAGCAAAATACAGCCTATTTTTTACACAAACCAAAATTATTCAGCAAATCAATGCCTCCCTAAAAGCACTAATAATCTAAACCCAGTTTTATAGCAGCAAATTTATATTTCCAAGGTCATTTTCTATTTCAAATAATAGGTTCACTTACCTTCCCACATGCAGGACCAACACACCACAGCTGATCCAAGCAGTAACTAAAGTAAAGTGAATATTTGTGGTAAATTTGAACAAATGTACAGATATTCTTACCGGTCCAAGTGACAGTGATCCCATGGCTTCGTCCCACAGCTTCTTGTTTAGCTTGTCATTCTTGATGAGTGCCTTCTGCTCCTGGGAAAGCTTGTACACCTCTACCTTCATTTTCTTAGGACTCTTAGCTGGTGAGGTCTTCGAGGATTCTGAGAAACAAATATGTTTTTCATTAGGAGGTTGCAGGATACAATTTTAGTTCGTTTGCTACAGAGAAAGAAAGAAAGAAAAAAAAAAAAAAAAAAAAATCAAACAGTGTCAACTGCACCCAGAGAAAATTATCACTCATTTGAGCAATCTCATTTTCTGTTCCTATTGGTGATACTTTAAACCACAAAACGCACAGTTTAGCTGAGACAGAACATACCGCTGCCCTGAGATTTTCTCTTCCTCTTGGCCTTGCTCGGTGTCGCCTCTTCCTCCACTTCATTTTTGTTCTCCTTCTCTTTCTGATAGCCTGCAGGGTACTGGAACAAGAGTCAACTTTATTAGTTTACACTACAACAATACACAACAGAAAAATTAGAAGAACGAACAGTTAGCAGGTTATTAATGACTCAAAACTCTTAGATGTAACATTATATTTACCAGGCTACATTAAGTGTATTGGAGTAACACGCCTAATCCTTTTAATAATGTAAAGTTCATTTTCTCAACAAATTACAGGAGAACATGATGACACTCCCATCCAGCATCATCCCAAGTACTAAAAAAAATATGCAGCCGCACCACTGCTCTGGGTTTGTATTGACCCATGAAAGATGTATAATATAATCATCTCTACCTGCATGGTGAGACCAAGCTTCTTGATGCGTTCCTTGCCATCTCTGGTCCATGGTGCCGGCTCATCGTCATCACGCTTCAGCAGATACCGCCAGACCAAGAAGCCTGATTTGCCTTTGTCTGGCCAGTACTTCACCACCTAAAGGAAGACAAAGAAATAAATCTAAAGTAGTTACAAGATTATAATTCAAATGTGAAGTCACTGCTGGCTGCTATTTTTGTAAACAAAGGGGAAATAAATTAATAACTGCCAGTTTTCCTGCATACCTTATATATTCCATCATATCGGTTTCCTTCCTCGGGGCAGTATTTGCTGTGCTTGCGTCCCTTGCAGCTGCGTACCACTCTAACTGGTTTGCCTTCCTTCCAGTTTTTGGCCTCTGCTCCATTTTTTTCATTGACAGGGACATTGCAGTTGAGAGCCAGCGCCCTGGTGAGCCCCAAAAACAAACAATTTACACATGCAAATAAAAACAGATGTAAAACTAACCACACAAACTGAAAATGAACACAGGTGAGTTTTTATATCCGTGTCATACCGGTTCATGTGTGTAAGTGTCTGATCGCATGATTGCTCAGCAGTCCTCTTGTTTCCAGACAGATCCCGCCCTCCAGAGCCGGTGTAAGTGAATTCATTACCATCATCCTAGAGTTTAAGACACATCACAAATATTACACACACACACTAAACTACACAAGGTCTGTCATCAGATTGTTACACATTAGAAAACAGTTTTTATAAGAGACTGATAACACTAGAAAGGAAGCATTATTTGTGCCCCTTTAGGTGACAAACTTTATACATAAATTTCTTTTAATTGTCCAAAAGGCACCATTTCTCTCAAAACTGACAGTAAGCAGCAACTTTACTCGTATCAAAATATATTCTCACCACTTTTTTTTTTTTTTTTAAACTTTAACTCAAAGAACACACAAAAACATACCACATCATCCTCATAGCCTCCTGCCAGGACCAGGGAGTAGGCGCCATCATTACTCCTGCCATGAATCCCAGCAACATGAGGCCTATGGACACCAGATTCACTGACCTAAGGAGGGGGGAAAAAATAGATAAATAAAACCACAAAGACCGTTATTCGTGCAGGCTACAGGAAGAGGTTATCACAAAACCTTAAAAACTAAATGTTTAGAGCTGGGCTATCAGGTGTCTCTACATTTAGAAGCAAATACATATTTCAAACACTTAAACGTGTTAGATCTTCATTTTATGATAATCCACATGAAGAAAAACTAACCTGCACTCTGAACTTCCATAAGGAACCGACAGGGATACCAGGTATTGGGCCATAATGGTTGGATGGGACAATGGTGCACTGTTTGGTTCGACCAACACAGGCCATACCCTGAAGGAAGCAGCGTAAATCATGTATTTGAAGACATTGGTGTTCATGAAAAAAATAAACCATCTAATCACAGAAAGTTAAGTGTAATTGTCATTCCTCAAAAAAATGCTTTTGACTAAATAATAGTTTTAAACATTTTAAAGAAATACAAACATGTTCTGATAAATATGATTAAGATTCACACTGGCAGCACTCACCTTGCCCCAGTCCCTCTGGCTCGAGGAACTAGCAGAAGCCATCTTAGCCTTCTTCTTGCTCTCCTTCAGCTTCTCTCCAGCCAGCACAACCTCACTGGTGTCATTACGACAACCTGGGCAATACCTGAGACACGTAAAGTAAAAGGTAAAGTCGAGTCCAGCATACTGATAATCTTCCATGACTTCCATTTAAATTATTCACATTTAACTGGTAATGATTTCCTGACTATCGTCAATTAAATGAATGCTGGATTTCTGAATCTACTCACCAGTCCTCATCCTCAGGGATAGAGGTGAGTGGAGGATTCAGACAATAGGTGTGAAAGGCCATATCGCATTCGTCACACAGCAGCTGTTTGTCAGGATCCTGCTTGATGCCACAGATGTGGCAGTTACACCAGCGACAGTTCTTTTTGGGATCATCCTTACAGTGCTTGCACTCGGGTCCATTTGATCCTGAAGATTATATACAATTATATTATACATTTTGTTTCATGATTATGACATTCTTAGAGTATGGTAAGGTGGGTGTGCAATAATGCTTTAACCCACTTTTTAGTGGACTCTCAGAGCCAGGCTGGGTGTCACTTAGAGAACCAGGCTCCTCAATTTTGTAGATTTCAGTCAGGAACATGATGCGGCAGTCATTCAGAGAGTCACCAGCATCACTACATACATACATTAAAAAAAAAAAAAGGAATGTCAGTGTCCAGACAGAAATGCAGCTTTATGCAATATGTACAAAAAACGTTACATTTTATGCCTTCATCAAATCTAAACTAAACCTGTTTGAAAATGAGATACAAAAATCAGATGTAATGATCATGAAAACAATTTATCTACCAAGCAACCATATAAGCAGTTGGTAAAACTGTCAAAAATTATTTCAGTGGCATCCACTGATACCACAGCAGGAAACTGGCTTCTACACACCTGCTGTGGCATCCAAAAACCAAACTATGACATACTGTTACAACTGACCTCAAAACAGTGTTCACCTTCCACCACAGCCAGCTGAATTTTCCTATATGCGATTAGCCGTAACAGATACAAAGCACAATAACTCCAGCTTATATGCAACAATGCCCTTACCCAAGGATAATCTTAGCGTAGATCTCTCGCTGAGTACGTGTCTCCCGCCTTTTCTGGATCTCAGCATCATACCAGTAGCCACGTTCCTTGGGTTCGTCTGGGTTGTAATTGAGCATAACAACCATTCCTGGCTCCAGCTGGTGCCACTGGTACACTGTACGGGCACGTGGACGAACATCCTTTGCCTGCAGCTCAATCACCCCATTCTCTGGGTAGCTGTAACAGTAAAGGTGATATGGTTTTGCAATTCAGAGACCAGGCCCACAAGTGCTTTCCAAACAGTGCTGTAATATAGCCCAAAAAAAAAAAAAAAAAAAAAAGTACAAAATGTGTATGAATGGTGAGGACCGACTGCTAATGCAGCAGGTTTAACTGCTACACCACTCAGATGAATGTTCCCTCCAACACTAATGCACTTGCCATCCAATAAACAAGAGCACCTTTCAATGAGGGCAAAGCCAAATACATGAAAATTAATGAAATGTTATGTCTTAGATCAACATCAATTTGCATCAACAAAAGGAAGAGATTACTTTGTATTTAAAAAAAATAAAATAAAATAAATGGCTTCTTCAGTTCAGCGAAAGAACACAATTAATGGGTGTTTGCTGGTCTGAAGTTGGCAGGCATAAAGTCCAACAGGACCAATGGCTCCCTTTATAGACTGTACTTATCTGATGAGTGAAAATGTTTCAATGTTTTGTGTCTCACTGAGCAAAAATCAGCATCTTAAAGTACCAATTTTGTAAAAATGTAAACACCTTCTATGTAACAACTGTATTGCTTGCATTATCAAATTTAAATAAGACCACCAGTTTTGAGCTGCAGTGTCCCGAGAACACATTTTCAAGCAGCTTGTTCCACAAGTATAAACCTGCCAAGATTAATAATAATTTTTACTATTTACTGACTATTTATCATAACAAATATGATGTTTAGTTGGGTCATTTTTTAGAGAGAGAGATATTTTCACTGCTGCAGCCAATTAGCTTCTCAAACACCACCTCCTGACAACAAACCAAATCAGAGCTCAAACTGCTGACTGTTAGCACAGTGATAAATCTTGTACTGATACAGTGATGTGATGGCCTCAACATTGATTTTCACACAACTATCTGATCATTTGTAAGACGGGACTCGTGTAAAATAAAAAAGCACTTAAGATATGTTCATTAGTACCAAAAAATGATTCTTACTCTTCATATTTAACATGGTACAGTATCTCCTCAGCTGGCTCTGCTTCAGCAGCCTCTTCTTGGGGCGTCTTGGTAATTTTCACAATCTGGGCCTCAAACCATGCTCCCATGTTCAAGTCTCTTGCATCCACCAGCTCATTGATCTTCAAACACACATACAAACAAACAAAAAGGTGAGAAAACTTTCGAGACACTTTAAAACTGCAGTCAAGTTTAGAGCACAATTCATAAAATGTTTCGACTATGTTGATTAAGTCTGCAGGTTGCCAAACTGCTTCCAGAATTTGCTTTTTGGCTATGCAAAGAATGTATTAAAAAACATGTAAAGATGAAAAGAGTAATACAATGCATTTAAATACGCAGCTCAAGCACCAACATAAACCACATCAGCACTGAGCTTTTCTGAATACTACCAGGAGGAAAACGCAAATGTCTGAATCAGTCTGACCTGGGGCTGGGCGATATGGACCAAAATAATACCTTGATATTTTTTTAGCTGAATGGCAATATACGATATATATCTCAATATTTATTTCTTCCCAAAAGGTATAAACAAAAAGGCACTTCTGAATCAAAGCTACATGTCCCAAACGTCACAGAGCCACATCTATTAACATTCAGCTGTAGATGTACATGAGGAATTGCTCAAAAATAAACTATTGGCATATTTAAATAACAATGCTCCTCAAATAAATTAATGCTTTTTTTCTCCATAACAAAAGACTCACAGCTGTGCTATTAAAATGTAAACAGAAAAGATACAAAGCAAAAACAGCAAAAGGCTTCTTTAAAAAGTCAGTCTGCAGTCAAGTAGACTTCAAAGTGCTTCCTCCTGTGTGTACTCCTGTACATCTAGTACTCTGTTCAAATAACAAAACGTGTAAACTGACTGAACAAAATTCCATCCTTCAGTCACCAGGATTTTAGCCAGCTCAGTAAATCCATAGACATATGCGCTGACATATCACAGCAACGTGCCCACCCGTTCAATGCAGTGTCTACGTATCCACCGGCTGCATCATGAACACACGAAAAAGACCCACTTCCGCTATTAAGGTCACGTGACTTACGGTACAAACCAACTTCTGCTATGGAGTTGCGGTATGGCAGCGCCCTCTTGGGGGCCAGGTACTCTTGGGGGTCCGGGCGATGCCAAAGCATATGAAAGGATGCAGTATGAAGGCTGTATGTACACAAAACACAGCGACAGCGGAGGATTTCAGGTTTCCAAAAGTCGTCGGCGTCACTGGGAAAAGTCGCTAAATTTGTCGCTAGACGCTTTTTGAAAAGAAAAAAAAAAAAAGTCACTAGGTGGGGCCTGAAAAGGTGCTAAATCTAGCGACAAAGTCGCTAAGTTGGCAACACTGCCATGCTGTCGCTTCCTGCATGCTTTACGGGTGAAGCACTGAGAGAGAGAGGTGAGGTAGTGTGAAGTTGTGCAGAGATAAATTCGGAGAAGAGAAAGTATGATTGTAAAGTGACCGATATAAAAGCTATTGTCTCATCTTACATCACGTACGAAAATTTATTGTTATTTCTTGAAAACTTGATATATCGCCCAGCCCTACCACTGAACTTAGTCTCAGCTTCCTAGTGCAAAATCCATTTAATGTTAGATTATGCACATGGAGAAGAGCACAAGCAATTTTCAATACATTCACACTGAGGAAGTGGGCAGCGTGTATCTTGCCTTCTGGCTGCTCTCGGAGGCTAAATCTAAATCAAATGAGAACCTCCGGTAGCAAGCACATGTCTACCATCACCTGTGGTATGCTGCCTGCGAGAAAAAGGCAACTTCAAACAATCCCCAAACCCAATTCTCCCGACATTCATTTATTAGAACAGCTATACAAAGTGTATCTTTGTATAAAGTGCATACAGACACACAGAGGATCAACTGTGCAGATGAAGTATCAAAACATAATTACTGTACAAAGAATTAAAAGAACACTTAAGAATTCAAATAAAAATGTTTTTCCACATCTGCACAACTCGCCACATGTTGGCATGGACATCATATACAGAACTTGTCAGGCACAACCCATTCCAACTGGAAGTTAAAAAGCTTTAGGGTAATAGAGGGTTTAACTTGTCGTATTTAACCCTATGACAAGTCACTGTGAAGAAGTATATAGTCAATCAACTTTTTGGATTTTCTCTTTATTTCTCTACCAAGCTTTTACTCAGACTAAAGCCAGAAACATTAATGCCACAGCGGTAGTAGCTCTACACCGTTTTACCATCATGCCACAGATGGTCTAATATTCTATTTTAGCACAGCTGTTACAGCATACCTTGTAAAGTCCAAATCCAGGATCAATGAGTTCTGGGGAGTTTGTCTGCGCAGAGGTTCCCGCAGTCTGACCCTCTACCTCGCCATGAGTCGAACTCTTGTCACACTCGCTCTGGGTTGAGCCACAGCCAGAATCCGAGTCAGAGAGCTCAGCCTCTTTGTCCTTGCCCTTGACGACATCGACAGGGGGCAACTGCTGCCTAACAAGCAACTGTACGATGTCATTTAGGCCTACACTGTAGTCAAATAAGGTATGGCCATCTTCCATCTGGTGTAAACAAAAAAAGTAGACATTGTTTATATCGTTTCACATTCTGTTTGTGACTAAATGTTAAAGCAGTGCTGATTACTGAGCTACTACCACCACTAATATCATTTGTACTACTTCAATAAAATATAAAAGTCATTCAATACTGCATGACAAACCTGAAAATAATTCAACATATGCCACCTCACCTGCTTGCCACGGTAGAAGAGTCTCTGTCTCTCTGGCTCCACCTTGAAGAGCTCCACGATTTTGAGACGCAGCTCGTCCACCTTGGTGAGTTTGGACAGGGAATCCACCCGATGGGTTTCCTTCCCATCCATTGTGCGCACTTGAATCCACATTGCAGCTGCCCTGTGGCAACAGCCCAAACAACAATTGCATTATAGCTACAGTTATTTTAGAGAATACACTAATCACGAGTCTTTACTGAATGATTTGATTACATTTAATACAGCAGGTATTTTTATTACACACTCCAATCATACTACATACAGTATTTCTACCCCGTGAAATATCATAATGACAAAGACTAACAAACGTGCACCATGGTTGGGTTTCTCCAAGTTGTTGGAAAACAAAATGCTGTGTTTAGTATTGATCTGAGGAAACAAAACATGTCAGCTAATCACTGACTGTGCAATGCATGACAATATGATGTGCAATATCAGTGCAAACTGCTCAGGTACCAAATCACTGTTCTCTGTAGTTAGTTATCCATATATTCTGTTATTCAATTTATTTGTAAATATCTTTTAATATGAAAAAAAAGGCAACTTGTACTGGAAAGACCTCGGAAACTAAGTTTTATTCCTGTCATGTTTCACATGAGAAGAATGACAACAAAGTTCTTTGAATCTTAATCATTTGTATTTAAATGTATTTCATAGTGAATAGGACTTCACAGTAAACATTTGAACTTTGTCTAGTGAGATTTGAAGGTGTCGACTGAATCAACCTTTTTAGTTTCAGTTTTATCATTGACTGAATGAATGAATAAATAGCAGTTTTCTCAGCTAGCTGCATGCATTAATAACGAGTGTTAACTTTGACCGAAATTGTTGACACATGCACTTGTATAACATATCTGAATACAGAAGATCATAATCAACTTGAGCCTGTTCAGGCTAAAGCCAGAATTCTATTGGTCAGCAGATATAATATACTGCATCTGTTGTAAGATGGGGAACAGAAAAATGCACTTGTGTTTTGGAAACGTTGTAACTACATAGTTTATCCAGCAGAGAGGGCTCCCAGTCTGTTATTTACAGTGTTCGCAAATTTGTCAATAGCACCTGCAGCAGAGTAGGAACAACTGAGCAAATGGTAGTGTAACGTTAAGCATTTTCTACACAGTAAAGTGCTTATTAATTTGTGAAATATATTGCTGAAAAATTAAACAATGACTCCATCATTTACCTACTTTTAATATAACTATTGGGCTCTAAATATATGAAAACAAAGTGGTTCTTATCTGAACTTATTGCGTCTAATTTTTTTTTTTATTAACCTCAAACATCCAGTATCATTTAAGGATATATTTATGACTATTAATTTAGGATTTTCTGACTGAACACAGACTTTTGTTTACGTTTTGTTTACCTGCACATTCGTTAACTTGTTTTTTCACAAGTTATATCAAAACCAAATTCCCATCTAACTGAGAACGTTTCAGTGAGTCTGTATTTGCAGTTTAAGCTGCAAATACTCAGTGTGGAAAATTGTCAAAAGGCTGCATCAGCTAATTGCACCGCCATAGGTCGGTGTTTTTGTCTAGGGATCATAGCAAGTTAACAAGAAACGCTCTTCAGCAGCAGAAATATGACCGTTTCCCTCCCTCCTCAGTGCATTGTACTGCTGTCAGCACTGGGCTGTCACTTCAACAGAATATGAGAAAGGGAGGGAATAGGCTGATTTAAATACAGTGCGGGAAACTGAGCTTGTAGGCCACTCCCAGCTCTTTTAAAAGCACATCCGGACGCGAGGGAGCGCTAGCCAACAATGTGCCTTCGCTCCCTGACAATGAAACGCACCTAAATACTAACTCGCATGTACTTTCAAACCAATAATTATAATACTACAGTGGATTTTTACCCGTATATGTCGTCCTTGGTTGTTATAAATCAGTAAGGGGTCCAGCTCAGGGGCGGCTGCACGTTTACTAAAGCGCTCCCAGCTGAGATCTTGTTCGCCCTGCTGACGCGAAATAAACCAGCCGCAGTCAACAAAACATAAACCAAAACCTCGAAAACAAACTACTTCTTCCCACCCAAGGTGTGCTACTTTACCCATGCCAATAAATTCTTAAAAACGCAGGAGAATATATGATTCAATTCATGCAAAACCGAATACAGACAAACAGGAAAATAAACAGCCCCGTGTTAGCTTGTTTTTCCTTCTAGAAAAGCAGTGAAGTTACAAAGCTAAATCAGTTTATACCATGTGTTGCAGATTATGTGGGTGTTTTGAAGGATAACAAGTTAAAAGTCCACAAATTCATCGCCCACCTATATCAGTGCTTAAAGCAAACCACGTTACAATTTATTTTACAGAGCTTTCAACTACTATATTAGCAAAAGGAAGTCATAGTACAGTCAAATGCACGAACGCTATCCCAATGACTATCAATTTTGACTAATTTTGAAGCTTACACTTGACTGGCTGAGCAACCTGGTGCAATAAGCCAAAGAGAAAGGAGGTAGGACTTTGCCAAGTTAGCTAACCTTAGTGTGTTAGCTACTAGGTGACTATATTAATGAGAACAATTTTTAAAAAGTAATTAGAACACGTTGAAAATCGCTTTACCTGTTTGTCCGTCCGAGAAAAAACAAGAAATTTACTTTAAAGGAAAGACGTGCACGTTTTCCCCAATTAACTTCTTTGAAGGGATGGCACGACCAACTCTATGCCTTGGTGCGGATTGATCAATGAGTTATTCTTCAAGACTTTGATATCCCGCCTGCTCTCGTAGTTCAAGCTCACCATTGGATGCATTCCTCTAACCAAATCGCGTTCATTGGGTAACAGAGCTGTCAATCTGGAATGTGACTGGAGCTTATCCTCAGCGCGCGAAACAACAGTCTCGTGAGTTGCAACTGGCCTTCGCGTATTTATCGCGAGATTATTCTGCCCCTTGTAAACCGGTAACCCGGAGAGACAGATGGTGCTTGTTGTAAACAACGTCACTGAAAGAGCTGTTTTATTGTCTGAAATATGACGGCTTTGTATTTGTTTTTTAGAATGAGTTTCCATCTTCAAACTAATCAACTAAATACATTGAGCATGGGTGGGATTTAATAAGTACACCATGTGATAGACTTGTATAATTCAGCTTAATTAATGATGTGCAATTAAGATACCTCCCCCTCATTTTGGCGGGAGCCGAAAGTTAATGAAACCCACTCAGTTCAAGAACTTGAAAGGATGGAAAATGACAAGTATATGTGGGAGGAAGGAGCGCCTTTGCGCACAGAGGAGATAGTGTATGTTTTTGCTTGCAGACTTGATACATAAATATCCTCTACTGTGGAACCCCCCACCCTTAGGTTCTTGTTTATTGTAGTGTTTGAGGTCAACGTCTGAACGAGTGAGTTGAACAATCAAAAAAAAAAAAAAAGCCGTTCCATGAAATGTATTTATTGCCACAAATTGAATACCTTTCCTAGATATTTCTATTTAAGAAATACTATGTGCCTGTTGTAAATAGACTGCAATATTATGTGAAATATTAACAACTTCCAGTCAGTAGTGGGCATAATTATAAACAATTATCTATTAATTTTCGTCCTCTTATCCAGGTTGCAGGGAGGTTAGGGCTATCATAGGGTAAGAAGCAAGGTACACCAGGGACAGGCTGTTCACAGGGATAACATCCATCCATCCATCCATTTTCTTCCGCTTATCCGGGGCCGAGTCGCGGGGGCAGAAGCCTAAGCAGAGAAGCCCAGGCTTCCCTCTCCCCAGCCACCTCCTCCAGCTCATCCGGAGGGACAGGGATAACAGAGAGTCTCATATTCATACTGACAGCCACTTTAGATTCATAATTATCCTAACACATTTTTGGACTTTTTTTTTAACCCAGTGAGAACCCACACAACCACAGGGGGAAAATGCATACTCCAAGGAACTTCTTGCTGTGAAGCAACCATTATGCTGGAGAAAAGGGGGGGGGGGGTGAGCCACTCACTGTAAGGAAACCCTCAGAAAGCACAATACAATCAGTAGAACACGTAAACAGTACAAGCAAAGCAACTGAAACTATGCATGTAAAACAAAAGCAGAACTAAACACAGCTGGAACCAGACCGTTCCTCCTTTGAATGTGATAAAAACAAGAAAGTCTACATTGAACATTTTTAATTGTGACAGTTATTGTAACAATTTAAAAAGTGCTGTCACTGGAGCAGGAAATGTGAAACGTGTTGGATATGCAGTAACATATAAAGCTGAATTTTTGGTTAAAGTTTTACTTGCACTGTGCCTTAATGAGATTCTGTTAAAAGCCAGCAGCTCTAAAAGCAGCAGGTAAAGTTCATAATTTAAAACAAGAAGTCAGAATGTTACCCAGGTTATTGAATGCTATATATATTGTTATATTTGCAGGTGTTTTAACTTTTCTTTTATTGCTCATTTATATTCTGCATTTCCACTCGTTTCCTCTTCAGCTACGTTGTTCTGCCACCAGCTGCTGGTTTCAGTGGGATGTTACGTTGATATAACAACTACTGACACAGTCCTAGAACAGTTTAGCTAAAATTATTGCATCCTCTATTTTTATCATATCTGTGTCCAAAAATATTTTATCCATAGGTAGTCCCTGTATCGTAGCTGTTCTGGGTTTATAGGAGTTACTGCAGGAGTTCTTACTGTGTGATCAGCACGCTCTTAAGCAAGCTGCATTACCTGTGCTTCTGCTGTTAACGTGCTGGTCATGCAACATTCAGAGTAACCTGAAGCTTTGAAATAATTAATCCTTTTCATCAAAAACTTAATGTTAAATGGTGAGATTTTCTTCCTGACAGGAAGCACACTGTACCCAGTTTAGCAGTTTTGACAAACTATACTTGACATTATGAGAGAGCCATGGCACTCTCATAAATTGAATTGAAATCTATATGAGAATTTTGCAAAGGACTGTGGTATAAAACTTCCAGGGAGGAAAAAGCTTTTTAAAAGACTATTTTAGGACAATATCAACAAACCTTTTATGCCATTTTTTAAAATCAGATTTGACTGCTGGGTCTATATACCTATTTGTCTATAAAGCTATAGTTTTTATAACCCAGTAACCACTGAAATTCAAAGTAACTCCAGATTTGTATTGTCCAGAGGCATTTCAAGATGGTGAGACTCGCTTCTAGAATGGCAACGCTAACCAAGTAATTTCAATAAGGAGAGATCATTAGGAAGACTTGAACATGATTTACTGATATCCAGAATTCAATTAAGCTTTTTTGGCGATTAGACTCCGATGGCCCATTGAAGCAGAACAGAATCGTAGCGATAATAGGAATTAGGGCAGGACCCCCGGAGTCTAGACGCTGGTGGTGGCAGTGAAGATAAAGATAGAGGCTTGGATGGCACACTGAGTGACTTGTGTGAGGTGGAGATGGGGAGGAGGTGGGTTGCACAAATGAATCTGTAAGGAAGATTGACAGGTAAGCAGAGAGATTTAAAGTATGCAGAGTGGAGACTGATTGGCTTGAAGAAGGCGGGCAGGAAGATGATCGGACTAGAGCAATAATGACAGCTTTGAGTTTGCGTGGGAAAGCAGAAGCGATGTGAAGAACAAACTAGCAGCCAAACACCCAGAAAAGCAGACATTAGAGTGAATATAGATCTTCCTTATTGAACTTATTGAATTAGACTAGTATGTATGTGGTATGTGATCTGTTTCTATAATCACTTCCATTTTTCAAGTTTTATCAGTGTTTTTGGAAAAAAATCTAAAGACAGTCTTGAACTTGTGTTCAGCCTTAATCGCTGGATTGTGAGAGTAGAGAACCTCAGTGATGGAAAGGCTTCAAAATCTTTAGCAACTCTTTTCTATGTGAGGTATGAGAAGCACAGGGAGACTAGCATACAGTCCCTTTAAATGTAGGCTCTTTCAGATTATATGAGTGCCTTGGAATTTAATTTTAATAAACAAAAAAGTTAATTACTCCTTAATTCTCCATGAACAGCTGTCTATCTTTTGCACACTTCCCACTCTAACTGTGAAACTGTGGGCAGAGGAGATGAAGGAATAATGCTTTTCCTTTTCCTCTGAAATCCCCTGACAGAGGGTCTTCCCCTCTCGCTGGAGTTGTTCAAAGTGGTGCTGTATGACTGGTGCTGCTGCTGTGTATGACTCCTTAAACACGGAACTGAGTTCATGTTGAGAAAATCCATCCCAGCATTGAAAATGGTTGCACACTAAGAGGGGAAACCACTGAGGAAGGGCCAGTCAGTTGTATGGTGTCTCTGGTGCGGTGGATCCTGGACAAAGCTGCCTGGCTGGCACGGAACAGCGCTCAGAGCTCAGGGAGGATGATAGGAAGTGTACACGGCAGGCCAAGTCATCCAGGAAATCTTTTTGTAGCTTTGCTATTGCTTGAGAAAGCGCAACAGGCAGCGACTGCACACAGTGAAGGATGGAGTCCAGTTTCTCTTCCAGAGCCACGATCCTACTGTCCAGCTCACCGCTTCGATGCTGCAGCTCTGACACCAGGTCGTACATCATGTTCTGAGTCTGAAAGCATTACGGACACGCTGAGATCACTTTCAAGTATCAACAAAGTATCAGCAACTCAGGGATTTTCACATTTTAGATTATTACAAAAGTCATGAAATTAAATTTTCTGTTTAGTATTAGCAATTTTCACTCAGTAAAACTGAAGTACTCGATGGGGGTCAAACAAAAATAATTATTAATGGCATTTGTCCAACATTTTATAATGTTTTCCAGTAGGCAACTGCAAAGGGTGCCACTGCTCAGTACAAAGTGCCTTTCACAAAGAAATCCCAAAGAGCTTGTTTTTAAGGGATGCACTGTGAATACTGTTCCAGTACGAAATAATTATTAAAAAACTGTTTTCCAGTAAGCAAAGATTTTTGTTTTTGTTTGTTTTAAGATTTAAAAAATGTATTCTTCTTATTTATTTATTTTGAAAATAAGAAAAATACTGTGTATACAAACCTTTGCGAGATCAGCAACTGTATTGGCCTGGTCAGTTAATTTCCTTTGCTCCATTTTCACTCGTCGCAGTCTAAAGTTGTGAACCAGAACCAAAGTCACATTTGTGCTAAGATAATATAAATGCAGCATTCAGTTTGTCTCAATAACAACTTAAATCCTGATTCACATAATCAAGAGTCGCAAATTAGACTGTAAAGCCATTTATCCAAATCTCTAATGATGGCATAGTTGTACCCACTGGTGGATGGCTTGCAGGAATTTACGCTGATGGTGGCGTACTCTGGCGTGATCAATCTTTTTGACCAGCTTGGTGTTTTTGTAGATGAGCCAGGTCTCCCTCAACACATTTGCTGCTGTGTTCTTTATCTGAGGAAGACACAGTATGTCAGTGATAAGGCAAAACAGAAATGTAATGTGGATCAAAATCTGATGGTACTTTTCTGCATTCATAATTCCATCAATTTCCTTGGTTGAAATGCAGCTCCAAACCATGACAGAGCCTCCACCGTGTTTTACAGATGGTTGTAGAGACATTCATTCAGTCATTCATTCTTTCCTGACTTCCTCTGAACATACTGATAATGATTTAAATCTAAAAGTTCAAATTTGGATTTGGATTTTTTTTTCTCCCTGTTTCCCTTCCTTAAGAATTACCAAAAACAGTCACTTGCCCTGTAAAGGTTAAATATATGACTCTAAGATACTGTTCATCTGCTATAGATAGTTTTTTTACACCTGCCATTTCTTCTTCTGTGCTCGACTGGTCTAGTTTCTTCAAATTCCTAATACATGCCAGGTTTTTGGCTAATAACTCTCCAGAAATAGAAAATAGAATGGAACTCTGCAAAATAGAAAGAAATGACGGGTGGCTCAAGAATTTAGCACAGAACTGTATATGATTAAAAAAAGAAAATGTTAATACTTTTAAGACTGTTCATCTAGTTTTAATATTTAATGTTCAAGTACTGAATCTGTGTGTGCAAACAGACCTTTTTGTAGATTTGGGTATCCATCATGAAGTTGTGGACATGTTTCTCAGCTCTGGTGAGTTCTGACTTCCTTGCAACAACGGCCACAACTAAGGCTGTACAACCTGCTCCCTGACCAGAAGAAGAGCAATGTTAGCATGACTGAGGCTGTTACTTAGCTACCACAAAAAACATTACAATTATTCATGTAGCCCAGGATTTTAAAGCAGCTTTTTTTTTCTTTCTTTCTTTTTCTTAAACTAGTATTTACTTTCCAGACAAATTCACTGAGTGGCACGGAAGATAAGAAGCTTATCTCATTAGACTACCAACTGTGAATCCTCTGACTAAAAGAAAAAGCAAGCTCAGCAGTCAGAGTAGAGAAGGGTTAGTTAAAACATATTCAGTGAGACAGCAACAAGGGAAAGTTTTGTTATGTGTATATATGTTCATGGATAGATTGTTTTAACCCTTCCCTACATGTCCGGATGTACTGTATTAGTATAAAACTCACCATAATTCCAGTTAACAGGCAAACCCCCTTTCCACAGTAGGTATGAGGGACCATGTCTCCATAGCCAATGGACAGGAAAGTAATGGAGATGAGCCACATTGCTCCAAGGAAAGTACTGGTTACTTCCTGTGCATCATGATACCTATTTAAACATGACACCCGTGTGTAAAAGCAGTTTATGTTAAAGCTGAAGAGACCACCTTTGATTTCAGTTTCTTAAATTATTAGCCGCCATTCTGATTAACAGGGTGATTTTTAAGTAACACATTTAAAATCCTTTCAAATGATACCTTTCACATACACGCACTGTCCATGCTGCAATGATCCAACAGGACACACTGAAGACTAGCAGCACTGTGCCGGGGCAGATGGTCATCAGGGTCTTCATGACAAAACGAGTGTCAAAGTTGATCTTGTTGAGCGCCCCAATGCTACGAGAGGAAGCGTCCGTGAACAGCTTGCTGTGGAGCAGCATGACCCGGCCGATCAGATAGAGGCGCAGAAACATCGGCACAGAGAGGATGATGTCCACATCAGCGTACGCCACTGATGCTGTGTAGCTGAAGGCCAGTCGAGTAGTCCAGGTGAACACATATTGGCCTGGGATTGGATGGATGGCACAGACGAGGAGCTCCAACATAATGAAGACAATTCGCTCAAAGGTCATTGCTATCCGCCAATCGTCTGCACCGTTGTCTACCATGAAGAGCTGCAGAAGAAAAGTAATAGCAATTTTATGCCATGAGTGTGACAGAATAATGAGTGATAAACATTTTTTGTTGGGATTATAGTTGCATTTTTTTTGTTTTGTTGATGTGACTAATTCTGAAGCAATAAAGTTGAATGCTATATGCTGCTCTCTGCCATTTGTCAAAGAGGTTTTTATAAATACTCTGTATTGCCAAAAGTATTCACTCATCTGCCTTCACATGTATACGAACTTGAGTGATATTCCATTCTTAATTCATAGGGTTTAATATGATGTCGGTCAACCCTTTGCAGCTATAATGTTGTTTTTAAATGTGGTCTAGAAATAAAATTGAAATTAATATAAGGGCTTCAACTCTTCTGGGTAGGCTTTTAACAAGGTTTAAGAATGTGTTTATGGAAATTTTTGACCATCCTTCCCGAAGCGCATTTGTGATCATGGATGAGAAAGCCTGGCTCACAGTCTCCACTCTAATTCATCCCAAAGGTGTTCTGTCTGGGTTGAGGTCAGGACTCTGTGCAGGTCAGTCCAGTTCTTCCACACCAAACTCACTCATACATGTCTTCATGCACCTTGCCTTGTGCGCTGGTGCGCAGTCATGTTGGGGCCATCCCCAAACTGTTCCCACAAAGTTGGGAGCATAAAATTGTCCAAAATGTCCTGTTGTGCTAAAGCATTAAGAGTTCCTTTCACTGGAACTAAGGGGCCAAGCCAAACTCCTGAACAGCAACCAACACCATAATCCCCCCTCCACCAAACTTTGCACTCGGCACAGTGTATTCAGACAAGTGTATTCAGACTTGTCCATAGTGCTCACTGAATGTTTACTCAGTATTTATTGAAATTGGACTTAATCACATGCTACAGCCTTTGCAGTCACCAAATCTCAACCCAACTGAATACCAGTGTTAGATTTTGGATTGTCGTGTAACTGTTTAGGAATTACAACCATTTTAATACACAGCCCCCATTTTCAGAGGGTCAAAGTTTATTGGACAAGTGACTGATGAGCAGTTTCATGACCAGGTGAGGCCTGTTCCCTCATTATTTCATGGCAAATTAAATAGATAAAAGATCCGGAGTTGATTTCCAGTGTTGAGCTTGCATTTGGTAGCTGTCCTCTGGGATTCCATATGAGGTCCACAGAGGCAAAATTCTTATGGATCTGTCTTTAGTTATTTAAAAGTTCATGAATATAATATGAAGGTCAAGAACGCACTGCATAGTTTGGTCATTCATACCTGGATTTCCCTTGCATGGTACATCACAATGAGGCCCAGCAGAATAGCGGTAGAAAGGCTGATCAGGCCTTTTAGCACATATGAATACATGGATTCCTGTAAATGATGGGGGGGGGGGGGGGAAACATAAAGCTATTAAACAAATGAAAAACCCTCAAGGTTAACATTTTTAATTTTATATATGCTATACTGACACCACCTTCATTTATCTGTTGAAACATAATATTAATCTTATTTTGAGATGCCAGTGTTTCTACACTGATGTGGTTCTTGTTTTTTTTGTTTGTTTGTTTGGGGGGTTTTTTGCACACTTTATAGTTTATCAACTAGAATGCACCTTGGTGTAAAATCCCCTTGACAGCTCAGTCTCGACAACCATGACAATAATGCCAAACATCCCACAGACCAACGCGTAGTCGCTCAACTGTTTGCGCTTCCCAAAGAGAGCTCTCCTCTGACCCAGCCTGTAGCTGATGTCCTTGGTCTTCTTCTGTGGTACGCTACCTTCCTCACCATTGGCCTTACTAGAGTCTTCTCGGATGACTTTGGAAAAGGCGTCCTCCAGGATGGCACTGTGAAGAAGCTGAATAGGCTGCTGGGCTGAAGGAAGCTCTGAAAGACTAGATCTCAAAGTGCCGTGGCTGCTCAGGGGTCGGACTGCATCCCCGTTAAGTATGTCACTGTTTTGTAAGGTGTGAGGAGGTGGAGAAGTGTGTTTAGGAAGGGAGACTTTCGATCCATTGGGGTGCTGAGAGACTGTCTGCAAAAGGAAATAAGACTGTGAAAAATAGGCATGTAATATGCTGAAAGATGACTGCAAGAAGGAGACAATTTATATGCAAACTGCCTTTATGGGTAAATTAAATCTGCACAAGGAGACGTTTTAAAAAACGGCCATAATTTGGAAACACTCAGGTTACCTAAACTTCCTTCCGATGCTTCAGATATCAGTAGGAAAAATTGTTTGAATCTTTAAGCCAGCAGTATCAAAATATTCACCTGACTTTGCCGCTGTCTTGTTCTCTCATCCATTAAATCCTGGGTCTCTAGTGAACTATACTGACTGGTGGAGAAAGATGTGACACTTTTGTTACTGACTGGTGTAGGCGACTTCTTCATCTGGCTCGTTAAGGGCTTGTGAGGGAGGTGGGGGCACCTGAAGATGATGGATGGATCTTCAGATGAGTTGCATGTTTGATCTCCTGTTTTCGGGCAGTGGGACTCTTGCTGTTGGTGTTGCTGAACTAACAGTGGCTCTTTACCAAAAAGATCTCTCCAGTTGACATCTGCACTAACAGTAGGATGAGGTTGTTTTTGGAGTTTTTGATTACACTCGACTGAGTCCAGAGGAATGTTGAACAAATTTGTTGCTTGGCTGCTGTCTTTCAGTTTAAAATGATTGCAGGGCTGTTCTTTTTGACCTTCTCGGTTAGTGCAGTGAGGCATGAAATGATCTTTTAGATGGTTTGTTGCAGGATTCAAAAGCTCTCTTTGGTTTGCTTGCTGTGGTAAAACCTGGCAAGTAGTTGAAATGTGGCTGCTGGGAGAGAAAAGCTGAGCATGTGGTGAACTTGAAAGGCTTCTCTTAGCTGTTACTCTGCAATCTTGGACCGTGCTCTGTTTTGACTGTGGTTGAAAACTAGAGGCATCAGGACAGGAACATCCACATCTGTCATTGTGGTTTGGATGTACCATACTGGTCCCTGCTCTTTCTGCTGAGGGAGAATCATCTCCTACATCCCCAATATGGCCACAAAGAAGCAACCAGTCCTGATCGCTCAGCTGTGATAAGGTTAAGTTTTGGGTTTTCAGTGGCGACATCTGGGCTGAAGCTCTTGGAGGACTGACTCCATTGCATGTTTCATGGGGTGAAGATGAAACACAGCGCTGACTTTTCTTCTGTGGGGACGAAGGCATTTCAACTGAGGTGCCTCTATATGGATCATGCTTCCCCTCAGGAGACTTTATTGGAGGGGACGGCCCTCCTGAGGTACAATGCTCGTGGTCACCTTCGTGGAAGACTTCACCTGTTGAGTCAAGACGCCGTGTTGCATTGGTGGGTTTAACTAGAATCAGCCTCATGGCATCAATGCAGGGCTGAAATGACACCACAAAAATAAATAAAAACAATTATTACATTATTAATTATTGTTTTATTAAAAATAAAAACAATTAATTAAAAAAAAAGTATATTATTTGATTATAAATGATGCTTTAATGTCAGCGTGATTTGAATGTTGCAAGTAGTGGGAATTACATATACAGTCATGTCAAAAAGGAAGTTTTCACAGAACTTTATGCAACTCTGTCAAATAGACCCTTACTGCTTGCATAGGAATTTAAAGGTAAGTAGCAGCAAGGTGCTAATAATCAAATGTACCTGATTAACTGATCATCAGCAAATGTGATCAATTCTATAAAAGTGAAAACTTTGTCACTTTGATGGTCTGGAGCATTTAGGTGTGTCTTATCACTGTAATCCACTACTGTATATGCTATAATCTTCTGAGGAGTGGACATCCCAGCAATTTCACTCCAAGTTCAGACTGTGCAATGCTCAGAGAAAACAAACAAACAAAAAAACAAGTGCTACCTCTCAGACAGTACAGGCCTCAGTTAGCATGTTAAATGTTAAAGTGTCCAATTAGAAACAGACTGACAAGTATAGCTAGTTTGGAAGGGTTGCCAGGAGAAAACCTTTTTTCTCTAAAAACAACATGGCAGCACAGTTTAGGTTTGCAAAATTACAAACTGCAAGACCTCTGGAATAATGTCCTTTGGACAGACAAGGCTAAAGGTCAATGGTTGGTCATAATGCACAGTGCCACCTTTGGTGAAACACAGCCTATCAGCACAAACACCTCATACCAGTTGTCAAGCACGGTGGTGATTTGGGCTTGTTTTGCAGTCACGGGTCCTGGGTACCTTGCAGTCACTGAGTCAACCACAAACTCCTCTGTATACCAAAGTACTCTAGAGTCAAATGTGAGGCCATCTGTCAGACAACTAAAGCTTGGGTTAAATTGTGTCATGCAATAGGTCAATGATCCCAGACGCAGCAACAAATTTACAACAGAATGGATAAAAAAGAAAAGAATTGGCGTGCTGCAATGGCCCAGTCACAGTCCAGACCTCAACCTGACTGAAATGCTGTGGCGGGAAATTAAGAGATCTGTGCATAAATAAATGCCAACAAGCCTCAATGAAATGTAGCATTGTTGTAAAGAAGAGTGGGAGAAAAGTTCCTCCACAATGATGTGAAAGACAAAATGAATACTTCAAGTTACTGCTGCTGAAGGTGGTTCTACTGTATAAGTTATTCAGTCATGGATGCACTTTCTTTTTCACAGGACTGTATGGTGTATATGGTGTCAGTTAGCCTGTGGAGTTTGTTCCAGAATCAATAGTAAGTCCTCTTACTTACTCTGGAGCTGTGTAGCAAGTTGTAAGCACATTTACCACTGAAGGCTATAGATGTACTTCGTAAAAGACTAAAAGTCTAAAAGACTTTGACACTAATAAAAATGTCAGCAGGCAATAAAAAAAAACAAGTCAATATTCACTGACTCTAGAAATAAGATATTTTACTCTTGTGTGGTTTGGGAATCTTTAGCTTCAATAATACTATTTTTTCCTAATGAAAGGGGGAATAAAAGGTTAATCAAAAATAAATATTTAATTTAAATCTAATAGATTTTTGAATTAAAAGCTGTTTGTGTTTACACATGGAAAAATTATTCAAGGGAAAGTGACACTGAATTTTAAAAAAAAAGTTCGATCATAGGTTTGTGTTTTTTCTAAGATTCTGTCAGTAGCAGATGTGATCCCCCGCTGGTGTTTGTTTGCTGCGCATCAAAATCAGAAAGCCTCGGAGAATTATACAGAGCAGCTTAACACAATACTGAATGAATTTCGAATGCAATTGTAACTACATTTATATAACTACAAATGTAGATACACATACTCAGTTTTACATTAGTATCTTCAAATATCTGAGATGTGGATGTACATTTGAGTTTTCTGCCATTTTACAGGATCACACTTTAGGAGCAAAAGATGTTAAATATTTAGTAACAGATGGAGTTTTAACATTTAAGGATAAGATTTTGTTTAATCAAACTTGATGCTTGATATTGTTGATTAATTGAACAAAGTTTAAATTCACTCTACAAAATTGTACATATGCATCCAGTCATATATCCATCAAATAGAGCCTTAAATAAACCCCTGAAATACTCATATATATATATATATATAAGAATATGGCATCTACAACAGCTCACCTTTACAAGCTTTATGACTTTTTTCAGGAAAGCAACTAGTTATTTAACATGGTGTTTGTCTTATTTTGGACTTTTCCCCTTCAACTGCGACATCCCCACCGCCACCCCCAAATATTCTTTAATAAATTAGAAAAAAAAAACTATCTGACCAAACCTTTAGTGCCACAAGTGCTCCTTACCTTCCTTTTCCATATGTTACTTTTGTCCAGACTTGAAGAAACAGGTTGCAGATAGAAAGTGCTCCTGATTTGCAGAACACAAGTGTTAAGAAGAAAAGGAGCAGTCTGAGTGGGTGTTGGACAGCGGCTTCCCTCCTCCCGGTACAAACACTCAATAAAGGAGCTTTAGAGATGCTTTCCTTTGAAAGTAATGATTAGAATTCAACATGAAGAAAGGAAAGGGCAACAGCAGCTGGCCTGGTAAAGGGTTGCCAAGCAAATGGACACAGAGTGGGAGGGTGCGGCAACAGGTTAGGATGCAGAGAAAAAAAAATCTGGAACATCAGACCAGCGTGTTAAGGCGGAACATCACACATATAGCTCAAAGACATAAATTGGGAGTGGAAAGCTCAGTTGCCAGGGGATAACAAAAATGGAAATGTTAGCTTTCAATGCAGAGTGGAAAATAAAAGGTCAGCTTAAGTTGTCATTGAAGCTCTGTGGTTCAAAGGCCTTCGCGCGGTCTCTTATCTCGTCCACCAGAAGAGCCTGCAGAACAAAAGTGTCCATTTTTAAATCTGGTTCTGAATGAATCAAGCTAGTGAGTGCAGGGTCTCATCAATGAAGCCCTAGAAGATCTAAGAAATTAAACTGCAGGAGCAATTTTACAATTGAAGTGTATTTGTATATCTATGGAGATGTTTATCAGTTTATCATAGTTTTGATTATTTTCAACATGAAGAATGTGCCATTTTTAACTGTACAAAATATTGTCAAACATTTTCATGAGTAAGCTACAAAACAAAAACATTTCTTCAATCTTTAAGGTCTGTGGTAGAGATTTGGGCATAAATCCCATTTCCCTAATGTAACTGACACCGTGCTTCAATTATTATGATGTTTTACAAATAATTTACTTATATTTAGGCATTCTGAGCTCTGTTTTATATGTGCTCACTTTCATTTCACCTGGCATCAGACAAACCTCTAAAGCCTACAAACTGCTGCCTCAGCAGTTCAGTGCGCATGTTGCTGTGCTGGAGAAAACCTTTGTGACCCACAGGAGCACCGCTCACTGTCACAGGCCAAATAAATGACCACCAATGAGATCTGAAGCAACAACTGCTACATGGCTATATGTGATAAGAGCCCTAATATGGAGAAATTCTGGACAGAAATGGTTCATATGTGTTGTTAATGTTGTTGGTGCACGTAACTGAATCTAAGTTGTTTCACCACTACGGAAAACCTTTCTCCACACAGCATGGCTTAAGCTCTGCCCTTTGAATGACTTATTCGAAAAGCAGGTTGTTGACTAAAAGCAGAGTTGCATCAGATACATGCACACATGATCACGAGGCCACAATTTTAGCACCAACACAGCTCTACCAGTTTGATAATAACCTGAAGCTTCTGCTTTTAGGGGTCACAACTGACTCTTCCATGATAAAGACTTAAATTATTGCTGAATTAAAGCAAACGGGTCTGACAGAATAAATAAGGGATGCCAAATTTAGCTACTCTGGATGATTTTGCTGAATTCTTAAGGTTTGAGCTCAGTGTTATTAAATAACATATATAATAATAATAGTACCAATAAAAATATTTTAGAGTAACTCTCAGCCTGGAAGAGAGCTGGTCAAGGCTTTTTTACCTTTGATTAGGTTCTTCTATTAGGTCACCTGGAGTGACCTAATAAAAAACTACACCAGGTAACCTACTAGCTGAGTGTTTAGGCCACATACCACACAGGTATGAATCACATTTGATTCCTGGCTGTCTGGAACTTTAATGCATGTTGCTTCACTTTTCCCTGTCTGGCTTTGCTGCTCCTACCTAAAAAAAAAAACTAAAAAAAAAATTTATATATATATATATATATATATATATATATATATATAAAATATATATATAAAATCTGAAAAAATTTTATGCAAATTTCCCTGTTTAGCATTAATCAAATGGCACATATGGTTTTGACCAGAAAGTAAAAGATTCTGCTCTTCGCAGTCATAGTCCAAGTAATAAAATGAGGAAGCAAGGGCTAAAAGTTTCCATCAGGTAAAGCCGAATAGCCAGGGAAGCCATCATCCATGTGTCAACATAAAGTTTCAACACTTAGTATGCCATCACACAGAGTACCGGATTAATACTCTGCGATGAGCCAACAGCCAATCCACATTCTGCTCATCTAACCCCCCCCCCCCCCCCAAAAAAAAAAAAAAACTAGCAGGCGTTATTACAGTTGATCTCTGGAACCACTTCACCATCCTGCAGTTTTATAGCAAATGCAAAGTCAGGCTCTGTTCTTACACATCTGAACCACAGTGGGGATATTGTGGTAGAAATCTCACTTCCTCTCTGTGTACCTTGATAGTTCAGCTGCTCCACTGCAGGAATTTCCCAACTCTGGGATGATTAAAATATTTCTTTTATTATCTTATTTCATATTCAGGGGACTCATCTGTAGACATTTCAATACTAAAGTTGAGATTACGCTCACTTGTTGATGAGAAATTATTCTTATACTGTGCCCAAGTCCTGCTCAAAGTCCACGCATAACTAGTGCACTATGAGTCAAAACAAGTCCATGTGGTCACAAAATGTTTCTCCACCTGATGGAGAAATTTGCAACACTCAGGCCAAACCAGACCTCTCCATACCCACAGATGTAAATATGGCACGCTGCTGCTGTTTTGCCATTTGAGTAACAGTTCCAAGCACAAAAGAGGATAGATAGCAAGTCACTCAACAGGTTCTGAAGAATCTGGCGAGTCACTTGCCAAAACAAGAAAGGGAAAAAAAAAAAATGTCCTTCCAAACACATGAGCAGCATTTAAAAGCACAACAGATACTGATGATTGAGCAGTGAACTTTAATAAGTTATTCTCAAAACATCTGGCTTCCCACCTCCCCAGGAGTGCTAGGAGAAAAAGAAAGATGCAATTAAATTTATTAGATGCTGAGATGCCTCATTAGAGGCCACATGCACAAACTTGATGATCAATTGTTACTAGATGGGTGACAATGAGTCTCTCCTTGTTAGTGAATGGAACAGCAGGTCAGTCCTCTGACACTGGCGAGACTGTTTCTGGGCGGATAATGGTGAAGCTCTCGTCAGTCAAAATGATTTTATTTTTCAATGAAATGATTTGATTTTCAATGAAAGTCCCCAGTGTGCATAGGCAGACAGTTTTAATTATTGAGCGAAAAAGTGATTTCACTTTGAGTTGTAGGTGACAAAGCGCTGGTTGAGGGGGTTTTCTGGTGCTTTTGTCCACTCCTTCTTCAATTGTTGTTTCAGTTGCGACAATCTCATGTTGGGGTTCTCCTGTTTTAGACGAGGCATGTTTGCTTCCTCATAGGCGGCAAACGCTGCTTTCATCCTCCGCTCAGGGTGGCGGTCCATGTCCTCAGGCCCCATGCTGAAACACAGGAAGACAGGGTCAGTGATAATGAATTGTTAACATTTTGCTGAAGTCAAAAGTACAACGGGACATCAAACACACGATTGGCAGTGGCAGTTAGCTTTGTGAACTAAAATATTTTAAAGGTAATTCTATGTCGTACTGGGAGCCAATGAAGAGATATCAGTACTAGGGTAATATTAATGCCAATTAATACCTGAGAACAGCGATGGCATCTTCTATTGTTCTGGCTTCCACGGTTCCTTCTTCAGGGATAACTCTGTTCACATTCTCCTCCAGTGGAGTGTCCAGGTGGCTTTTTTCTGTGGGAAGAAGTTTAAACTCTATGCAATGATTGTATTTTATCTCATATCATGATGTACTTTTATAACTCTGCAAGCATATACTTGTCATCAAAATGTGCTTTACCTTTCGGTTTGAGCTGCTGCTCCTCTTGCTGCTGCTGCTCATTGCGAAGCGTCTCTTCAATCTGCGCACGAGTCACTTTTCCACCAGATCCAGCCTCTTTCTGGGATTTGCCTTTCAGCTTAGAACTTTCCTCATCGAGAAGTCGCTGGTTTTCCTTTTTCCTCTCAAGAAGTTCCATCCTCTTTTTCTCCTTGCCATCCTGCAACATCAGAAAAAGAGTTTATGGGATAAGACTTGCTGCTCCTTTGTGCTTAAAATGGGTCACTACATATATTCTGGCACATGAGACTACACACTTCACACTGCTTAGTGGGTTTCCTGATGTTCCCTACATATCAGTCACGAACAAAGGGAAAAGAAAATCACACATACTGTCTGTACAGAATACAATGAGTTTGAAAAAGGAATGATAAAAGAAATCCCCTGATATACATCTCTCCAATCTAGTCTGTACATGCCTATGTGTATATGGCATAATGTCAGGCATTATGCCATATACATCTAGTACTGACTTGATCTAGTGCTGACTAGATTGGGGAGATGACACCTTTATGGCACAATTATGTTTTCACTCCTGTTCTTTTGTTTGTTCGTTAGCAATGTAACTCAAATTTTTTTTAACCAAAACTGAATAAACTTTGTGGAAATATTCCTTAGGGGCCCAAAAATACAATTTAATTTTCAAAGTCAAAAGTCAAGGTCACCAAAATTTTTAAAAAAAAAAAAAAAAACAAACAAACAAAAAAAAGGCTCTCTCATCATTGGCAAAATCGCAGTGAATTTTTCATCTATCGCGATGGAATTTGGTACTCAGGTATTAATAATTACTCTTAAGATTGGTTGTAGTGGCTCAATGTGAGGAAAAGAATCACAGCCCACAATTTCTAAAGTGAGCGCCAGTAGATTTTTTTTTTGTCAGGCTGCTCTGAGGTTTACTGCTCTGTGTGGATTTACACAACTGAATTCAATAAGATGTAACCCAGTATTTCACAAGCTATCTTAGCTGATTTCCATCCCCTACACTTACAGTATACTGTTTATACTATCTTTATACTGACAGTATGCAGTTGGTATAAAGGTTGAATTCAGTGAATGAATCTCAGCATCATCAACTTAAATTCAAATTCACCTGTGCTAAACTGATGTAACCATTACTGACCACAAACACCACAGCCATTGTGCACCAGTCCAGTCAGAGCTTTACTGTAAACTCACCACTGTACAGCAAACTGACCTGTTTATCCTGCACTAAACTGCAGTACTTTGAATAACACAAAGTTAGTGTACCTCAGTTTGTTTTACAGGATGCTTCACAAATGAAAAAACAACACTTTACCTTGTATACAGATCCAATATCTGATTTTAAAATGAAAGTTTTAAATGTCCAGTTTATCAGATGTCACTGAGCAGTCCTTTAAATCTAACCTCTCTTCCTCTCCTCTCCTCTTTCTTACATCTTTCTCCATCTCTGAGTGAACTTCTTGCTCATTCTTTTCTCTCCCTGGAAATACAGCAGCTGTTCCTTTAGCTAGCAGACACACTGTGTGACAAACTGCAGACACTGCGTGTCTGCTGATTTTTGTTGAGCATTGAGAAATGTTGCATTGGAATACCTGCACCACATTGCTACCTTTATTTTCACTCCTCTTCTGTAGCGCTACCTAGACCACAACTTACGGACATCTGCACTCGGTTCAGCCCGGTGTAACCCCTGAGCACAGTGCTATAAATGATACATAAATTATCTGGTTTTGTCTCTTTCATTTCTTCGTATGTGATAAACCCTGGGGATGGATACATCAGTATGATTGTCCCTTAATGTGATATTGTTCCTCCATTTAGGCTCAGATTGGTTTGATGTTTGAAGGTGCAGTGACCGGAAATAAAAACTCCCCAATGGGGTGTCAGCATGACAAAACCTCTCACAGTTCCTGGGATTTTATGTTTAATAAGTAGCCCGAAACTATCTTTTCAAGCTCCCCTTTCACTCTTCTTCCCCCTCGAGTTCACGCTGGTAACCACGTTCCTTTCTGTTGCCCTGTAAAATCAAGCGTGAACAGGACCGTCAAGAGATAGTGCTTGCACATTGTGAACAAAACTGGTCGTGCCCGCTGGCAGATTCCAAATTGCTGTGAAATAATACTATAGTGCAGGAATCTAGCAGGAGAAAAAAATCTGAGTCTGGTATTTGCGATGGCGGAGTGCGAGGGATGTGTGCCCGCTTGACAACTGCAGTGATAGAAGAGTTCCGACAGCAAACCGGTAAAATTCTCAGCCTGGCATGAGATGACCTCAGCCTGGCACGAGATGACCTCAGCATGGCGCAGCGCCGGGTGATCAACTGCTGGCTAGAACCATGAGAATAGTGAAGGAGGAGGACTAGCTCCAAATTCTTCAACTTCATCTCAAATCAACAACTAGATGGTTGATACTAGCGCCAAACTCTACCCTCTTGAAACTTTATGGACTACGCTTAAAAGCTGGGTCCACCCCAGGAAACCAACAAATTTAAATGAAGCAACCAACTGAATGAAAGGTTATTTAACCAAATATTAGTGGGGGTGTATGTAGATATTTGAACCATTATGAATAATTTTGACTGTGTGTGGATTAGACAATACAAACTCAAACTTGTGCACCCATTCCTTGTTTTTTAGTCATTAAAGATGTATGCTGTACAATCATTCCACCTTGGAGTTTTTGTCCAAAAAGCCCAAAATTATCATGACATTCATGCCCATGATGAGTGCATGCAAACTTCTGAACATAGCTGGCTATGCTGTTTTTTTATTTTATTTGCACAAATGTTACCATTTTTCTGTTTCTGTTTGGAGTTCACTGGGATGCCTTAATTTGACCTGAACTTTAGATCTGTGGAGGTGCGTGTGTGTGAGAACTGAGAAAGCACACGTGCAACCAACACCAGAAATTAAACGCTGCATTCCAGAGTTTTTGTTTCTTGTTTTTCAAATATGCATTTTGCCAATATTTCTACTGTTAGTTAGGTTGTCAGTCCTAAGCCTTTCTTTTTATTCTTTCAGCTGCTCCATTCGGGGCTTGCCACAGCAGATCATCAGCCTCCGTTTCACCCTATCCTCAGCTACACCAATCCTCTGCATGTCCTCTCTCACTACATCCATGAACCTCCTCTGAGGTCTTCCTCTTTTCCTCCTGGCTGGCAGCTCCATATTCAAAATCCTTTAGCCCTTCTCTGTACATGTCCAAACCATCTCAGCCTTCCCTCTCTAAACCCGCTCAGTACTAAGCATTTAGTATTTAACATTTGTTTAGCCACCACGTATTATGGCTCAACTTAATTATGATGATAAATCTGCACATCAAACCTGCCTAAAGAAATGGCTTACCTTCCTTTGCTCTTTTCTGAGTACGTGTTTGTCAGTTTCCTGCCAGAGAGCATCTTCCTCTTCCTGCTTCCTGCGGGCGTCTGCCACCGCCTTGGCCTCAGCTTTACGGGCTCTGGCCGTGGCCGCCTTGGAGTTCTCACCCTGGAACTTCTTTGGCATCCCAACAGCTGCTTTTCAGCTGAGAGACGAGAACAGAGGACCATGAGAAGAGAAAGAAACCTTTCAATACAGATGCACAATACTGATCCAGACCGTTTTATTTTAATTCTAAACAATAACCAACACATTCTCATTGGGATATTTACCATCTAGCCTGAAACACAATGTTTATATGATGTACAATGCGCAGGAGCTCTTTCAGGACTTTACTTTACATCTGCAGCTGGACAGTAGGCTACTTAAAATAGTTCGTCTAAATAGAAAACTCAACTAGCTATGCTTCAGCCTCAAAACGCCAGTCAGGCTGCAAATAGTTTAAACTCCACTATCACACGAACGGCTGCAGCTTGCCTGTCAATGCCGATAGTTAGCATTAGCTAGTTGCAGTTAGCTTGTGGATGAGGATGACTTGTTTGACTGTCAACCACGTTCCCGTTTCCTCCGCAATTTGCCCAAAATTTAGCTAACGGGACATTTATAACGATACGTATTTATTCAATAATAAGCGTGGTTTCATACCAGTAATTAAAGGAGAACCGAGTCGTAAGTACAGTTTGCTGTTGTTTCGAAGAGGCATCCGCCACCTCCTCTCCGAAACCAGCGCGCTCACTGATGACGTCCCGCAGCACACTTATGCCGTAAACAGGTGCATTTTCTAATTTCATATTTCAGTGACGCTGCTTTGACTTCGACTGTGGAGAAAACAATGTTTTACATTAAAACAACGAAAAACAAAGACTGACAAAGTCAGCCGTAGTCAAACAGCCAAAAGCTGCTTATAAATTAACCAGTAAGTCAAAATTTTGAAATACTGACCCAACATTTCGATTTACTGTAGCTCTGCCTGGCATTTTTTTTTTCTTGCTGTGGCAGAAACATATGGAAGCTTGTTTCCGCCACTTAAGGAAAAAAAAAAAGTCAAAATTTCAGTTTAACATCTCAGAATTCCAACTTCCTGACTCAAATCTGAGTCTGTTGAAATTTTGACAAACTTGGGAAATACGTCAAAATTTCAGCTAAAACATGTTTTTTCCCCCAGTGGTGGAAACAAGCTTACATAATTTGTAGTTTTAAAGTAAAAGATTTTAAAATCTGACATATAATTAAAACATATCAAAATGTTTCTCATTTATGCATGTTAATATGTTGCATCCAAGCCCTATTATGAGCAGTGCCATGAAAAAATATTTGTTCCCTTTTTGATTTTTGTTAGTTTTTGCATATTTGTCACACTTAAATGTTTTAGATCACGAAACAAATTTTAATATTAAAGAAAACATAACTCGAGGAAATGAGGCCAAGAGGGCAGCAGAAATTGCAACATATATCACAAACTGGATCAATTATAATGTAGATAAAATAATGCTGCATCATAATGATACTTGCAAAACAGGTAATTTTTTCATTTTATATATAAGCCTGCAGATACAAGTGGCAGAAATGAGCTTCCTCCAAAGGGTGGCTGGCCTCTCCCTTAGAGATAGTATGTGGAGTGCAGTCATTCTGGAGACCCTCAGAGTACAGCCACCACTCCTCTACATTGAAAGGAGCCAGTTGAGTTGGTTTGGGCATCCTACTAGGATGCCTCCTGGGCGCCTCTTGGGAGAGGTGTTCTGGGCATGTCCTACCGGGAAAAGGCCCCGGGGCAGACCCAGGACATGCTGGAGAGATTACGTCTCTTGGCTGGCCTGGGAACACCTTGGTGTTCCCCCAGATAAGCTGGAGGAGGTGGCTGGGGAGAGGGAGGTCCGGATTTCTCTGCTTAGGCTGCTGCCCCCACGACCCAGCCCCAGATAAGTGGAAGAAAATGAGTGTATGGATAGAAGGGAAAAAAGCTATCCAGACCTCCAGCTAATCAATGTTTATCACTGACTGCTGCAAATCTTCAGAACTGCAATTGTTTTGTTTTTTTTCTCTCTCTCAGACCTAACAGATTCTTCACCACTAAACAGAACTGATTTAATGGTGACAGCAGTGTGAAAAGTACTCAAATGTAGTGCAGTATAAATTATAACATTTCAAAATATGGCTGACTCACCCTGGAAACAATGTCACCCTGACAGAAGAGACACACAGAGGAGATGTTAAAATAATTTATTATGATAAATATTTTACTCAGATATTCAAGAACACAAACTTGACACTTAAGATGGAAAAATTGGACGGTCTAAATTAGAGCTGGACTATAAAAGCAGCTGGAGCTTATCCATATCTTGTCTTTAGTCAGAAGTCATTGTCATTTTCGTCAAGCAGGGGGGGTCTCATGCCCCGTCTTGAGGGTCGAGGACCCCTGAATACTGGGTCCTCCAAGCTGTCATCGTCCAAATCCTTGCTCTCTTCGTCCTCATCACCTTCCTCATCATCCTCATCCACATCAATCTCACTATCTTCAGTCTGGAAACAGCAGACAAGCAGAGACACATAATAACCACAACACTCAGAGTCCAGTCCAGTGTGTGATTAAAAATATTTCCAACACAATGTGAAAAGGGGATTGTGTATGTGCGCGTGCATGTGTGTGTGTGGGAGGGGGGGGGTCTAATCACTTCCACGACTGGAATAAGAGGGAATTCCTGCAGTACAGGACATGTACCGTTTGACTAATTTAAAGGAAAAATCCACCCTATACTCCAATACTGCATCATTGTTTAAGAACATAATGGTCAAACTCTCTGAATGAGAAGTAATTATAGACCTGTAGGTACTGTATGCAATGAAGGACTGTGTAAGAAACCAATCATTTCTTTCCTTTCTTTAATCTGTCTTTTTGCCTTCTTGCTTAAACAATATCAGGTAGGATTAGACTGTATATTTGCCTTACTAGTGGTATGACACAAATTGTGATGTAAGTGTTTTCTTTGTATACTTTTTAAAATCACAATACTGCTATTGCTGGAAAGAACAGAAATATGTTCATCAGTAGAACAGGTTTACAGGCTTTGGACCTACTTCTGCCTTGTTATCTGGAGGAGCACTCTTGAAAATGATGATCAGGCTGGATGAGAATTTGAGAATGGATTTTCCTTTTAATCACATAAACTAGCTCCTGGTCTGGCACAAACCTTTCCTTTCCGGTGTTTTTTCTTATGTGGGAATGACCTTCTGGAAACAGCTAAAGGGGCCTTAGATAACAAGTTGGAAACCAAAAAGGGGAGAGAAACTGATCAGAGATTGCGCGACAGGAGAGCCGGCTAGAAATGACAGATAAAGGTTAAAGAGCAAGTAATTAGCAGTTTAGTACCATCTGGGATGCCTGGAAGCAAAAAGTCAACACAAAAGAACTCAAGTCTCCAAAAAGGTAGCATGACAAACCTCACTGTCACCACCCTGCATGTTCCCGATGAAACGTGCTCCTCTCCCTAGGGTATGGAAACAGAGAAGCAATGTTGAAGGGATATAAACCTGATTAAAACCTATCAATATCTATACTTTACAGCAGCCTCAGTTTGCACATGAAAATTGATCATAACGAGGATAAGACTATCGCTCATCTACGAACCTGTCGCAATGCCGTTTCGTGTGAGATGTGGCTTAGCAGAACGCAATTCCTCCATGTCACTGTCTGAACCTTCATCCTCTGGAACATCAATCTCTGAGTCCTCATCTTTCACTATATACAATATATAAAAAACAAGTTTGGACAGTGATAGAAAGGTATGAGATTATGTGATATGTTTTTAGCTTTAATTCTGTGTGTTTATTTATCTCACAGGAACTCTTCATCAGCTCCCTCTCCTCTTCTCTCAGTTTGCTCTGCATTAACCTCAGAGTGTTTTCAGCCTCCTGCAGCAGAGAAAGAAAACAACATACAGACATAAATTTTGCACATGCATGCTGGCATTATAGGGACATATTAACAACTTCTTAAAGCAGAAGTATGTATGAATGTTTGATATATTTAAGGAATTTTATAGGACACGTTTTTGTAGAAAAAATGTCCTACGTTTTCTACATACACACACACACCTCAAATCTCTCCTGTTCCAGTCTATGGTATTCATCCAGCTGAGACTCCAGAAAGCAGAGGTTTCTGAACTTCTCCACGTAGATCTCATAGTGCTTCTGCAGATCTTCCTCAATCTTCTCATATTCATCCATGAAGGTTGGTCTAAAGAACAAAAAAACTGTTTTGCAAGAACTTAAACAGCGAGGATAAACTTATTTGTTAAAGATTTGTTTTAAGTTGAGTAGAGAAAAGCTCAAACTGACCTGACACTCTGCAGGGTCTGTAGCCTCTTCCGATTCCTCTCCAGCTCCTGCTTCTTCTTTTCTATCTTGGCGTCCAGACTGGCCTCATCAGAAACAACATTATTCAGCAGGTCTTTGGTCTTTTCCACACTTTTCTTTAAAACAAAGACATAGCAACAGATTCAGTGCTACACTATTTAGCAGTCATAAACACGCCCCTTTTGAATTTTGATGGAATTCGACACCAAAATTACAGACCAAAACCTCCTTGATGGCAGCTCTCAGGGCCTTTTCAGTCTCATTGATCTCCAGAGGTCTAGCAATGGCTGCAGTTCTCATTTCCTGCAAGCAAAGTGAAAATAAAGACAGCAAAGTAAACCCCTGTGCCACCGAATGGCGTCTTTCAAAGAGACAGCCCTATAATTGTACAGCTGTGTTCATCTGAAATGATTTTTACTGCAAAAACTTGATATTACTGACCTCACCAGCACTTACATTATAACAGATGAAGGTTGAAATGCTAGTTGAGGGCCAACTCAAAGAATTTTTGTTTTATTCTTTATTAATTCTCTTTAGTTTGAATTTATTAACAACTAAATAATATCTGGAATAACACGTTTTTGACCAAGAAATTAGTGCTTCTTAAAATCATGAATTCATATCTGTGTTTTCCCTCACCCTTAAGTCCACCTCCTTTCCCAGTAAATCATATAAAGATGCTCCTTTCAGCGTGACCTCGGATGCCAGCTGCCGAGCTGCTTTAAGATCTGAAATCTAGAGTAAAACAAACGTGAGATCTAATCAGCAACAGCTTTTTTCTTATACCAAGGATTTCATATAGGACAGATTAAAAAACAAACAAAACAAGAAAAAGTATTGGATGAATGGATAGAAATGATACACAAGAAAAAAACACATATTAAATGATATGGGCTATTTAAAGGAGACATGCCTCTTAGTTATTGTAAAGCTTGATTTGTAGTCTTGTGTAGCCTACACAAGACTACAAATCAAGCTTTTAACATTTCCCTATATTTATAGTATTTATAGTTGTGTGCTGCTTACTTCTCGACTTCAGGTTAAAACATTGGATATACTACTACAAAGCTGTGCAAAAGCCTTGAGCTACCCCTAATTTCATGTCAGATCTAGATTTAGTAGATACAATTTTTTACTAATAGTATAAAATTTTATCTACTAAATCTTTTAATTTTGTAATTTTTAAAAAATTAACCTTTAAAAAAATATGTGAATTATGCGATCTGTTGCTTCTAACTTTCTCTTTAATTATTCGGTTATAGCCAAACCTCCAGTGGCTACTGACTTTAAATTGGTGATTTTGTCAGTTAACATTGTGTACTGTGCAACTTGGAAATAGTTTGAAATGGCTGCTAGTAGATCAGCGATGTTTGTGTCACCATTTCAGACATTGCATTGCATAACAACAAAAATATATAAATGTGTAAATGCAAAGAGTTGAATTTATCCTGCACTGCCGCACAAGAGTGAATATGGAAACACAACCTACACTCCATCCTTGGCTTTGACTACTGTTCATACAATTAAAGCCAATGGTAAAGCTAGATTTTAACCAGACAATGTGCTAACACCAAGACTTGTTTGATTGTTGTTGGGACATAAATATAATTCACTGCATCCTCAAAATGTTTAGCAGGCTTTGCTCATCGCCAGGACATTTTACAGTTGTAGTTAGTAGAAGTGGCTCCGGTGAGGAAATAATGGCTGAGCACGGAGGGCCTGTTTCACTATGGTATTTTATATAATTCATCTCTTAGTTTCAAACACTGCCCCAAATGAAGTGTCACTTAATATACATTTTCTTGTTTAAATCCTGCAGGACTGACAGTTTCATAATTAAGCATACACTTGACTGAGGATTGAGTGAAACAGACATCACATTACACACAGTGTAGCTAACACCTCACCCGAGAGCTGAGGTCAAACTTGAACTTGCTGTTGTCCTCCTCCACTCTGTCACCCAGAGCCATCTGCTTGGTTTTCATAGCACTGTACAGCACTGAGGTGATCTTCAGCATCTCTTTCACTGCATAGCCGTCAGCCTGGTAGAGACGCTTAGTATTCAGCTTGATGTGAGCCTTTGTTGCCTGCAACACAATGAGACACTTGTCAAAACACAATAATAACAGACCTTCAATTGCCAAGAATAAACTCTACAGTCTATAAAGATTTTTAAGAATACCTCACCATGAACTGTGCCACAGCCTTGATGAAGAATATCCTGTCAGGCTCTGTGTCCACATCAGTAGGAACATCACTCAGCGGCTCGTATCTACAAGAATGAATAGAAGGGAAAGGCAAAAAATACAGATGAATAGGTATCCTCCACTAGATACATGATGTAGTAGCAAATTCATGTGATCCAAAAAAAACATGGAGCAGAATCAGATGACCAACTAAGAATTGCTGCCACACCTAATGGAAATCTAAGTTATGTTAAAACTCCAACCTGATCAACAATGACAATGGCAGGATTTTAAAATGAAATAACTTGATTTTTATTCAGCTCAAGCATACCTCTTCACAAGCCATATTAGGATTTCTGCCACAAGAGTGAAGTTTGGAGTTCTGAAGTTTTCCATGGAGATCAAGCGAGGATAGCCCAGGGCCCTCATCATTTCTGTGAAATCTGCCAAATAATATACAAATAATATAAAATCTGCCAAATGATATACAAGCTTAATTACGGTCTTAAGCAAAAAACAAAGAAATAAAGGAAAGCAAAACAAGTGTTCATTACAGACAACGAGGAGCAGACAGCAAACGTCACTTACTTCTTAAATCTCTGAAGGACATTTTGAGCTGAACACCCTGCACATATAAAGCGTTTTCCTCTGGCAGCAAGACAGAAAAGGCATGTGTTAACAAAAGGCGAGCTATTGACCCTACACTCGTTTATCTTCGAGACTGGCAAGTTTTCAGAGAGAAATTAGTGTTTGGTGTTTATTAGATTAGAGCTGACCGAGTCACGATTTTAAGACAGTAACACCTATTGTGACAGAATCACCAACGACTTCCTCGCTGATTTGTATCGCAGCATAGGACACTGTACCGTTATATTTTAACCTAACCTAGTTTCATTTTAAGGAGAATGCTTATGACTACAAAGCCTAGCTAGCTCGTTAGCAAAAAGCTATCGCTTTGCGTCGCTTTTGATTAACTCTAGTCTAATCTGTGAAAAGACCCACTATATAGTGTGTATATTATATATATATTTTTGACGACGAGGTTAGCAGTTATCAACCGGAGCATGTCGTTTTTCAGGGATCATTACCTGTTGTAGTTGTTCCAAGCTAGGTGTTACGCGGCCTGTACGAGAGACGGTCTCTATGGAAACCAATTTTTCTACGGAAGCTCAAGACATTCAAAAATGCATCTGCGATAAACTATCTTTTATCTGCGGTAAAAATAAATAAATAAAAAAAACAAAACAAAAACGAAAGAAATAAAAAAAAGGAAATAAATAAAATAAAAACTTATAAATTGAGAAGTGCAGATTTTTAAAACTCATATTTCATTGTTATTGATATAGGGCTTTTCTGTGTGGTGTTTGCATGTTTCTGCGTGGTTTCTGTTCGAGTTCTCTGGCTTCCTCCCACAGTCCAAATTGGTGACTCTAAAATTGTCTGTAAGTATGAACCTGAGTGTGAATGGTTGTCTGGCTCTTTGTGTTAGCCCAGTGATAGATTGGCGACCTGTCCAGGGTGTACGCCACCTTTCACCCTATGGCAAATGAGATCGACTCGAGCCCATCCATGACCCTGAAATAAATAAGCAGGAGAAAATGGATGGATGGATGGATGGATAGATGGGATTGTTATTGATATCAGTGTAACTACTGAGCAATACATATTTATGTAAGTACCTAAATATAGTGCACTACTAAGATAAAATAGTCAGTATGAATAAAGAATTGCTTCCAAGATACTCAAGTAGAACATTTAATTGTAACAAAAGAAAACCAAAAAGAAACAACTGAAAGATTTCAGAAGCTATTCTTCATAGATTGTAGGTTTAAAATGGGAAGAGGTTTTATAGCCTGCTCTGTGGACAGTAGGTTTGTTGACAGAGGGCAGGATTTTAAGAGCGTTCTACAATAGTTCAGTGAAATCTAAATCATTATTGAAACTTTTTTTGGATTTTGCTGTTTATGGGATAGCAATGATTAGAATGAATGGGCGACATCAAGAGAAGAATGTGTTATTACTTTTAATAACACATCCTTATAAGGTAGTGTTATTCAACCCCAGGCCTTGATATTATGTCCAAAAGCTATAGGAACATCAGAGATGTGCATTTCAAGTTGAGTTCAAATGTGTTGGAAGTATCTGTTTTAATACTGGATACAGTTGAGTTGTATGTCATTTTCATGATGAAATACAAATAGTGGAGCAATTCTGAAACTGCTCGACTATTTGTGGACACAGGTTTTTGCAGACTGTTTTTTTTTTTTTTATAATCAATCGTGTTACTGACCTGTTGCCAATTAACCTGATTAGTTGCAAAATGTCGTTCCAGCTTTTTAGCACCACTTACTATTCCAGTTATGTGCTGATGTCATCAAATTCAAAAGAAGCTCATATTTTTAAGATTGTAGATTTTCTCAGTTTAAACAGTTGATATTGTCTCTATGTTCTGTGTGAATAAAATACAGGTTTATGAGATTTGCCAACTCAATGCATTCTGATTTTATCTACATTTTACACTTTCCTAACATTTCTGGAATTGGGGTTGCACATAGAACAAACCAGGTCATTTGCATGTGAATACTAAATTATTTGTGTATCCCAGTAATGAAAAGATAGACAAAGTATGAAAACTAGCTATTAAAAAGACAAAATAGATGCCAGTATCAATTTATTAAAGAAAGAGTTCAATTAAAAAGGGAATACCAGTACCCAATCAAATGTAAAGTTGATGAGGAAAAGGTAAACAGAACAAGGCACTGGAGAGAAGTGGTAATGATTTGACAAAGAAAGGGACATTGTGGTGTGATAAACATAATGGATTTGACAGTGAAGAGCCTCAGTGTAGTCATAAGTATGGTATTTGTATCTTTAGAGGAAAATAAGGCAGCAGGAGATGGAAAAAGTCAAATACAAATACCTCAGAATTATAATTAAGTACTTGAGTAAAAACTACTTTCCAGCAACATCATATCTAATGTAAAAAATATTTTGTCTGTCCTGGTTGGTGACCTGTGCAGGGAGTGCCTTGCCTTTTGCCCTATGACAGCTGGGATAGGCTCCAGCCCCCCCGCAACCCTGACAAGGATAGGTGGAAGAGGATGGCTGGATGGATTTTGTCTGTCCTGAATAACACATGTGCTCCTGATTATTGGCCTTTAATTTAAACGTGTAAAAATTTAGAAAATGGCCAAATTAAATCATGAATATTCCTGAGAGGAAAAGCAACAAATTCTCAAAACTTAAAAGCTTGAAACCAGGAAACATGATAAACTAAATACTCAAGTAAAAATTAATTAATTAAAAAAATCTGCTGTATTTTAATTCTGAGTTTAATTTTTTAAAAAGTCTTATTTAAATGTGTGAAGTCCAGTTTTCCTACATTTGTTTGAACTGTGTAGAGGACATCTTGCTGTGAAACAACTTTTTTGATTTGACTGATTTTTGTTTTGTCTGCAGCCAGATTTATCTGTGGATGTAAGATATTATCTTCTGCTGACTAAAGTTTAAAATGCTGCACATTTAACCAAGCTTACATCAATTTAGTCTGTAGGGAAACATTTAAAATGTGGATAATATTTGTCAGTAAGGGCATTTAGGACAGTGCAGGGAACCAATCCGAGATAAGAGCGAGCTACTTCCAGAAGAGGGCAGTAAAGAGACTCAAAGATGCCAGCGGCCGCAAAACCTCCAGAAGAAGAAAGGGACGCAGAGTATGATGGAGCAAACTGGCGAGCCCCATCACAACAAGAACAGCTCGGCTGACAATGAACCGACGGCCTGCGGCCTCCACAGCAAGCGCCTGAAAGAGTTGGAGAATGCCGCCCTGCAAACCACTTTAATATCACGGATGGAGACCGAATCCGGTGCGGATGGCGGGAGCCTTGCGGAGCAGCAGTCCGTGGAAGGTGAGCAGTCGAACGGCTTGTCCTTGAACCACCGGTCCGGCCTTCCGCAGCCTGGTGCGGATACCGAAAGTGAGGAAGTGGAGCCGGAGAGAAACGTGGCCAAGGAGCGGGTCGAAGAGGAAAGGACGCTGACGGACCATTTGAATAAACGACTCCTTTCCTCGTTTCTGGAAAAGCTTAACGAAAGGGACCTGGCGATTCCCGGTGTTGAGCGCCTGGACTGTGCTGTAGCCGACGAGGACTCGAACAGGGCCGCGGATGAGTGGTGAAGCGCCGCGCCAAAGAAACGCAGCACCGGCAGCAGCAACGCGGAGGTGTTTGAGGGATTTAGGACAAACGTGCACGGAAGCACAACCTCACGACATTAAAGACTGAACTGCAGTCATTCCTACCAGCTTATTCTGGAAAAGTGGAGTGTCACGAAATGTGATGTTTACTTTTGTAAAGCCATGATGGATGAAAGATTGATTTAAACAATGCAATAAATGATCTTCATGTGTTATAAAGTACTGTTGTTCTCATTGATTTTATGTATGTTGTGTTTTCCTGCATTTTGAAGTGACATTAGCTCATCACCAGGGGTCATCATACACTAAAATATACTAAAAAGACCTACAGTGTTGGTCAGTTTACTGATGTATGCTTATTACCTTAAATAATCACACAAGAGCCCAGAGGGACACAACTCATTTTTTCATTGCTCAAAGAAAACAGTTTCCTGGCCTGCTAAGAGAATTTAGGCAAGAATGCAGTCACAGACACTGTGATGTGGAGTATATTTTATTTGCTTTGCATTTAACCTGAGCTATAAAACTCAAAAAAAAAAAAAAATAAAAATTTTTTGTGGTGTTGAATTTTTAATATATATATATATATATATATATATATATATATATATATATATATTTTTTTTTTTTTTTTTTTTTTTTTTTTACAAGGACAGGGTTTTTGTATCGAACGATTCAAACAGTAACAAACAGTGAGAAAAGTATTTTTCCGTACATTTCAGCTGGCTTTCATTTTACTTCTCTGATGCAGATGTAATGCTGTTAATTCTGTGTAACTATGCAGTGGATCTTGGCTGCTTTTTTAAAATATTTTTTTTCTGCAGCGCACAGTTAAATAGAAAGCCATAACTTGTAAGCCAATAAAGCTTAGGGGGAAGTTTTAGGCTAATATCAGTAAACGCTTGACTGCTGAATGAGGAAGCAAGGGTTGAATTACAGGTAATGTGCACACAGATCAGACTCCGTGTTCCTGCCCATGTATCAGTTAATGCTGATTGAAGTACAGGTGTGCATTGTTAGGGATATGGAACATACCAGAATGAATGTTTCCATGAAAGAGCCTTTCATCACCTCTGAGAGTCTTTGATTGTAGTCTGTGCTTATACTTCACTGGCACAGTAATAAAGGCCTAAATATGACAAATGTGAAACAGACTTAGAACCAAAAGATGCAGAGACCAAAACTTTGGAAATGAAAAGCCCAAAAGTTATTAGTTCTGGTAGAGAAAATATGCCACCGGTATGTGCTCTGTGTGAGATAAATAGCATTCTAACAGCTATAAACTATGCAGTAATTTAATATTCCTGTCGACCCATAGTTCCCCTTTCACTTCATGCCTCAGGTTTGTTCAGCTTCATCAAAGGCACAAACTGTGGTTCTTCTGATACTTTGTCTCCCTGAAAGAAAAAACAAGAAAAATGATTTAAGTGACCTTGAACGTGGCATTGTTGTTGATGCCAGATGGGCTGGTCTTAGTATTTCAGAAACTGCTGATCTACGGGGATTTTCCCACGCGACCATCTGTAGAGTTTACAGAGAATGGTCTGAAAAAGAGAAAATATCCAGTGAGCGGCAGTTCTGTGGGTGAAAATGCCTTGTTGATGTCAGAGGTCAGAGGAGAATGGCCAGACTGCTTGGAGCTGATAGGAAGGGGAAAGTAAGAGTGTCTTTCAAAGCACAACACATGGAGCTTTACAGCAGATGGGCTGCAGCGGCAGATGACCACAATGAGTGCCTCTCCTATTAGCTGAGAGCAGGAAACTGAGACTACAATTTGTAAGGGCTCACCAAAATTGGACAAAATTAGATGGTCACCAGATCTCAATCCCATAGAACATCTATGGGATGTGGTGGAAGGGAAGATTTGCAGCCAGCAAATCTGGAGCAATCCTTCAAACCATACATCCCTTTTACTTGCTCTACCTGGATGTAATGCCTCATCACATAGGGACAAAAGTCCTAGGGTTGCTGCATAGTTACATAGTACTTACTCTGTGTTTTGCCGGATCTTCCACTTTCTTCTTTTTCAGGTCCCACCACAACAAACCCTCTTTAATATGTTCCCTCTTTGTTGGGCCTGTGTTAGGAGACAAACAACACGCACAATATGATATGTTTTCATTGCATTGTAGTTCTGTTTGATTACTTTGGTGTAGCTTTGTATACTTGATGTACTGGTAACTGAGTGTAGTTTAATTGTGTTGTATTCAAATGAAAGTTCTGAAAATTGTGTGACTGTGAATTAGCAGTTTCCCCAACCCAGCAGCAGCTCATTGTATTCATTATTGTGTCATAAGCAATTTTTATGTTTTTACCTGTTGCATAGCTCACTATCAGACCGACAAGTACAACTGAACTAGTTGCCATGGCACCGAAGTAGAGGTAGGACATGGCGTAGAAGTTCAACAGGCCCCTAGTTTTGGGAAAGACAGGGTAACAGCTATGTTCTTATGAAAGACATTGTTTTCCTCTGAATTTCTTTTTTTTTTTTTTTGAAATGGTAAACACTGATTTAGGAAATGAATCATCTTTTCCTATTTTTATTTACCAATAACTATGAATGTAAGCACTGGTCTACTTCTAATAAATAAAAAGTCTATAAACCAGTCAAACCCATAGGAAGCAAAACAGGACAACTCACTGACCCCTCGTTATTTGGGCGAAGTGGGATGGAGACAGAATGTTGGTCCTGGATAGGTCTGTTGCTCAGGGTGATGTTAATGGATTTACAGTCACCTGCTAAGCTGGGCAGGACACCCATGGTCTCCTCACTGGGTGGATATAGAGTTGAACCTACCGCTAGCCACATAGAGACACAGAAGCCAGCTAATATCCCTGAATACGCCCCCTGAAACACAGATAAAGTAAATGAGTTATATGTGCTGTAATAAATTTACCCAAAACCCAGTCTGGTTAACTGAACAATATAAAGATGCTGAGTCAAGAGTGATAAGTGCGAACTTCTTTCTGAGTGTTCACCATGGAGGGAGAGCTCAGAAAGTTACTGATTTGAAATGTTTTTTTATAATGTCCCTGAATAAGGAAGTGGTGTTAACAGTTAAGATTTAGGTGGATGTGTAACTAACATGGAAAGCCCAAGGTTTCCTTAATAGATAAAAAAAAACAAACTTATCTGCTCTTCTTATGCAATGTCCACATATTAAAATAGCAAACATTCATGTTAATAATTGCTACATTTTCTAACTTTCCATAAAATATTAAGCAATTCAGTTTGAGACATTCTCCAGATATATTTTGATTAAAGAGAATGCAATCCAAACCATTATTTAAGTACTCCGGCTTTTACCTATGAATACATGTTTCCGGATGGTTTATTTACCAGTCACTCACCAGCCTGTTTGCTGCTGGGAAAAATATTCCCAAAATGAACACTCCCAGTAATGGGCCACTGACCACACCCATGACAGTAAATGATCCCTGAAGAGAGAAGATAAATGGTTCTTAGGAACATCAATCAAACAACTTAGACTTCATCACAAAAAAAAAACAACATAAATCTCATGTATAAGTAGATGCTGGGAGGTCAGAAATTTAACATGCAGACTAATCCTTGTTGTGGTTGTGGGTCTTTGATCCAGTGTTCTGAGTTTTGTATCTTTTGTTTAATATTTTGGATCCTTAGTCTTTAGTTCTGGTTACTTTTGTACTCTGGGTTGTGTATACATTTTGAGTATTGGTTTGTATTTACCGCCTTGTGTGTTTCAATTTTATCCAGTCTCCCTGGTGTTCTATTGTATTTTATTGTCAAGTCTTCACCTCTGTGTTATGTCTTCCATGTGCACTATAGTCCTTAATGATTGTTCCATGCAAGGAAAGTGCAACTAACTAATTGTTGTGTGTGCATTTACTCATAATGAGCAGATGTCATGTGTGCAGCCTCTGGCACATTCTAATCAGCCAGCTCTTTCACCCAAACCAAAGTATTTCTAGTATTTCAAATGTTTCTGAACTTCCAAACTACCTCCTGCTGTGTGCTACATGTGTGAAGCGGCAACTTTCAGTCACCCAACATTATCTGGAGTTCATGTATGAAAACAACTCACTGGTAAAATCATTGATTATTAAATGAATAATGAGCTGCAGTAAGAACTTGTCAGTTCAATATTCATTAGGCACTCACAGGTGTGACATGTAAAAAATTTTAAAGATGATGAATACAATAATATGTAGACAACTATACCTGAAGAACTCCCCAGTCCAGGAAGGAGGACAGAGCAGCAACTGTGATGCAACCAGCTCCATACAGGAATGCTTAGAGAAAAAGTTCAACCTGTATTATTGCAGGATATGACTTATTCTAACAATCTGAAAATAAAGCATTACAGCAGGAAGTGGTGTAATCAGCTTACATAGTCCTCTGGAAACCAGCATCAGTTTCTTCTGTGTCATGTGGAGCAGATGGGGGTGCAGCAGATCCTCCATCGTCACTGCGGCCATGGCATTGATACTTGTGGAAGCCGTACTGTTAAAAAGAGGCTTGATCAACATTAATCTCATATCAGGAGCTCACAGATAATTTGATTTCTGTATTCAAAAGATTTCAATTTAACAATCACAGCCACTAAGGACAAATAAAAGTATAAAAGTGTTACTCCTGTAATTTATTATGACATTGTTAGGTTCTGTCTTGTGCATAAATGTATTAAAATGTACTATGTTACATATAATTTGTATATTATATGCTATTGGAGGATACACAGTTTAGTCCAGTGTTTCCTTGAGACGTTCACTTAAATATTGAAGAATTTTCCATTTTTAAACCTCAAACAGCCATTTATATAAAACCATTACACAGGCTAAGAAATCTCTCAAGCAAAGTCAAAAGGTTACATCTTAAACTGAAATGTAAACAGTAACTAAATCTAGTAGCCTGAAAAGAACGATATTAAGCCTAAAGATTCAGAGCAGTGACATTCTCATGTAAATAAGTGTCTTGTATTTTTAGCAAATTATTTTAGTAAATGCTCTTAGTTACATACCACCACTGGTTTCCTGTTATGTAAGGGAAAGGCCTGCTTTAAGTTAGGTTTAGAGAAACCCGAACTGAGATACCTCAAAGTCCCGCTGTATGCACAGGCAAGGAAAAGACCTGGGAAGCCAGGGTGACTTTCGAATATTTCCAACACAAAGTACGGCATAAGCTTCATCAGATGAGTAAAGAGTTAAAAAAAAAAAAAAAAGGTAAGTATTAGTGTTTAACTTACAAGCTCACCAACTGTAAAACACACTAAAGCTATTAGTGGTGCTCAGTCTTGGCCACATGAACCCTTAAAGGTGAAGTAGCATTGCATGTCACACTTTAAATGCTAAAACATGGTTGGAACTGACAAAGAAACTCTCACTTTTGTTTCTCTCATACAGTTCAATCTGGATATTTACAATACACTGCTATATTACACTAAATGAAGTATTAAATAAACATTAGCTTAATTTCATAATACAATTGAGTTTAGTTAAGCATAAATGACTGCATGTCACACAGTCAAAACAAATTCCAAACTGATTCACTGACCTGACACTCTTTTATTGCTCAGTATGAAATCAGAGTAATCTGATTACCAGATCAGGTGCAGAAATCTTCCCAGCCTTCAGTGGATCACAGTTGCTGTAAAAAGCAAACATGACGATGCCGCAGGCTGCTGCACTGCTCACAATGAGGCACAGACCCATTTGGTTCACAAACAGAGCCCTGAAATTAAAAGCATTCCACTTTCTACTACCTGGTGTGGGAAAAATGAAAAACATTTCCTTGATGATTGTTCTGTGATTATAACTCTATTATTTGAAATAATTTGGATATTTATCTTTGCCTTGGAAATAATTTTACATGAAAAGTTACAAAATTGTTGACTAATATATGGAGATATTCATGTGCGTGAATTCATTGTTAGAATAACAGCTTATGCATGCTGTTTTTTTTTTTTTAGTAAAATCAGGATATAAAAATATGTACATTCAAATGTCATCATAAAAATTGAAGAAAATTAAAAATAAACTTGATATGGAATGTCTGATGGTACACTGCTCTTAGTGTACCATCAGACATTCCATAACAGCTAATAATTTCAACTGTCTATTAAATAGAACTTGTGTCTGAACAAAAGTCCTCTCACTTTTAAAAAAACATGAATGATATCAACTCAAAACACATAATCTGATAGTTGGGTACTTGGAAAATTATGATACAGTCTTGAGGGAGACACCTTCTATCCAAATATTCATATCAAAGTTATTTTAAACCACGTCTTCAAGTGTAGCACTATTTGTAAGTGATGTGTGTCTCATTCATGAGTTTAATGAAGGACCACAGCAGACTAACACAAGTGACTTAACTGATATATGTAAAGATCTTGAAACCTGAAGGCATACAATCCATTGCTCTTATATCATCAAATTTCTGCATAAATTACAACAGGAAAAATTCCTTCTTTAGTAAATTCAAATGAAGAATCTTTGGTAGGTAAACAAAGATGTCACTGGGATTTAAGAAGATGAGGCTATTTAGTTCAAAGTTGGAACTTAAAGGGTGTGCCAGAGTTCTGAAGTCAGAAATTAGGGATAAAGCACAAGTACTGACGGTCGCAACAAAGAAATAAAGAAATGGACAAAAAAAAAGAGGAGGGCACATTTACAACTAAAAGGTTCTAGTTTTAACACTCAGTCGAGCACATACCTCACCCCAAATTTTCTATTTATCAACCCTACACTGGGATACATTCCCCCCAATGTTGTCATACTCCATATAAAGGAATAGATCACAAAGACTAGGTATTCATTTTTTATGGCTTTTAAAAACTGCAAAATATGATCTTATATTTTTATTTAAAAATAAAAAAATTTGATCCACATGAACAGATAAAGGCAGATATATTTTATTCAGTTTATGCGCTGTAATAGCATCCTCTAAAAAACTTAGCTGAGATATGAATTTAAAAACGATGAGACAGGGATTTTTTTTATTGATTTTTTTTTTTATTAATTACTTTAGTATTATTAAAGATGGGGATTTTTTTTAAATTGTTGAAAATATTTGGTGACCTTGACCTTTGACCTTGAAAATTAAAACATATATTCTTGGGTCCCTATTTCCACAAGGGTACATGAATTTTGTTCTGTTCACTTGCAGATAAAGAAGCACAGTTCCACTGCTTGTTTAAATTAACACACTCAAATGTGTCACCTGCTCTAACTTGGGTTGCAAATTAGAGTTTAACTTTAGTTACATTGTTGTATATTAGGCCTTTTTGTCAGCATTCAAGTACAAAACTTGTGAAAAAGAGCATACTAGCAACTGGCTTCAAACTGGCAACTTTTAGACTACAGGTCCACTTTTCTTACTTTATCTGTATGCATGAAATGACCATATTAGGGATGTCCCCTCTCAATGACATCATGCAGAGCCAGGAGTAGAAAAAAAAGGCTTTGCATTGACTAACTTGTTCCTGGGTATGTCACATGAATTTTCAGTGGTTGGTTATTTAATTTGTGATAACTGAAACATCCTCTGAAACCTCCAGGCTTCACAGATATTTTACTAGTGTGTTTGTGCAATTTGTATCATTGTCTGTAATATTAAGTGCTCAAACACGCAGGTCTTCACTCACCACTGGGCAGCTCTCTCTGTTCGGCAGGAGATATATCGCTGGACTTGTGCTTGGTTTACTCCATACATGGACAGCCAAACCAATGCACCCCCAACAGAGAGGCTCCAGAAGGTGTACCGCCGTCGTGGATCAAAGCTAAAACTGTGGAGAACATTGCAACCCACTCTTATCACATGGCCAGCTGGGGAGAGCTAGAAGCATTTTTGAATAATAAAGAACATGCAGTATTTTTATTGTAAATGAATGCCGCAAACAGACGCAGAGACTTCATAAGGACTTGATCAGTCTAGTAGTATTTGTATTTATATACAATCGCACACTAATGTAAACTTATAAAAATATTTAAGATTAAAAATATTTTTACTCGTGAAAATTAATACGGGATCCGTTGTTTGCGATCGCCAGTACTTGTGCAGGACCACCAACCAGAATTGTGCCCTGGACGTAAATGGCCACAAAGCCCGACAACATGACAACAATCTGGAATACATCAGTCCAGATCACAGCTTTCATTCCACCCTACTCACAGATGACAAAGGAGACACAAACAGAGAGTGAGACAGCTTTCTCTTTGGACTAAGTTTTAAAAATCAATCAATCAATCAATCAATCAATCAATCAAATGAAATATAATTTTTTTTTATGTGATATCTAAAACCTTTATGCATTGATTTTATACTTAACACAAAATATGGAATCTAAGTATATTAAAGTGTTCAGCGTCACGTCCAGCTGGGAGACAATAGTGAACCACAGTCTGATCAGTTGGAGTGGAGATAACATGGACAGAAACAGGTGGCAGCCTAATATGGCATGCTTGCTGGTTTGATGAGAATATTAAAACGGTCTTCTTACCAGCGTGGTGTACAAGGTGCAGATGAACCCAGTAGAAAAAAGGGATGTCCATAAATTGAGTCCAGTAGCTACAAAAAAACCCCCCAGTGAATTAAAAAGATAGCTTTAGTTGAAAACCATTCACAAATCTGTGGTAAATGAGGGAAAAATGACTGGGGAAAATATTATTACTGCTACTAATAATAATCATTAGAAGTTTTTTTTTAAATAATTGTTTTTATATAATTAAATCAGTATACAGTTTATTTTTTAAGTTTTTTTAAACTTAGTATTACTTTTGTAGTACTTTTAGTATTTCTTTTTTGTAAAGCGACTTAAACTTTAGTGCAAGAGCTATTAGCATCTGGTTTCCATGTCATGCTCTCCTATCATTGTTTAAATATTTACCATCACTGGTTAAATATTTACCATCACTGTTTAAATAATAATTTTTTGCAACTCACATTTCCCTTAAATTTATTTCATGCATCCTGTTCTCAGAAATAAGTGGTTTAGTTTAGTCCTCTCTCTCAAACTGATAAGGAGCAAAGAGTCTAGTAACATGAATACATATATGTTACTCAGTGTTTTATTTCTCCAGAAATGCAGGAAATTTCTGACATTAAATATGACTGAGTTGGAGCTTAAGGGGGGAAGTGATGGACCGTCAAATATTTCAGAGATTAGTGAATGTATAACAAAATGCCAAATGGATGAAAATTTCCCATGATGAGAGAAGGCCATCTTTTGATCTCTCTTACCTTGATTGAGGATTAAGGCCGGTGCATAGATGACAATCCCAGTGTAAAGCAGCTGAGAGGAAGGAAACACAAGTAAACAGCAAGTAAAGTGACAAATACTGAGCTAAAGACATTTTTAGCGAAGATGCCTGAAGATGAATGATTATGAGCAGATATTCAAACTGAAAAATGTCGAAATGCGACATTGACCTTTTCACGTTCCAAATTCTTTACTCTTTGTCTTCAACATCACTGAGTAACAGAGAACATAACACTGACTGTCTTACCGTGGCAGTGAGAAACTGGACGCTCCCCAGCAGCTGCATCCCTCTGCCAAATCTCATCTTCAGGTACTGTGACAGGCAGATGGTCAGTGTTATAACATCACAGAGTTTCCCCGCAAACACCCCTCATCCGTCTTCACCTCCTATATTCACCATGTTTGATGGAACTACAGGCCGAGGGTGGCTTTCAACACTTGGTCACACAAATCCTATTACTTCACTGGAATTGTTTAGAAATAGGTTTTGTGTTTTGTTAATTAAAAATTTGAAATCAAACTCTTTTCTGTTATTTTATTCTCAGACTGACAACCACTCAATCATCAATGGGAAATAAGAGATTAACATATAATTTACATTTGAAAAACAATGCAACATTTGACAGAAACCCACGAGAACATTGTTAAGAAATTATTACAATGTGCACTATGCTATAAGAATTTACTTTAATAGCAAATGCACTGTTTTGTCCAGTGAATCTGAAAGCTGACAACTCTTGCTGACAAATTATCTATAAACTTCTCAGTAGCTTTAGTTTTACAATACTTTAAGGTATTAAACACAGCTTTATGCTTCAATTTATATTCTACATTTATAATTTTACAATGATGTAGACGTGTGACATGCCAGGGTTATTTCAATAGCAATTAATCTGAGTCTAAAGGGTTTCACAGACTAATAGTAAACAAGAGTATAATCTAAATACAATGATGTGTATCATAAACTAATTAAAGCATTTCAGAAGATTAAAAAATACTAGTTTCCATCATGAAATAAATGGGGCAATGACTGGGAGGTCATTAGGACCTGATTGGTGCTGGTGATACCCAGTCGAAAGAAAACTGGCAGGAACAGGTAAGCTGTCAGGAGGGAGTTGATGCTTTGCCCGAGGCACATGTAGACGAATTTAAAGCCGTAGCGAAAACCTTCAGCAGGAACACCAAGAACCTGGACTGCTGACATAAAACTGGCACACAGCGACAGCCCGACAGGAATCACTGGCATGCTTCGGCCCCCAGTGAAGAAGTCATCAGCAGTGGCATCCATTGGCCTCCTCTTCAGGCCCTGGAAAAGTCCTATCGCCATAGAAACCAACAACATGGCAGCAAAGACCACATAGTCAGCCAGGACAAAACCTGGTCTGGATGGCTCACTAGCAGACTGGTTTTCCATTACTGAGTTTGATGATCTCAGCCTTCTAGATTTTTCCTCAATCAAGATATTTGGCAGATCTGTCAGAGTGAATTACATTCAATTAGCAACCACACAACTGCAGATGACACAAGGCATTTACTGTGTTGCTGATAATGTATAGGACATTCAGAGGTGTGAACACTTGAACAGTAGGTGACAGTCTGTGGTGGAAAAAAATGAAACAATTTCAAATATTTATAATTTTATTCCTTTGAAATATAAAAGAATTATGCAACTTTTACTTATTGTGGGAAGTTCACTTTTTATTTGATTTTCATAGAAACATTGTGAGAATTCTTAAAGTCAACTAAAGATAATATTTTTGATTACATTGGTGTGCACTAACATACAGACCCCTGTACTGCATTTGCTGGGGCATTGCTATGTCATGTGTTACCACAAACTGTCTTTCACTGAAAGAGGATGAAAAAGGCAGGTGAGTGGTTAAAGTATCACCCTCATACTGTACATAAACATGTGAAATAAAATAGGAACCCACAAAGAAAACATTGCTCCACCGATGGCTCAGACTTAACAAATGCAGTTTAGTGCGCTCAGACTGATGTATTAATTCATTTGAACCATCTAAGTTTTCACACCGTTTACAATGCAACAACATCCCTGCTTTTGTTAAAGCATCATTATGTTTCACAGGACTCAATAAAACTTTGTCTTGATGCCATCATGTAAAAAATATGCTCAACAATGCTGCTACCAAACCTTTACTTTGTTAAAAACTTCACAGGAAAGATTTAATTTTCCTTCACAAAGCAGCTGTTGCAGAAAAAAGACGACAACATGCCAAATTTACCTGAATGTGGGTAAGAGTCACAAAAAAAAATGGTAAAACAATAGATTTTTGCAGAAAAAAAAAGATATTTCACAGACCCTGAAAAAATGATATCCCTTACGTAAATCCACTATGATTAATCATAGTGGATTTACGTAAGGAAAAATCCACTATGATTAATCATGGTGGATTTTTGTAAGGGATGATAATTAACTGTAGGCAGGTTAAAAGTCACCTTTAAACCATGTTGTTCTGTGTCACAATGAAAAGCCAGCAACACTATGTCCTTATACTATTGCAACTTAATCTAGAGCAAGGGGTATGAAAAGAATACCCAATCATCTCCAACCAATAACCACATGAAAGAAATGCTGTTAAACAAATCTGATCAATATTTGATTTTAACCACAATCAATCTTCATCAGTATTTAAAGCAAACAACATCTTTTTCTTAAAGTGGGACATGCATATGCATGAACTGGTTTGCCTAGACTAGAACTTTTCCTCAAACTTTTCCCAGGCAAATATGCTGATAGATTAATTGGATCATAAAGATGCTTAAATTGCCTTGTGACAAATGATGAGTGTCTAGTTATAAGGAAGTAGTCATAAACATTGGCTCAGTATGGTCCTTTAGGGTTAATTTTTCCACAGCCCAAATATTTCCTCTCTCCTTTCCTTTTAGTCTTGAGTGATTTCTTTAGTTTTTCTTTTAACTCCAAAAATGCACCTATTTAAAAAGTAGTCTTTAATGAATTTTAGCAACAAAAGGTTGAAGGTTGACTTTAAAAAATAGAAAAAGTGTGGACCTGGGGAATTTACACATTTTGTGTGTGTGTGTATGTGTGTGTGTGTCCATTAGCAGCAAATTGCTGAGAATCTTTTTAAGCGAAACTCAAAAATACTTGTGGCTTAAAATAAATCAGCTTTTTTTTTTTTTTTATTGGAAAATGTGATTAAAAAATCAAAATCAAAACACTCACCACTGTAACTCCATGCGGTTCAGCTGCTTCCAGTCATCGAAGAAGGAATGTGCTGTCTGCCTTCTTAACTCCTCTGCAGCTGCAAACACCTTCTCTGCAGCACGTGCGTAAGTGTGTGACGTCATGAGAAGCTCCATGCAAGTTAGTGCTCAGGTGTGTAGGGTGAGAGGGTCAGGTAGGGTACATAGTTGTAAACTTACGGTGGGTGACCACAAAGGAAAGAATGGTTAAGTACCTGATTTAGAAGTTCAGTAATCCAGCAAAGTGACTCAGAAAATCCAGTTATCATATCCAAAGTCTACTATTTAAACAGAACCACAGCTCCTTGTCTAATCTCTAGTTTGCCACGGCAGTAAATCTGAAGCTGATTTCCTTCAATAAACAGTATAAGATTAAAACAAACAAATGTATTGCACAGAGTTTAGAACACTTGCAGGTTACTAAAGACCAGAGATATGGATTTGAAGGTTGATGTTAATTTTCATAGCAGATTAGTTGTGGTCTATGACATGGATGCTCCAATTAGTTATACGCACTGCTCGCGCCCTTGAACCCATGCTCCAGTAACTCCAGAAGCATCCTCACTCCTCATAACATACTGGCACATTCTCATTTTATTTCAGTGCAGGGTGTTCCCATAGTGTCCGTTTCTGCAGGTACACTTCCAGCAGACAAACTGAAAGTGAGACAAAGTGATTGTTCTCTGAGGCTGCTATTTTAAAAATTTAATTTTAAAACTTAAATTTTTCACTTTTCCTTATTTGGTTTTATTTGTACACCAAAACTATGTTAGCTTTAGGAAAAAAACTAACTAACTTTCTCTTTTCCTTTTTAGGCACTTAAGCATGTTGCATGCAGCAGAGCAGTTTTGAATGTGGTCTCATGGTTTCTATTTCTGAAAATGTGCCAGTATACTGACATTGTCTCGGTATGTGATAACATGGGAGTGTGAATGGGCTTTTTAGACTGTACTGGCTCCAGCTGTCAAAGTCCAACATTATACAGCTATATGATACTGTTTGCATATTTGCTTTTTGAGCCCTTCATCAATGAGAGCCATTATTCATCACTGTTTGATTTTCTACAGAACTGTTTTCATTCATCAGGAATATCTTTTTAAAGTGGGACATAATCCCACAGAAACTCTTGCAGGTTAAATGGCACAAATCAAACACTTTTAGACATATTATTAGCAGACTGTTGAGCGAGCAGCAGTAAGGGTAAAAATGACACATTATACAAGGTAACAACCTTACTCTTTCCAATCAAAAGCAATACCCAGTGTTGATGATAAATATCTAACATACAATCTGTTTAACAATGGACAGTGCTACCCTTAAACCCTTGTAGTACTTAAAATCATAATAGCCTTGGCTGTGATTGTCATTTGCTTTTGGTGGTCTTGCAAATGTACCCCTGTTACTGGCTGAAGCACAAAACTTTAGTTAAGAGAAGAGCAATTTGAATCATTTTGGCTGACACACAAGAGATCCCTGGTTCAAGACTGGGAGGAGACTTCAGCATGCCCAAACTGTGGGCACAAGGAAGAATGCACACAATTAAGTATTTAATATACTAGTACATGCCCCTTCTACAGTATACTAAAAATATATGGGTGGTAGATGTTGTTCATATACATAAATAGAAGGTAAACATGTTTACATACAGCAATATGGGGTCACATCTATGTAAGATTAAGGGACCATATCAACCATCTATTGTCTAAAAATGGATGATACTACACTCACCAGTCTGACACTGTCCACCCCCATTAAGTGTATAATGACAAAGTGGTATACAAGAGTTTGTTCAATTGAATATATACCCATATAAGTAAAAGTGGATTTCCTGAGTAAAATTTCATTATGGTGTTATGGATAATATCTGAAATAAATCGATCTACACAAACAGGTTGTCTTTGTGAGGTTTTAATTTGCCTTTGCAAAGCGATCAAATGACAGTACAGAGTACAACAGCGCTCTGCATTGTATTTGAATAAGAATAATAACAAGTATAGAGTCATTTATAGGAACCAGTTATCTGACCCTCATGGTCACAGAATACAGAACGTGAAAAGAATAACTTGTACAGATGAGTATATCTCGTAACAGAGGTTTATACAAAGACAATAACATGATACTATGGAGCCTTCTGTCTAACCATAAGAACAGAGTAACAAATTACAGAGAAGGTCAAAATCTTAAAAACTTTCTATCACAGTGGTCACACATTTATATGTGTTATGGTTCATCTATATGTCAAAAACATGCATCTGACAAAAATGCACATGCTGGGAAAAATGTGATTTTGTATTCTGGACTACTTCCCATTGCTTTAAGTGCATTCATACAGTTATTTATCTGACATTAAACTTTTGATATTGTCCCTATATACACTTGACTTCAGCATGTCAAACGATGTAATGTAAAACTGATACTGTAAACGTCACAATATTCAAATATTAAAAAAATGATTAGAGTGGGTGCCAAAATATTTGATATAGATGGAATTTTCCTTTTTCCTAGCAATGGAATAATTGTATAATTGCCTAGTGCTGAGGTGGAAAGAGTGGACACTTTCAAATACCTGGGAGTGACCATCTCACAGGACCTGTCCTGGACTCATCACATAAACATCACTGTGAAGAAGGCCAGACAGCGTCTCTACCTCCTCAGGCGGCTGAGAGACTTCAAGCTCCCACTCAAGGTGCTCAGGAACTTTTACACCTGCACCATCGAGAGCATCATGCGTGGGAGCATCACCACCTGGATGGGAAACTGCACCAAGCAGGACTTCATGGCCCTAAAAAGGGTGGTTTGTTCAGCTGAACGGACCATCAGAACCACCCTCCCCAACCTGCAGGACATTTACACCAAGCAGTGCAGGCTGAGGGCCATGAAGATCCTAAAACAGCCCAGCCACCCCGGACACTCTCTCTTCTCCCTGCTCCCATCAGGCCGGCGTTACCGCTGCCTGAGGGCTAAGACTGAAAGGTTGAAGAAGAGTTTTTACCCACAAGCCATCCGTCTGCTCAACTCTGAGCCCTAACTGGACTATCATTGCACAATATAAATATTATAATTTATAATCTATAATTCCACGTAAAAGTGTGTATAGTGTATAGTATATAGAGTATAGTGTATAGTGTGAATTACTTATTTTTATTTTTATTCTTCTTATTTATATGTGTGTGTATATATGGTTGAGGTACAAAATACATTTCACTGTGCATTGTACTGTGTATAACTGTGCATGTGATGAATAAACACTATCTTATCTTATCTTATCTAATCCTGAAGACAAATACTGTGAAGTACAACCAGGGGTGGGCTGGGGTTGAAATTCAGCCCGGGAGCTTGGTTTGAAGAGGCCTCTTATCTGATCATACAATGGACAAACCATAAACCATAACCATCAGCTCTTAGAGCTGAAACGTTCGCGACCGACCTTCATTGTCTGCACTTGTGGCCGTGAGAGCTGTAGCGCGAGAGCTGGTGTGCTTAATTGGGTAAAAAAAAATTTCTGATCACTGACCGGTTTGGCCTGGAAACAACTGGCCATTCGGGAAACCTCCCAATGGCCACCATGCCCCTGAGTACAACCATATCTTAAAATGTGTATATATCTACATTTCTGTAACAGACATGGTCTATGCACAGAAGTAGCAGAGTTACAAAAAAATAAGTAAAATGAAGCCAAATGTGACCATATTTGGATGATAGAATGGAGCTGATGAACAACACTTGTTTTTGATAATTTTGAAACATACATCTCTTAATATTACTTAATAATAATAAATTAGATGTTATTCCCATGAAATTAAAATATGATGCTTTCATATGGTATTATAGGTGCATAAATGCTATAAATGGATCATTTCATCCAGTTGCCAGGTGGTTGGTGTAGATGGCAACATGATAACATCATAATATCTGGTATAGATAAGAACCTTCAGGGGCCTGAGATGGACCTTTGTGCCAGTTTTGGTTGCTTAACTCCAGATTGTGTAAGAGGAGTTGGAGACAAAGAAACAGACAGACAGAGATGTTGTTAGCATAAGATATAAACTTGATAGTCGCAATGTCTGCAAGAGTGTTAATACAACAGACAATAGTGGAACATGATCATCAAATGTGTTACTAGGGTGTAGCCTTATGAAAGTTGATATTGAAAAAACGTCAGAGTGCTGCAATGTTATCTAAATAAAAGTGTCTGCAAGTTTTTCATAGTCAAAATACTACCACACAAAATGTATAAGAAATTATTTCAAAATATATAACATAATTATATATATGAACATCTGTTAATACACTAACTGTACTTGAGATCATGTTTAGCATAAAACAGAATAAAGCCCTCACACCTAAGATCCACATTACTGAATATTCACCACAGAAAACACTGTGCTGACTGGACAGACTGAGTACCAGGGGACTATTGATTATGATAAAGTTATTGTTGCAACTGCAAATATGTTTAGTATGTTGCCTGTAGGGCGGCACAGTGGCGTGGTGGTTAGCACTGTTGCCTGGTCCTGGGTTTGAATATACCTTGGCCTGGACCTTTCTGTGTCGAGTTTGCATGTTCTCCCTGTGTTTGTGTGAGTTTTCTCCAGGCATTCTGGTTTCATCCCACAGTCCAAAGACATACACTTATTGGGGTTAGGTTAATTGGTGAGTTTAAATTGCCCATAGGTGTGGATGTGAGTGTGAATGATTGTCTGTCTCTTTTTGTCTCTCTTTAGTGACCTGTCCAGGTAATACCTTGCCTCTCACCCTATGACATCTGGAATAGGCTCCAGCCCCCCATGCGATCCTAAACCCAGTCCCAAACTCATGAAAATGGGAAGGTTGTGTCACAAAGGGCATTCAATGTACAATAAAATCAGTGCAAAATGGAATATGTGCATCAATCTGTGGTGGCTCCTCTGTGAATCGCCACCTTATCATGGTGGAGGGGTTTGTGTGTCCCAGTGATCCCAGGAGCTATGTTGTCTGGGGGCTTGTCCCCCTGGTAGGGTCTCCCATAGCAAATTGGTCCTGGGTGAGGGGCCAGACAAAGAGCGGTTCAGAAGACCCCTATGGAAATGCCAACAAGGGAACTGTTTACCCTGCCCGGGACAGGGTTACCGGGGCCCCACCCTGGAGCCAGGCCTGGTAGAGGGAGAGCTCGAGGGACAGCGTCTGGTGGCTGGGCAGTAGCCCATGGTGCCCGGCTGGGTGCAGCCCGAAGAGATGAACATATGTCCATAAGGGCACGTGGCACCAGGACACCCTAAGTCACAGGTCGATGATCGTATCACCAGATCTCTGGCCGTATGTTCTGCACACTCGGGAGAAGAGAAGAGCTGAGCTGTCAAGTGATCACCACCTGGTGGTGAGTTGGATCAGGTGGTGGGGGAGGACGCTGGATATATCTGGTGCGCCTAAACGTGTTGTGAGGGTGCGTTGGGAATGCCTGGCAGAGGCCCCAGTCCGCGAGATCTTCAACTCCCACCTCCAGCAGAACTTCGACAGCATTCCGAGGGAGGCTGATCACATTGAGTCTGAATGGACCATGTTCCACACCTCCATTGTTGAGGCTGCTGCTCAGAGCTGTGGCTGCAGGGTGGTTGGTGCCTGTCATGGTGGTAACATCTGAACCAGATGGAGGTCATCGAAGGTGAAGGGAGCCATCAAACTGAAGAAGGAGTCTTATCGGGCTTGATTTGCTCTGTTGTACAACCATAAAACACAACAATCCAATTCATGAAAAAATATTTGTTTCATTCAAGGTCAAATTAAACTGATAGACTGACCTGACCTTCCAGTGTTTAGCTGGCAGGTCACATTTTAAACCCTCAACAATCCCTCAAATATATGTTTTGCATATATATTTTGCAGTCCTCAGTGGTGCAACAGAAAAATTTGAGATTTTCCATTACAGCACAAAGAGCAACAGTTTTTCCAAACCAATGAAACCTTAGCTAATACAGAACATTTTAGCCTCAAAAATCATCCTCATATCTGTCAGTTTTTAGTCATGCTAGCATTATGGTGGATGTTAACGCCAGTCTGTTAGTTTGGATTGTCATTTTTTCTTGGTTTGGTAGTTCTGCCTGTTCCTCGCTCCCTTCCGACAATGTGTGGCAGGATTTCTCATCTCCTGCTGAGGATTTAAGGGCCAAGCTGTTCATCAGTCTCCACCAGATCATTGTACCTAGTAATGTTAATCAGACCTCTCCCTGTGGATTCCTGTTAATAAGAATAGACACTTACTAGAAGCAACTCACCTGCCTGCCCACTGCTCATGACCCCATACAAAACCTACCAGCTCTCACACAGTAAAAATCAGCTTGTCCGTATGAACACTGGAAGCATCTTACAGTACTGGGTTTCCCCATGTATACCTGCATATTCTAGGCATAGCTACTCATGGCGTAACATGCTGCCCAGATCTTTATTCCATATTTCCCTGGTTTGCTTGGAATGTACACCTTGAAGGACCTCTGAAAGGAACCAGGCGCTCATAAACTATCATGTTGGGGCCTGGCTTGTACGTAAGTGGTAGGCGCGCCACCCACCTGTCCCAAATTTTCCTGATGGCAGCCAGTTTGTCAGTATGTGTATCTCTGTTATCAAATCAAATAGTTCTTGAAAGGGCATGAAACTGTTGTAAGGACATAGTTGCCTGGAATATAAGCCTGCATCCCACAGACTTTTTGTAGCCTCACTGTTTGAGCGATATACTCCTGCTAAAATCAACACACCTACTGTATGTAGGCTTGGAGGTCACACGCTATCCATCCAGGTTTGTCATCTCCAGTATAACTCCCTCAATGGACTCTGGCAAAAAGAGTTGGAAGCTGGACTTGATGTCATCCACACGAAATGTCACATACTGTGTTGGCCCTGGCGTCATCTTTATGATGTTTTCCACTCTCGCTCTACTTCCTCTGTCCTGGGGGGATGAAGACCAGAGCAAGTGTCCACTCTTGGACTGAATTGTCTCCTCAGGTGCCTGTTCTTCCGGTGCCTCTCCCTCTCCATCTGTTGACTGGTCAGTCTCCTCAAAGTCTGGTTCAAAATCTGTGTTGTCTTCCACTTCTGAGACATCCTCCTCTATCTCTGGTTCAGTTTCAGTGCCCTCTTCATCATGTCCAAAAACCTGGATCAGAACCTCTTCGACAGAGAACTGCTTGGTCAGTCGCCTACTCATTGTGCTCAGAGTAAAAGGAGTGCAAGGCAAACATCAAGCTATATATATGGGGTCTGTGTGAAGATGATACATTGATTAGTCTGGAAGGTGTGGATCAGGTGGGGGATAGGCACAAAAGCATGGGACAGAGATGGGTTCACATAACAGACACTTGTCTAGTCTGTGTGAAGATATGATACATTGTTTCATCAGACAGTTGATTCACGTGGGAGGATCGGCACATAAGCACGGGAAAGAGATGTGTACCTGCAAAAAACATTGTTCAGTCTGAAATGAGTGAGTGAGTGAGTGAGTGAGTGAGTGAGTGAGTTGGGGTGGTGTGGATGAATATATTCTGGATACCCATTCATTTCCTATGGCAGTCACTTTTGACCAGGAACACCACAGGTGTAACAAGGTTGATTAAAACACTCAAAATGAAACACTCACTTTTATATGTTCAAGTGCATAGTGTGGAGGATATCATAAGGTCTTGAGGCAATCAGATGTAAAACACAATATTTATGAGTGTTTTAAGTTGTAAATCGGTCAGATTTGACTCGAACACAACGGGAAGGCTATAGATAAAAGTAATGAAAAAAGAAAATTTAATATGTCAGAGGTTAAGAAATTACAAGAATTACCTCAAACACTGAAATGTTTGCTGTTGTGACCAGGTGGTTTTCTTACAGCTATAACAGGAAACTGCTTAAAACCGAAGTGCTGAACAAGGAAACCACAGCTGTCAGCTGTTTCTCTTTTCCTGTAATGTCAGATCAGTTGATTTCTTTCTGCGGAGCTGCATGAATCATGATATTACTCTGATAATGAATTATAGACAGGATGTCAAGTTTTACAGTCAATTGTTGAGTCAAAAGATGAGTTTTAAGTGTAATTAATTAACAGGAATTTAAGCATTTTTGTCTGATGTGTCTGAGTTTCATTAAATTGAATTTGTACTTTCACTTTTGAAGAGACATTGGTTATGGTGCAGTGCTGGAGGCCAGTGTGGATCTGATTCTTCTCACTGGAAAATAATGCAAAGAATAGTCTGTGCTCCACTGGAATAGGTCAATGCCAAATGCACCCTGCAATATCATAGTATTGGATGAATGAACAAAATATTTGCAATTCTGCTAAATGTTCCCTGCTAGTGTGTTTGAAAGAAGAGAAGAGCAGGGGGTCATTAGAATACAATAATACAGGTTGATGATAGAGGAAAACAAACTTGCCCAACATCCTCTAGTAAGCAAAAATGTGCTCAATATATTTTATTGCATTGAATATTTTATTTTCTGGTGCACAAGAGAAACATTTGGACTGCTCTGTGGTACCCAAAATGTATTAAGTTCAGCCATTTTTACTGAGAGTATTTTTGTTTTTTAACTTCATTAAAAAAAATATTTCAGATGAATCTCTTTATTTGGGCAACACGAAAGAGTAGTATGCAAACACTCATGTAATGTGCATCATGGGCCCTTAAATTTAGAAGGAAATTATAACGAAAAGTTGCATAATTTCTGACATACGTATTTCAGTTTTTAAAGTTGTACGTGCGGGTATGTGTGGGAGACAACACACTGATGACAAACAGATGATGTGTTTTCTCAAAATCAGGAAATCCTTTTAAACTTCCTGTCTCGCACAGACACACACGCACCACAAAAGTCAACGAAATAAGTCTTCGTTTACAGTTGCAAAATAGCAAAATGAGGACTTCTCTTGGTCACATGCGATGGTAACAATCCAATAAGTGATTTCAGTAGCCCATAATCCTGTAAGTATAAAGCAATTTTTATGTACTTCCTGCTAAGAAATATCCAGCTTTCTACCTTTGTATCAATAAGCTTAAATTCACATTATAAAGAATGTGCTTGATCTATAGATTAATCTCTGTCTTTAGCTATTTCTAAACTGACATTCAAAGAGTGGATGCTTTCATTGTATGTCCATAATCACAAGATGTTATCTTAACTTTCTAATAGTGACTCCTTTTTATATCAGAAGTGTTTATGTTGACTGTTTTTAATTTTTTAAAACATTGAATAATGTATTTGAAACACATTTATGGGAAAGTGAAATAATTTCTCTGTTATGTAGTGTTCATTTGGGCTACAGCACAGTGTGGTAAGCAGTTTCACTTGAGGGCGGGAATCCCCACAAGTCTACAACTGACTTTTCAAAATGTTTCTGAATGTTTTTACATGGACATGAACTTTGTACATGGGGGCTGTCCAGGTTTACTTCATATTTGGTATAAGATGTTAATCTAGAAGGCACAGAAATCTGGTCATGCATATGACTGTATAGCATGCAACTGAATGGTATGTGAGCAGGAGCCTGTACTAATGTTTACAAACACAAACTGATATTTAAGGACTTGTTTACCTTTAAGTAATTTGAGAGCTATTGACTTGAACAGTTCCGCTGCCCATATTTGGTAACTGCTTACCTGTTAGCTCCCTGTCACATATCAGCATTTGAATTAATTTTCAAATGAACCAAATGTAACTCTGTCACTGCAAAAAAGGCTTTGCTAATTGCTTTTATTCATCCAATAGGGAGATACCTTTGTTGCCTTTGCTTTTTGTGTTGATGTTAAGTCACTTGGCTGTTGGCAGCACTCAGCATGCTTCAGCTAATCCTGGACGGACTCCCAACTTGTTTTTTCCCCTAAAAACCAAAATAAAAATCACCATCATATCACTGGTATGCTGTTCTATGGTGCTTTTGGTGCTGTTCAGGAATGCAAGTAAATGTACTTACATGTAAATATAATAAATCTGCTGAGCACCGTATATATAATTACACAACATATCTGTATATTCATGTGGAACAATGAGATAGTTCTTTTTTTCATCCACACAATAATTTTTTTATACAGACAGCCAAAGGCCATATTTGAGTTTACTTTACAAAACATGAAAACAATTATTGTTCTTAGGGAATACCAAAATAATAGGTTCATTGTTGTTTACCAGGGAGCCCAAGACAGAATAAATAAAAGAATAAATACCAGAAATTCAAGTCCACACAGGCAGGTGCAGGTTGTGATTCGTGAGAAAGAGCTTTGACATTAGACTCTGTCAGATATACACGGGTACTGCCTAATGCATGTCTTTTTGTTATCTAGGAACCTCCCACTAACACACCCATTATTCAATTCAATTCAACATCCTTTGGCTCCCTGTGTGACTTTCCTCCTAATGTATGTTGTTTGAGGTCACAAATTCCTCTGTAGTTAACAAAAATTTCCACTGACAGTTGGCCTTGTAAACAGTCTTGTCCACACATCCCAGCCAGCATTGATGTACATACAGTTCGGAAAGGGGATATGAAACATATCTTTCATTTGCTTTGTTTATATGTGTAGTATTGGATGACATTTCATGAACATAAAATGTCCAACATTTTACTTGCAGATTGGTTTGGGGCTCAACCAGGTTTCTGAATCCAGTTGTAACACACAAAGCTAACAGGATACTTCCAAAAAAAAAAATCCCACTTAGAGTCAGGACATTGACGCTTATGACACACTCATTCAAATTTAACATGCAAATCATTTTTCAGTGTAAGATTTTCAGTTTAAGTTAAATTAAAGCTGGTCACCTGGCTGCCTCTAAATCTATTTTCTGATGTTTAGCTGTTGACTTTATTCTCAGAAGTACCCATGGATCTCAGCGAGGAAGAGTTAACTCCTCTGGTGATCAGAGACAGGGGAGGCAGCCAGAGGTCCAGTTCAAGCACTGTTCCTAATCTACAAGTACACCTCTACTTCTTCCCTGCCACAAAGGAAGCAACAACTTTACACATTACATCTGGACAAATATCTGCTGAAAATGTCTGCATCCAAGCAGGAAAAAAATGCGGTAAGACTGTTATGCATATGCATACATATATTCTTACAAATCAGAAAAATGTCATCCATTAGGAAAATTTAGGAGCAAGTTACCAATTTTGTCAGCCATATTTATGATGTTGTTTATTGTTTTTCTTTTTCCAGGAATCTTGCCAGTATACCTGAGTCTATTCGGTTTGGCATCTGCAGACCTCTCATTTTGGTATCCTCCATCACACATGTTTGACACTGATGAAAACTTAAAGGTTCACTTTAGAGTCAGGTGGGTGTCAATTTATCTTATTTGATGGGATGTTATCTGAGTAAAATAAGTAAAATAAAATATTTTATCGATTAAATTTGAATCTCACGCAAAAAAGGAATTAAAATAATCATTTCTGGCAAGTTGAAGTACACTCATTGACCCCTTGATTAGGTAAACCTGCTCAACTGCTTGTTGATAGAAAAACCTAATCAGCCAATCATATGGCAGCACCTCAATATATTTAAGTTCAAACCGAGCATCAGAATCAGGAAGAAAGGTTATTTGAGTGACTTCGTACGCGGCATCATTGTTGGTGCCAGATAGGCTGCTTTGAAAATTCTACTGGGGTTTTCCCACACAACTATCTACAGGGTTTATAGAGAATGTGCTGAAAAAGATAAAAATATCCAGTCAGTGGCAGTCTCAGTTTTTACGGTGAGATTCTGATGAATGCATGGATACATCCTGCCTTGTATCAAAGGCTTAGGTGCATTAGCTGGTGCTGGTATGTTTTTGACAAAGTTCACAGCAGTGTAACCATCTCCTGATGGCTGCTTCCAGCAAGATAACACACCTTATTACAAAGCTCAAATAATCTCTGGTTTCTTGAACATGATAATAGGTTCACTGTACTCAAATGTGACCCGATATGGCAAAAGGAGTCCAAGTCGCAGGGGCTAATTTTTATGCCAATAACATAGGAATCAGCGTGCTGTATTGCAGGTCATTTCTGGGTTCACGGGATGCTCTCAGCAACAAGGCAGAGACCTTTTGAGAGATGTTTTGAGCGCTTGTACACGCTACCAGTGATGTCGTTATTAAAATTATTTTGCATATTAACTATGCAACTCAATTTCACCAATGAAAAAAATGTTATTGATATGTTATTGGCATAAAAATCAGCCCCTGCGACTCCTTTTGCCAGATTGGGTCACAAATGACCTCCACAGTCACCAGATCTCAGTCAAACAGAGCACAACTGAGATGTTGTGGAATTGGAGAGTCACGCCATGGATGTGCAGCCAACAAATCTGCAGCAACTGTGCGATGCTTTCATGTAAATATGGACCAGAATCTGAGGAATGTTTTCAGCACTGTGTTGAATTTGTCCCATGAATAATTAAGGCTGTTCTGAAAGCAAAAGGGAGTCCAGTACAGTAGCTAGCATGCTGTACCTAATGATGTGAACAACTATATTAATTTGTTGAATGCTTAGTGCATTGCTATGAATAATTACAGTTTGCAGCACTAGTTGACAGTTTTTTATTGGATCTGGAAGTAAAGGTTGGTTTTATGCTATGATATGTGATGGAGTTTTTTTTTGTGTGTGTTTGAAGGTTCTTCTTTGGAAACTGGTTTAGGCAAGGACCAAGATCTTCATACCGCTACAGTTTGACTAGAGATAGAATCAGTCCAGTACTTGACTGCAGTGTCATTGACTACCTTTTTGCTCAGGTACAAGTACAAAATAATCATATTATCTCCAAACATCTTAAGTAATGTTTTAGACATTACATTTTTCTTTAATTTAAAAAGGGCATTATCATTATTTTTTTTTTAAAAAACCATCAGTTTGAGACTGATAGAAAATTATAAAATAAACATTCTACTGACTTAAGTACAGAATAAGTATTTCATCCAACTACCAGTAAGAAGAAATACTTACAATTTCCAATACTGAAAATTATGATTCTATGAGATCCAACTATGTAATTCATCAGCACAATAAACTTTATCCAACCATATGCTCCCTTTGTCATATGTCACCTCATAATTATTTTTTTCCACAAATGCCTTCATTTCTTTGAGGTGTTTACGAGTTTTTTGTTCTTTAACACATACTCTACTGTACAATGTAACACAAGTTACAGACACAAAAATCTGCATGCTTTTTTATACTAGAAGATGTCAAAGAAAATGACTCTAATTTATTTCTTTTGCTGCTTAGCTGCGAAATGACTTTATTGAAAGTGAAGCAGGTGTAGCTCCGCCATTGAGTCTCCAAGAGGAATGCCTTGGGCTTGCAGTGCTGGACTTGTGGAGAATGGCTAAGGAGCGTCACCAAAGTGTAAGAGATCTCTGCAAGACTGTCAGGTATTTACAGTTGTGACTGTATCATTGCTTGTAGAACAATTTGTTCTAGTTTCCAGTCATTACACTAAATATTATTCTTCTTTAGCTACAAGTCTTGCCTTCCCAAGTCACATCGCCATGACATCCAGAAACGAAACCGGCTGGACCGCTACCGAATTCGAAACACCCTCAAGCGTTTCTTAAAGAAGCTCGGCCACTGCTCAGTAGATGAGTGCAGCCTGAAACTCAAGTACCTGATTGAGCTGGCTGGCATTGAGCCTTCTCTTGGAACTGAAACCTTCCGAGTGACTCATTCTTCTTCCAACACAACGAAAGACTCTCTTGTGCGGGTCACAGGAGAAACAGGAATTCAAACCTGTAACCGTTCTGATGATGGCCTGGTAAGCACAAGATTGAGCTTAGTTTTCACTGTTACAATTTTCCTGCTTTAATATCTCTGCTATGCTACTAAAACTACCAAAACTACTATCAATTAAATAGATTTTGCCTGGAGTTGAGTGGCAGACCTTCTGTGATTTCCAAGAAATCACTGACATCAGTATACAGAGGGTGTGCCATGAGCAGTTACCCCAAGACAGCAGGATGGTGATTATAACACGCAAGGATGACTGCTGCTTGGTAAAGGACATATTTTACACTTAAAGATTTTTTTTTTAAATCTAGAAAGTGTTTTAGTGTTTTCCTTGTATATATAATATGAACAATTTGGAAACTATTCCCCTTAACAGTGTATTGTGTAATCGTACCACTTTGAGAACATCTGCTACTTTTGTATTGCTTCCTTAAGGTTAGAGGTCTGTCCAGACCATCTCTAAGAAATAAGAAATATAGATCAGATTACTGCAGAGAAGTAATTAAATTCATTTGTCTTTATTTTTTTTTAAATACTAACAACTAATGTGGTTAGTACATGGCTGTGAGCAGATGTCTACACAAGTCAGCTTTTAAGTAGTACCTTGAAATGATGTGGTAACATCTATGATGTTGTTTCTACTTTCATTATGGAACTATTTTTCAATCACCACTTGGCATCCAGAAAAGACCTCCAACCTCCAGGTTATTCGGCATAAAAATGCTTGCAGACACTGTCAAACAGAGACCCTCTAATATAGAATTCATTTTAGGTAAGAGGGCAAAATCACAGAGGGCCAAATGTGTCAAGCAGGGTGTGCAGTCTTACCATGAAGACTGCATAGTAAATCTGGAAGGAGTTGAAAAAATGTAGCTAAATGTAGTGCTTTTAAGTGGTGCAGCGCTGCAACAGGAGACCTCCTTGACGGGGATAGCAACCAAATAAAAATGTGTTAAGGCTTTTGCTTTTTATAGGTGCAGTGCAACTTCATATGCATATTTATGCCTAATTTCTTTACAGGAAATCACATTTCAGACTCTCAAAGAGGCACTTTCCTTTGTGTCTCTTGTTGACGGTTACTTCAGACTGACCACAGACTCAAACCACTTCTTCTGGCAAGACATTGCTCCACCAAGTATCCTGGAAGGAATCAAAAACCACTGTCACGGCCCAATAACGTGAGCCATTTTGATAATTACTTAATCAGGCACCAGCTTTCACAGGCATCTGTTTAACACATATATATACCGTATTATATATTTTTGTATCCTGTTTGAGCAGATCTGAGATTGCAGTTAACAAACTGAAAAGGTCAGGATCTGAAGGCGGCACCTTCCTTCTGCGGCAGAGTCCCAAAAACTATGACAACTTTTTCCTCACTGTTTGTGTTCAGGTACAGACATGGACAAAAATGTTTTTTTTTTTAAATGTGTCCTGTAACAATTAATTTGTCACCCACTCCTTGTTGAGGAACAGCCAAAGAAGTATCTGCTCAATACAAAGTGCAAAAGTGTTTCCCATGTCTTACATTTTGAATAAAGTGTGTGGATTCTTCAGTCTGATCGAAAAACAACCTCTTATTTCTGCAGACCCCGCTTGGACTTGATTATAAAGACTGTCTCATTAATAAAAATGAGCACTACAGTTTCTTTGGCGTCCAGAAATCATTTTCTAGCTTGCGAGAGCTCACCAGCCACTATCAACACAATAAGCTGCTGCTGGCTGAAGTACCTGTGAAGCTAACATGCTGCTGTCCGCCCCGACCTAAAGGTATTTCTCCTTAAGCTACATCATGATATGAGCAAAAATACAAGGGCAAACACACAGAGAGCTGTGATCCTGAAACTTCATTAAGTCTTACTGGTCATAGTAAAAATGGAGACAACCCACATGATGTCACACACTGGTTTGTGAGCAGCTGTTTTGAAGCCTTAGTTTGGCATTTTGGCCATGTAGTTCCTGAAACCTGGTATCATGCCAACGGATCAGCTAGCTAGTCTGGTTAGCAGGGTGAATTGAACAAGTACTGTGATAACTGGGATGCTTGTTTTGACTAGTGGAAAACAGACATATAAAGTACTTACCAAAAAAAAAAAAGAGCCAATTCCTTAGATTAATTTTTATTTTTACTCTAAATTGGATAATCATTCAGAAAATGAATATCATGTTGTACTGAAAAACATAAAAAAGGTAACTAAAAAATATAAGTGAGCAGTAGGGTCTTTTCTCCTCACTTTCTTTCCAGACTTCTTTTTGCAATGCGAGAAGCTGCCCCCTGCTGGCCATTAGGAGCAGTGCAGTTTTAAGGCACTTTTAGGTGTTGCATTTAAGAGCAGCAGGTTATGTCCATATTTTATCGGTTCTGTTACAGAAGGATCAAAGTGTGATTACTTATTTGTATCTACTGCATGCCAGTCTTCTTAATACAGTACACGTTTTTCTGATTAAAAAATAATCCTGGTAATTTGTCATGTTACAGTTGTTGTGTTACCTAAGTTTTTTTTTTTTTTTTTGTGAATCTGCATTTCTACTCCCAGCTGTAAATTGTAGTAGTAAGTTAAATAAACAAAAGAACAGCCACATGGTTACATGTGTATCCGTCAAATGGAAGTTATTTATTATTCCAAACTGCATCGAGGCTACAGAAAAACACATTACTAGGTTTTATATACTGTAAGATCTACAGTCATTTGACAATTTTATATACATCAAATTGTTGTGCTTTTATATTTACAAGACTATAGATTGCATAACAAACATGTTTTCTACTGTTCCTGAAGAGCTCACAAATTTGATCATCATACGGAACTGCAGCTCTGTAGAAGCTCCAGGCTCTCCAACAGCTGAAGGGAACAAATTTAGTCACATCCAGTTCCACATGATCAGATACGAAGACCTGAGCTGGGTAAGTTGTTTCATATGCTGTATCAAGCAGGCCTGTTGCCTCAGGGCCAACGCTGACATGGAGTCAGTCATTTAGAACCTGTCTGTGTCATTAAATTTCCGTTATAAAATTCCGTTATAAAATTAAGTCAGTGGTAGGCATCAGCAGCCCAACCCCTCCAGCCTCCACCCTTTATGTTGGATTTATTGTTCTGCCTTATTCTGTATGGGTAGCTCTACAGTATGTAAAGGTTTAGGCTAGGGTGTCAATCACTAGTATGGATTATCCTTCACATTATATATATATATATATATATATATATATATATATATATATATATATATATATATATATATATATATATATATATATATATATATATATATATATATATATATATATATATATATTACCTTCACCAAGGTTTTTGGCCTGTGAGACCACTCTCAATTTCAGATATACTGACTGATTGCAGTCCTCTGACAAGACACATTATACACAGATATTTTTGACCCGCCTCATCATAATTTTTGGAATACTGGTTCAGAGTTGTGCCGTAAAATCATCAAGTGAATCTCATCTGGCAATGGTTATACTGAGGATACTCCCAATATTCTGAGAGCTCATGCATCACTGCAGGTGGAACCAGCAGCTCCACTTCAGGGACTTCTAGAGGGTGAAAGTCTTGCACCACACGAGTCCTCTGTGGCAGAGATTCAGTGCAATCTTGTGTTTCTAAAGACACACATCTCCAGACCACACATGCATGTCATGAAATTATTTCTGAATATTTTATTGCTATTAAGACTCCCTTGGTTTGGACTGACTCCTGAAAATTTAAATATCTGAATCTGCCCCTGCTTCTTGTACTTTATCAATACTTTTAATCCAACTAGTCATACCTCTATTACAGCAGCTGTTATGTGTTTTGCAGTTAATAATTCTGTGGCACGAACAAATAGTGTTAATGCTAATCTTGTGACACTGTATTCAAGGTAATCTGAAAGAAATTTCCAAGTTATGATGTTACTTATGATCTTTCCCCCCATAAGGATGAAAGCCTTGGAAAGGGCTCTTTCACTCAAATCTTTAAAGGCAAAAAAATTGACATTCATGATGGGGAGAAGCGTGTGACGGAGGTTGTACTGAAGGAGCTTGATGCCACTCACAAGAACTGCTGGGAGGTGAGTTTTTATAGACCAAAGTGTTTATATATATATATATATATATATATATTTGTTTAATATTCATTGGAAGTTCATAGGAAGTATTTTAGCATTAACACATGCGTTTGTACCTTCTTTTTTCTCACAGTCATTCTTTGAAGCTGCCAGCTTGATGAGTCAGATTACACACAGACACCTCCTCCTTGTGTACGGTGTTAGTGTTCATGGAGTAAAGAGTAAGTTAAAACTAAGTTGCATGATTGTATTGACCGTCTTTGTTTGCCGATTGCCTGTTTATCAGCTCGGTAAAGCTAACGTGCTTTATGTTTTCTAGATGCATTGCTGCATTTCGACTGACATAAGTAGTTGTAATTTCAAAGTTATTTGGTTCACTTTGTTTCATACCATGTGGCCCGAGCACAGATGCTGCTCTGCGAGTGAGCACTCTGTGTTTGGTTTGAAGTACAGCTGTTGAAACAAACCTTGCTGTGCCTTTCAGACATCATGGTGCAGGAGTATGTCAAGTACGGGGCCCTTGACCTTTACTTGAAAAGAGGGAGAACTGTATCAGTGAGCTGGAAACTTGACTTAGCCAAACAGCTCGCATCAGCCCTCAACTTCCTGGTAAGGAAGATTTACTGATGTGGAAATGACAAGAAGACAGCTTAGAGTGGGACTTGGCTGTAGGCTGCAGATTACATGATATGCAACCACTAAACGCTTTTTAAAACATCATTTGTTTCCCCAGGTTTTAAAATATATAATTACAACAATAGAATTAATGCAGCTGTTGAATATTCTTAATAACACGTTAAAAGGACTCAGATATTATTCTGTCCTGGATGGTAAATTGCCTGCTTAGTTTGGGTCAGAAATGTTGCGATCGTTGTCCTGAATCACATGTCACTGTCTTGCAGGAAGAGAAGAACATTGTTCATGGAAATATCTGCGCCAAAAATCTCCTGCTGGCCAGAGAAGGTGACCCCTCTCAGCCCAGCTCTCCTTTCATAAAGCTGAGTGATCCAGGCATCAGTTTGGCCATGGTGGGCAAAGATGGTAAAGATTTTTTCTAAATAGTTAGTAAGTTTAACTTTGAAATGTCATAGGTTACAAATGATTAGTTCCTCTGTCACTTTTGAGTTCTTACTTTAGTAATTAGTAAAATAACTACTTGTGATTACTTCTAAACTGGGGAATAAGCAGATGCCTCCTCTGCAGCCTGTGTATGATTCCTCGGCTCTGACACTGAGCAGCTCAGTGGTGACAGGATTTCTTCCTCCTTGGCATGGGGTAGCTGGCTTTTTAGATCAATTGACTGATTTGATTGGCAGAAGAAAGGCAGCACAATAAAAAAAAATAATACTCAGAATTTGAGTGCATATTGCCAAATGATGCTTTTCTGTTGATAGCAATTGCCTTTTCTGGCGCATGCTGCCTTTAATGGTGTTGCATTAATACTGTATTTGTCCAAATATTATTTGCTCAAGTTGTCTGAAATATGGCATTATTAAAAAAAATGCTTTCATGCACAGTAATATATGCAAAAGCAACAGATTTTCCACCTCTTTTTAACCTAGTTACTGCCTAACACCTCTCACACCTATAATGAAAAGACTACAAATATTGAGATAGATGAGAAAGATTTTTCTCGTAGGACAACAGAGTGATGGTCTTTATGTAATCTTATTGACTCAATAGGGTGACTTTGTTTCGTAACTAATCTTACTGTGACAAAATAGAAGACACTTTCATCTCCTCCCTTATAACCAAACAAATAAATAGATGATCAAATGTATTAATATTGTTGCTGCTTCCCCAGTTATTCTCGACAGGATCCCCTGGGTGGCCCCGGAGGTCCTGGCAGCGCCAGAAAAACTGACCCTGGAGTGTGATAAGTGGAGCTTTGGCGCCACTGTGTGGGAAATCTTCAACAATGGCAACTCCCCACTACGAGGCTGGAACCTGGATCAGGTAGATCCTCTTGTCTAATCTGCAGTTTGTGGTTTTGGAAGGTTTTAAACACTATAAACATGTCAGCTGTCTGACTCATTGCCATGTGCTGAAGAAAATACCTAAACTAGAGGATACTGTGTTTTAGGTTCATAAAGTTCAGTATATAGACAGACTGACGTAGTTCAGAATACTATAGTAGCGTTTGAATTTGCATTTTAATGAAAAACTATGAAAAGGTTAAAGACTGTGTAGCTGAAATGAGCTTGTGTTTAATTCTCACTTAATTTTCACTGATAAGTAAAAATCTCATACTGACATTAATTGGTGCCACTGACGTGTTTTTGTAGAAGCGGCAGTTTTATGAGAGCTTCCAGCAGCTGCCTCCCTCTCAGTGGACAGAGCTTGCAGATCTGATCAGTCAGTGCATGGACTACCAGGCTGATTTCAGACCTTCTTGTCGCAGTATTATCCGTCAGCTCAACAGTCTCATCACTTCAGGTGAAAATCTGTTTTATACTGTACAGCTATTCAGCTATATATATTAAAACTGTTCTTTTAAAATAAATAAATGAATACATTTAGTTAAGACCAGAATTCATGAATGGACTTTTTGTATCAAAAACATATATCAGCTTATTTTGAATTTGATGGCAGCAGTGTATCTCAAACAAAGTCAGAACTGGGCAACAAAAAGCTGGAAAAGTAATTGTACTAAAGAGAAACAGCATGAAGAACATTTTGCAGCCAGTTAGATTAGCTGGCTACAGGTCAGTAACATGACTGGGTACAAAAAGAAGCATCGTAGAGAGGCAGAGTTTCTCAGAGGTAAAAATGGGCCGAGGTTCACAAGTCTGAAAAAGACTGCATCTGCAAATTCTGGAACAAATTCAGAATAATGTTCTTCAATGTAAAATTGTGAAGACTTTGACTCTTTCATCATCTACAGTACATAATGTCATCCAAAGATTCAGAAAATCTGGAGAAATCTCTGTGTGCAAAGGACGAAGCCAAAATCAATATTGGATGCCCGTGATCTTCGGGCCCTTAGGCGGTATGATTCCATGAAAGGCATATACAGGTTTTAGACCAACATATGCTCCTATGCAGACAACATATTTTATCTTGAAGATCTTGCATATTTCAGCAAGATGATGCTAAACTGCAAACTGCATCTATTACAACAGCATGGCTTTGTAGTAGAAGTGTTCGGGTGCTGAAACGCTCTGCCGACCTTTCACCATGTTTAAAAACATTTAAAGCATCCACAAGAATCACAGTCTGAACGTGATATATCTGAAATAATGATCACAACACAGCTAAATTAAGGATTTGAAGTTCACAGGCATTCACAGTCGCGTGTTGCACATGCCAGTGCAAAGGTGTTCTTATAAAGATCAACTATGAATTATTTAATGAAACAAGTCTGTGCAATTATACTCATTATGGGGGAAAAGTCCAGATAACTCAATGTAAGTAAGTACATTTCAAAACTAGTGTGAATTAGGTTGAATGCACCTTTTTTAAAAATAAAAATACTTTAAAAATTACACAGTTACTATACTGTAAATTATAATACACCAAAAATAGAAAAGAGAAATGTCCTGTTTGATCTGAATACCTGTTTCACTTCTCTTCTGTCACATGTGTCTGCTTAATTCCTGCAGGGGTAACTGTTCAATATACAAAGGTTGGAGTACTGTTGCTACAGATAGCTGTTTTCATTTTAGGTACTAACCAATTCAGCAAGATCTGAGTGACAATGCTGCTAATTTTTTTCATTTTTTTGTTTTGTTTTTTTGTTTTTTGGCCAGACTATGTGATACTTCATGCTACTGAGCCTGTCACACAGAGCCCTGTGAGCAGAGCCCATTCTCAGCACGACCAGATGCTGTTTGAGGAGAGATACTTGCGCTACATCTGCCCTCTGGGAAAAGTACGTATGAAGCAGCACATAATGTACAGAAGCTTTAAACTGAAATCATTTATATGAAAATATGTCAAGCAAGTTGATGTTTTGCAACATGGGCTGGATGGTATATTGTGTATATATTGTGTCTACTTTAGCTTTCATTTTTGACTGTGACTTAACACTTTTCCAGGGAAACTTTGGCAGTGTAGAGCTTTGCCGTTACGACCCACTGGGTGATAACACCGGTGAGCTGGTGGCTGTGAAGAAGCTGCAGTCGAACAAGCAGTCAAACCTGGAGGACTTCCAAAAAGAGGTCAACACCCTCCGTGTCTTACACTGCGACTACATCGTCAAATACAAAGGAGTCTGCTACAGCATGGGTAAAAAAAAAAAAACTAACAAAAGGAAAAACATGTCATACAATTATCTCCCCCAGTGGAAGTTATTACGCTGCTTAGATTATAAAACTATCAGTTCTCATTTTTCCTGTTTTGTCCATTAACTCATGGTAACTCGTAGGTGCTTCCCCTGCCATTTCAAATTGATGTGTTTAAGATGACTTGTAAGGCCTTTTTGTGAAGCTGTAAACCCAAGGGACTTATTAAGCTGTAGTGCTAATTAAGTTCCCTTTAAAGTCACTTGCACATGTCTGTGTGTATGTAACAACATTACAGTTGCAGACTTATTGTGTGGGATGACCCACTTGAAGGAAGATTATCTAATAAATAATTTTATGGTTTGCTTGTTCACAGGTCGCCTCAATATGAGTTTAGTGATGGAGTACCTGCCCTACGGCAGCCTTATTGGCTACCTAGAGAATAACAGACACAACATCAACACCAGGCGGATGTTACTTTTTGCTTCTCAGATTTGTAAGGTATGTGAGCTTGCAGCATTTTAAAAATATGATTTGTCCTGTGTGGATCTTAATTGAATCACTTGCTGACACAAACTTAAATAATGATCGACATTCTGTGACTTTAAGTCCTTTGTTTAATGTGTGTGCTGCTTTCAAATTATATGTATTCCACGGGAATTCACCTAAAAAACACAAACTATCACAATGACACAAAAATTTTATTATTATTTTTTTTAAATGTTTAAACTACCAGTTTATAAGAGCACAACAAAAGACCAGCAGATTAAAAATTTTGGAAGTGTTCCTGTGTTGGCCTCATCAGAGAGACTTTGCACAGTTTTTATGGTATCATAATGAATTTACTCACCTGTGTGTACGCCTGACATTTCACAGGGCAGAAGTTTAATTATTCTTGTGTGTGTGTGTGTGTGTTAAAATACTATGTGCATATTTTTCTCAGCTGTGTGGATCAGTTCAGTGAAGTTTTGGCTGTTCAGTCTTGTCTGTTGCAAGACTGGCATATTTTGTAGAGTTATGTTAGAATGTGACAAGATGAAGTGTTAACTAAAAACTTTGCACCTTTTTATACAAAGAGAAATAAAGGCGTCATTCTTCTGTTTCTAATGTTCTCAGGGCATGGAGTACCTGCAGAGCCTGCGCTATGTGCACCGAGACCTTGCGGCCAGAAATATCCTTGTAGCCAGTGAGACGCTGGTAAAGATTGCTGATTTTGGGCTGACCAAAGTCATTCCTCATAACAAGGAGTACTACCGTGTCACACACCCTGGAGAAAGCCCCATCTTCTGGTATATTTCCTCTAGCATGTAACACTAGCAGCAATAAAAGCAGAGTTTTGAAAGGCTGCTGTTTGACGAATCAGCTATTTCCTTTTGTCTCTAATCTTTGTGGTTACTGGTTCTTAATATTTACTAATATGAGAATGTGTATAAGCATCTTACCCAGAAGGTCCATCAATTATTTAAAGTATGTGAATAAAACTGAATACGCAGCAATGATTGTTTTAAAAAAAAAAAAAAAAGCTTCTCATAACAGATTATCTAGAAAATTGCAACATAAGCTGAGATGATATATATTTCTCTGCTAGAAGTGACCAGACACCCTATAATTCAGGATTAATTTGTGCTCTAATTGTCAAACATTTAATACAGGTATGCTCCAGAGTCCATCACTGAGTCCAGATTCTCCCACAAATCAGATGTCTGGAGTTTTGGGGTCGTTCTTCATGAAATCTTCACCTACTGTGACACAAGCTGCAATCCAAAAAGAGTAAGAAAATTTACAGTTGTTATGAATATGTCTAGAAAATATTTCAGTTTAAATATGAATCCCCATTGACTGTTTTGTTTTAGCTTTATATGCAGGAGATTGGGCACAATGTGCTGGGTACATCCATTTCAATGCATCTGGCAAGTCTGCTGAAGGCTAACTGGAGGTTACCGGCTCCTCTAAACTGCCCGCCAAAGGTATGTTTACTCTGTGCAGTTGAAAAAGGTACTGTAAGTCAACGAGACCTTTGGTAAAATGACAGTCTGTCTTACATCAGTGATAAAGTGATGTCCTTTCTGTCCTGTTATTGCGTAATCTGCAATCTCGCTGATATTAATTTAATTGTAACACCAGGTGTACAGTTTGATGAGGCAGTGCTGGGCGTACGACTTTGATGAGCGACCTTATTTCTCCACCCTTGGAAACCAAATTGAAACCATCATCCAGGACGAAAGAGAGAACCCTAAAGGCTGACAAGGAGCCTTGTTGCACCTCACAGTGGAACTTGTGATTGATGGCAACAGCATGAAAGTATGCAATAAGTTAGTTATTTATTCACTGGTCAAATGAAAATTGAGTTCACATAAGTGCACGTTCACAGTAGTGAATAAGCGGTATGCACGTATAAACTGACAGATAACAGGGTACACTGGCACTGATAAGCTTTCCTTAGGCTATTAGTAAAAGCTCTGATAATAATGTTTACTTTATGACTTTAATATTTTTTGCAGCAGTGTGTGGAAGGACAGTTTTGATTCTATTTGTGACGTAAATAGACTGTTTACGTATTTAGATGTGTTGGTTGCACAAAGTTTGCCCATTTTTAAAGTGCTTTGTTGCTCAGTAAAACTTGTAATCCTAGAAATATTGTGTTAACCCAACCCAAACCTGTAAAGGTAGGCAGATGAAAAATATATGCTGCCTGGGTGTAACTTCAATTCCCTGAGTACTTGTGTCGACCACACCCGTAAAAAATGCAGCAAAACATAAATAATGCTCTTTCCCGGATTTAAAATGTGTTTATGACACTTTGACAGCCAGCATTTCATCATGTATTACAGTCTTTCTGACAGTCGAAGATTCATAACATTTGGACAAGTTTAGTATTGTGTAAAATGCTCAAAGCTAATAAAATATATGTATGATTTCAGAATCATTTGCCCTTTTATTCTCTTGCCAGAAATGTGACTGAAAACAATGTAAGGAGGGATGTTTTTTTAAAAAATGCAATATTGTATTTGGCAATTTACAGTGTAATAAAGATTTTTGTGTGTTTTGCTTTTCTATGTGCATGTTTACCCTTTTTTAAAAAAAATTAAACTCTCAGGAAATACATTTAACTCTTTAACTTAAAAGAACTGTCATAAAAAGTACAGAGTTACCATTTGTTTGACTTCCAAGTGAGATCACACAGTGTGTACGAAAGTATGCAATAAGTTAGTTATTTATTCACTGGTCAAATGAAAATTGAGTTCACATAAGTGCACGTTCACAGTAGTGAGTAAGCAGTATGCACGTATAGACTGACAGATAACAGGGTACACTGGCACTGATAAGCTTTCCTTAGGCTATTAGTAAAAGCTCTGATAATAATGTTTACTTTATGACTTTAATATTTTTTGCAGCAGTGTGTGGAAGGACAGTTTTGATTCTATTTGTGACGTAAATAGACTGTTTACGTATTTAGATGTGTTGGTTGCACAAAGTTTGCCCATTTTTAAAGTGCTTTGTTGCTCAGTAAAACTTGTAATCCTAGAAATATTGTGTTAACCCAACCCAAACCTGTAAAGGTAGGCAGATGAAAAATATATGCTGCCTGGGTGTAACTTCAATTCCCTGAGTACTTGTGTCGACCACACCCGTAAAAAATGCAGCAAAACATAAATAATGCTCTTTCCCGGATTTAAAATGTGTTTATGACACTTTGACAGCCAGCATTTCATCATGTATTACAGTCTTTCTGACAGTCGAAGATTCATAACATTTGGACAAGTTTAGTATTGTGTAAAATGCTCAAAGCTAATAAAATATATGTATGATTTCAGAATCATTTGCCCTTTTATTCTCTTGCCAGAAATGTGACTGAAAACAATGTAAGGAGGGATGTTTTTTTAAAAAATGCAATATTGTATTTGGCAATTTACAGTGTAATAAAGATTTTTGTGTGTTTTGCTTTTCTATGTGCATGTTTACCCTTTTTTAAAAAAAATTAAACTCTCAGGAAATACATTTAACTCTTTAACTTAAAAGAACTGTCATAAAAAGTACAGAGTTACCATTTGTTTGACTTCCAAGTGAGATCACACAGTGTGTACGACACTCACCCACAGACTGGCAAAGCTGAGATTCTAATTACACACAGTGGTGGAAATAAAGAAATCATATTTACTTTCACTCATTCCTAAAGTGGCATTTCAAGGTGTGTTCACTTTTCTAGAGTATTTTGATTTTATGTAAATGTAAATTTTATGTAAATTTTATGTAAATTTTATGTAAATTTATATTTATGAGTGAATTATTTAATTCTGTGCATTCAAACCGGTTTGACGTGGTCCTGTTTACACAGATGTCAGCTGTTAGAGTTTATTCTAAAAAAGTGACTCTCTCTTTAAAACTTGCATTATTTTATTCCTATAATAAACAAACTGCAACAAAGATTAGAGAGAAGTACCACAAAGTACATTCAGATGTGTTTATTATAGTTTGCTTTTTTTTCTGTCTCTTTCTCTTCTTCATTAACTTTGGCCCCGTAGGTTTATCTTTACGGCCTTTGGACAATGAAGTAATATGATAGTAAAAATGCTTCTGTGCTTTTACTCCACTAGGATATTATAAGAAATGTCTTTGAAGTTTTTAATCTTAGTGTACTAGTAGAATGTTTTTTATCACACTGATCAGACAGATATGGGATTAACAAATAGGCAAAGAAAATTTGAATCTTTATCTTTTCTATAATCTATTATCAGCACATTTTAGATTAGGATCGTGTATTTTATGCCACATAAAATAGATTGTAGCAGGGAGAAACCTGTGTACTAGTAAAAAGTCTTTGTAATAACAGGGGTCATACTGATCTACTTTATTTGATGGGATGTGCAGTCCAGCAGTCTTGAAGCCCATATGGGAAACAGGACCGAGTCCTGCCTTGGGTAGACACATCCCCATGTAAACATCATCAATGGGAAGAAGGTTAATAGATTTCGACATGCTGTGTATGACTGAGGCTGAATAGCCAGAGAGCAGGAAGCCCCCACCACCACAGTAAGGAGGGTACGAGTCTGACTCCTGCACCTGAACAGGAATAAAGTACTTGCTGCCTGATGATCTAATGGGTCCCACATTTTGGATCAGATGGCCAGTAAAGAGGTGCTTGCTTCCATCATTGTCCTTGAGGCTTTGCAGGTAATCAACCATGTTACCCGTGTTGGCAAAGACGTCATCATCACCGTTTAGCAGGAAGCGAGCATTCGGACAGTTTCTTTCCATCCATTCCAGGAAGAGTATCTGCTTCAAGGTGAGGTTGTAAAATGTGTCACTGAAATCCCATTGGAGGACGTCGTTGTGCTCATGTTGCTCAACCTCGAGAAGCTTGTTCAGTCTTTCCTTTTCAAAACCACCACCTGACGTACCTGAGATGAAGATCCGTCGAATCCACACACCGTTATGCAACCTCTCTTTGGCCCACGTTTTGCGTAGCACCTCTCTGCGTTCGTAGTTCGCGGGAGAGCTTTTAAGGAGGAGAGAAGAAATGAGACAGAGAAATGGGGGAAAAAAGCGATTAGTTTGCATTTAACTTGCAAACATCATTAAAGCATCGGTACTAATTGTGTTGTTTTAAACGAGCGAAATTTGATAATGACTTCATTAGTGACTCACTTTAATGATGACTCCTAGGGCTTATAGAGAAAGAGGAATAAATACAGGGAGGCAAGGAGTGGATGTGTGTGTGTGTGTTTGTTCGTGAAAGTGTGACGAGACAGGGGAAAGAACGAACGCATTGAGGCTGAATCACCATTTAGGCACACAAAGAAAATGATCCATGCAAAAAAAAATGTCACCACTGAGGGCTGCACAGGATAAACAGAATAATAAAAGCAGAACAGATGCAGCTAAATAGGTGTGTGTATGTATACGTGTGTGTGTATGTGTGTGTGTTTCTGAAGCTGTGTGCGTTTCCTCTGTAATGCAGGAGGGGACTGCTGAGGAAGGGAAGAAGTCTAATCCATAATAAGGTGGCTCGCTGCATGGCTGCATACATTACTGCAAACATTACTGCATCAATCAGTACTAAGCTGCAGTGTAATTTTCTGACTCCCTATTTCTCTCCCTACCTCATCACAAAGACAACACCCCATGGCTATTTCTGATGAGATTCAGAGGTGGAGAGAGGGTATGAGGGTGAGGAGAAGGGGGTTTTCATGGAGCAACCTCCTCTCCTCTCCTCTCCTCTCCTCTCCTCTCCTCTCCTCTCCTCTCCTCTCCTCTCCTCTATCTAGCCCCCTGATTAATTTTCAACTAGATTGCTTGGCCGGCAGTATTATTAGCATAAAATTTCCATGGATTAAGCCCGGCTATGAAACCCTTTCATCAAGCTGCTTGTCAAACACAAAATTTCAAATCTCATTTTGTTTCTAATATAATTTTCATACTAGGGGGGTGATGAGGAGAGGGTCTACAATGTGGACGGAGTGAAGATGCTAAAGAGGTGGGGGGAGGGAATTATTCCAAAGATAAACAGAGTCATCAATCAAAATTAAAAAGAGCGCTGGGTTTGGAATGAGATTCTGTACAAGCAGGCACACGCATGCACTCATGTGTCTGCATGTGTGCAGGCCCGTATTTAACATGCAGTGGGCCTAAGAGCCAAGGTGAGTGTTAGATGGATATACATAGGTTTGATCTGAACTCAAGACAAAAGAAAACAGGTGTCATGAGCTGAATTTCTCATCTTCTGGCAGTTTATGTCACTGTTGTTTATTTTCTATGACCACACAAGGCACCGCCACACCTCCACAAACTCTTAAAATGCCTGTCAGTGTGTTAGTCTTTGACAGCAACCACAATAAATAATTCTTGATTATAAAAATATGCAGCACTGTCAAAGCCCCACGTTGCACGATTAATTATGAAAAACAAGGAAGGAGAGCAACAGGGGGTTATTTTAATAAGGATACAGAATCAATGCAATTTAATCAATCCGAGCTAATTAAAAAAATATATATTGTGAAACAATCAAGGTGTATAAACATTATTAAAATAAATGAACTGTGCTAAGAGAAGCGTGCTCTAATTAAATGATACAAATTGTCATTCCACGGTTGTAGCTAGTTTGCTGATACCTTGGAGAAAAGAGTGTGACACGCCTGACCAGCCTCATGCAGTCCACTCCTTCTGCATCCTTAACAGTAATCATTAGACTAAGGCTGTATGGTAAATGTTGCCTTGGCTGAATAGCAGATTCAACCCACATTTGGTCATTCATAAAGAATAATTTTAGTTAGTATCTGGCTATAATAGATATTTTCACACTAACAATGGATCATATGACAATGTGAACACACACACACACACACACAAAAAACCTGTCCATACAAAAAAAAGATAAAAAAAAAGAGAAGAGAAAAAAAAAAAAAAGAAAAAGAACTGTCATAAAAAGTACAGAGTTACCATTTGTTTGACTTCCAAGTGAGATCACACAGTGTGTACGACACTCACCCACAGACTGGCAAAGCTGAGATTCTAATTACACACAGTGGTGGAAATAAAGAAATCATATTTACTTTCACTCATTCCTAAAGTGGCATTTCAAGGTGTGTTCACTTTTCTAGAGTATTTTGATTTTATGTAAATGTAAATTTTATGTAAATTTTATGTAAATTTATATTTATGAGTGAATTATTTAATTCTGTGCATTCAAACCGGTTTGACGTGGTCCTGTTTACACAGATGTCAGCTGTTAGAGTTTATTCTAAAAAAGTGACTCTCTCTTTAAAACTTGCATTATTTTATTCCTATAATAAACAAACTGCAACAAAGATTAGAGAGAAGTACCACAAAGTACATTCAGATGTGTTTATTATAGTTTGCTTTTTTTTCTGTCTCTTTCTCTTCTTCATTAACTTTGGCCCCGTAGGTTTATCTTTACGGCCTTTGGACAATGAAGTAATATGATAGTAAAAATGCTTCTGTGCTTTTACTCCACTAGGATATTATAAGAAATGTCTTTGAAGTTTTTAATCTTAGTGTACTAGTAGAATGTTTTTTATCACACTGATCAGACAGATATGGGATTAACAAATAGGCAAAGAAAATTTGAATCTTTATCTTTTCTATAATCTATTATCAGCACATTTTAGATTAGGATCGTGTATTTTATGCCACATAAAATAGATTGTAGCAGGGAGAAACCTGTGTACTAGTAAAAAGTCTTTGTAATAACAGGGGTCATACTGATCTACTTTATTTGATGGGATGTGCAGTCCAGCAGTCTTGAAGCCCATATGGGAAACAGGACCGAGTCCTGCCTTGGCTAGACACATCCCCATGTAAACATCATCAATGGGAAGAAGGTTAATAGATTTCGACATGCTGTGTATGACTGAGGCTGAATAGCCAGAGAGCAGGAAGCCCCCACCACCACAGTAAGGAGGGTACGAGTCTGACTCCTGCACCTGAACAGGAATAAAGTACTTGCTGCCTGATGATCTAATGGGTCCCACATTTTGGATCAGATGGCCAGTAAAGAGGTGCTTGCTTCCATCATTGTCCTTGAGGCTTTGCAGGTAATCAACCATGTTACCCGTGTTGGCAAAGACGTCATCATCACCGTTTAGCAGGAAGCGAGCATTCGGACAGTTTCTTTCCATCCATTCCAGGAAGAGTATCTGCTTCAAGGTGAGGTTGTAAAATGTGTCACTGAAATCCCATTGGAGGACGTCGTTGTGCTCATGTTGCTCAACCTCGAGAAGCTTGTTCAGTCTTTCCTTTTCAAAACTACCACCTGACGTACCTGAGATGAAGATCCGTCGAATCCACACACCGTTATGCAACCTCTCTTTGGCCCACGTTTTGCGTAGCACCTCTCTGCGTTCGTAGTTCGCGGGAGAGCTTTTAATGACCAGCAGAAGAAAAACATCTCCAGATTCATCTGCTCCTCCGCATTTGTCAGGAACGTCCAGTAGCATGGGGAAATGGCGACAGTGACGATGGTAGAGGAAGTCTTGGATATGCTGGGGAAGGGTTTGGAATCCTGGGGTCCTGGAAGCAGATGTATTTTGTACACATCTTGGCCAGGAGTATATGTGAAAGTCAAATCCATAGTGCAAAAAAGTAACTTTCCAGAGAAGGAAAGCTAATAAAAAAAGAGCTCCAGCTATCAGGATATTTTCGGACTTGTTTATTCTCATTTTTTGCACTCTGCAAAGCAAAACAAGCAACAAATCTAACAGCAATAACTGCAAAAAGGAAAGGCATCAAAATCATTAGATCAAGTTATTACTAAGACAAAGTAAAGGAACTAAACATTTACGAACTTAACAGCTTAATTTCAGGTTTCTGTAATTGTCAAGTTGGTGAAAATTAATACATCTGTTGTTTTTATAAAAACAGGTGACAAATATATTTATATTTTGAAAAGAATAATTACATTGTGTGACTACATTGTTAAGTTATACAGACCTTAATATTCTGAGATGTGATGAAGTCTGATCATTCTCTCACTGTCTTCATCAAAATCCAGATTTAATCTGAGTTTGTATTTCCCAGGATAGATGGAACATGTTGTTCCTTTGAGAATCCAAAACTTTAGAGCAGTTTTTGTATACTTTAAATTATTAAAGATAGCGACTTACTGAAAAAGGCTTTCTTTCGTCTGCTGCCACACCTAAAACTGCATATCTGCAGGCACAAATGTTTGTATGAACATTGTACAGCGCCAACTAGGCGGTGCTTGCATGGTTTCACATGAAGAGGATAATAAAGAAGTGTACTCTGTTTTAATGGGATGGTATGTGCATTCCATTCATAACTGTTAGTACGACAATTGTAGAAATACACCAAAACTGCCCTATTGGACTTAATGACTGTTTGGAACGGCATCTATTTTATTTTTCATGTACTATAAAGTAATCTGCCTGAAGTATTTTCCATTTTTTAAGGAAAAACAAGTTGAACTGACAGAGCTGCTTAAGACACACCCTCTGTAAAACTGAACTGTCAGTGTTTCTAAAGTGAAAGGGTTGGAGTAAAACCCTGTTTTCAAAAACGCCGAGGCATTTTGTAAATTAAAAACAAAATGTAGTAATTTGCTACTTAATTTGACGCCAACAGCAGGTGACAGGGGCAGTTGTATTTGGAAACTGAGGAGGCCAATTGTCAGAGCGACAAAGTCACTGAACTTACTTGCACTGAAAAAAAAATAAAACAAATGTGTTTTCTCGTTCCATATTTCCTTTCCAGTGACAAGTGTGTAAAAGCCTCACCTTTGATGGCTGTTAATGATTTACCTAGTTCCAACAGAAAGACTGCCCTTCAAACAACACGACCCCTCTGAATATGTCTGAGGGTAGTATCTAACCTCAAAAACTGACACAAGAAAGTATTGCTCTTTTTATTCAAATACTAAGTTATCAACTTACTGCTACTTTTCTGATTGAAAATGGGCAAAACTAAATCACTTGCAATAGTTTTTGATTCAAATTAAAATGGCACTTGGAGCTCATTGCCAATAAGGCTAATTTGCCAATTTGTTGTCATATCTGTGTTTCCTTTAGCGTAATGAGTAATGAGGCGGGGAGGTGAAAAATCAATGGAGCCTAGACTATGTTTTTCCACAGTGATCACAAATTATGTTTTCTTATGTTTTCGCATTTGATTATTGTATTTAATTGTTTTAGTTATTTCATTAGTGTCACATAAATGTGTATGCAAAGACTCAGCATAGCAGAGCAGACCTAACATTGCTCTTTGTATTGTACGTACAGTCATGGGATGAAGAAAGCATATCTTTTTTTAATTCTAAGGTTTTACATAGCAGGACATGATAAAAATCATCTGGTCCTTAGCAGGTTCTCCTCCTCAGATGAACAACAGTGTGAGACATATTAGGTGCGTGGAACATTAAGTACACCCTTAGTGCTTCAATAGAAATCAAGAGAGTAAGCTGCTAATCACATGCACTTGACTAACATATTGGAGCCATATATACACTTAATGGTGTTGTGGTAGCCATATGGTGTTGTGTGTTTATTCTTGGGATTACAATTGGCACAAATGTCAAATGGGAGGTGTTTAATGAATTAGTGGGAAATATATTCACCCGGAGTGGCCGTCCCAGCAAGTTCACCCCAATATTTAACTGTGCACTGTTCAAAAAATTACAAAAAAGACCCCCAAGAGCTAAATCTCAGTCTCTACAGGCTTCAGTTAGCATGTTAAAGTTCATAAGAGCACAATTAGAAAAAGACTGAACAAGTCTGACTTGTTTGGATGGGTTTCCCATGAGAAAGCCTCTTCTCTCTGAAAAGGGATCTGGGGATCCTCTGCCATTCTTCCTTGCAGATCCTCTCCAGTTCCGTCAGTTTGGATGGTGAACGTTGGTGGACAGCCATTTTGAGGTCTCTCCAGAGATGCTCAATTGGCTTTAGGTCAGGGCTCTGGCTGGGCCAGTCAAGAATGGTCACAGAGTTGTTCCGAAGCCACTCCTTTGTTATTTTAGCTGTGTGCTTAGGGTCATTGTCTTGACTTTGTGGAACTTTCTCCCATCTCCCTACTGCATCTCTAGAGCTCAGCCACAGTGATCTTTGGGTTCTTCTTTACCTCTCTCACCAAGTTTTTTTATCCCACAATTGCTCAGTTTGGCTGGACGGCCAGGTCTAAGAAGAGTTCTGGTCATCCCAGACTTCTTCCATTTAAGGATTATGGAAGCCACTGTGCTCTTAGGAACTTTGAGTGTTGCAGAAATTCTTTTGTAACCTTGGCCCGATCTGTGCCTTGCCACAATTCTGTCTGAGCTCCTTGGGCAGTTCCTTTGACCTCATGATTCTCATTTGCTCTGACATGCACTGTGACCTGTGAGGTCTTATATAGACAGGTATGTGCCTTTCCTAATCAAATCCAATCAGTTTAATTAAACACAGCTGGGCTCCAATGAAGGAGTAGAACCATCTCAAGGAGGATCAGTAGAAATGGACAGCATGTGAGTTAAATATGAGTGTCACAGCAAAGGGTCTGAATATTTATGACCATGTAATATTTCAGTTTTTCTTTTTTTATTAAATTTGCAAAAATTTCAACATTTCTGTTTTTTTTCTGTCAAGATGGGGTGCTGAGTGTACATTAAGGAGAATTTAGCAAATGGCTGCAATGAAACAAAGAGTGAAAAATTTAAAGGAGTCTGAATACTTTCTGTACCCACTGTATCAGGCTTGTTTTGCAGCCACAGGATGTGGGGTCTGTGCAGTCATTGAGTCAACCATGAACTCCTCTGCATACCAAGGTATTCTAGAATCAGATAAGAAGTAATCTGTCTGACAACCAAAGCTTGGCTGAAACTCAGTCAACAGGACAATGATCCCAAGGACAGCAGCAAATCAACAACAGAACAGCTGCAAAAGAAAGTGTTGTGATGGCCAAGTCAAAGTCCAGACCTCAACCTCACTGAAATACTGTGGCAGGATCTTAAAAGAGCTGTGTATAAACAAATAGCCATAAGCCTCAATGAACTGGAGCAACACTGTAACAATGGGTCCACAGTTTTTCCACAATTATGTGAGAAACAGGTAAAGCCACACAGAAAATGATTGCTTCAAGTTATTGCAACTTAATGAGGTTCTACAAGTTTACAGAATCATAGTGTGTTTAGTCATATATTGTTTCTTAGTTTTTGGTTAATGAATTATCCTGTCCTCCCGTGCTGGCTCACCCATTTTCTCTCTCCTCTCCCTCTGTTTGTGTGTGGGTGTTTTAGTTAACCACACCTTGTGTTTCAGGGTGGGTTTCAACCTCTGCCCCGCAGTCCTGCACACCTGGGATTAATGAACCTGTTGGTAATCATCTGATTTGCTGTGTGCTTAGAAGGGACGCCTTCACCCAGTGCCTGATCATTAATCTGGAAATAGTGAAGTTGGCTCCTTCTATCAGAATGTTTACTTGTGACAGCTCTGTGGCTTCGTTTCACCTGTTGGTTCTCCTCTGTGCAGGAATCCAGCACTGTCTCTGAGTGAGTTACACAGGAAGTTTTCCCTGTGGAGAGATTTATCTGTGAATCTGTCTGTATTGGAGCCTTGGATCTGCTAAAAGTAAATCCTTAAGCTGTCAAAATCATAAATAAACCTGCAACTTCTATTCTGCAACTGAGTCCCATCTGCTCCTCAGACTATGACAATGTGTTGTAGTTCATCTCAGCTTATATTTACCTAACTAGATTACTTTTATTATGTCCTGATAAGTAAAACCATAGAATTGAAAGGGGATATAATTTCATGTGACTGTATTATGACACATGAATTATGACATGGTGTAATATGTTGTGTGTATCATGGTCCTCCAGTCTGCCTGTGCTGGCTGACCCAGTTTCTCTCTCTCCCTGCTCTTTAGTTTCTCTCTCCTCTCCCTCTGTCTGTGTTGGTTAGTGAAGTTGGCTCCTTCTAACGGAATGTTTTCTTGCAACTGCTCTGTGCCAAAGTCCTTAATCAGAGGAATGGCTCACATTGGCCAATCGGAAATCCAGAAGGATGGACAAAACTTGGTTATATAAATAATTATTAACAAAACTGTTTCAGCTTTTCAGCATGTCTCAATCAAAATCAAAGGAGTTGTGTTTAAGTATTTCTATATACTGGTGGTTTTCACCATCTAATCAGCAAGCATGTTTATTTCAGCACAGGAGACAAATCTGAGAGGTTCAGTATATCATTTTCTGTCAGATTTACTTTGACAGAAAATGTCTCACTTCTAGTGCAAATATCTTTGGACTAAGCCGCAAACTAGACCAAAAATACTTGGGAAGATTGTGTTTTTGCAGTGTAGTTGCACTAAAGATAATTACAGAAACTGCTTGATTTTACAATAACAAAAGATGCAGTAATCCTGGAAAAAAAAACATCTAGATATTAGTTTGCTGTGATTATTTGAACGTTGTCTTGAAGGTGGAAGAGACAAAATTGTATTTTGAGCTTGAGTGTAGCACTGATGTTTACCATTTTAAATGCAAACGAAATGCAGCTGGGAACACTTTAAATGAGAGGGCATGATTAAAAGCATGAATGATCCATCATTATACATGTCATAAAATGTCAGGTGATAGTTTCAGTACACCAATTTAGATAAATTGTTGCATGGGTCTGTTTTGCATTTTTTCAGTTGAGTAAAATGCTTTTTTTTGTTTGTTTGTTTGTTTGTTTTATAATTGTGACACATTTCCAAGTTGTGAGTGTGAATCCTCAGAATTATGTTCTGCATTACTATTCTTATGATTAAAGTTTATACTGTGAATTGTCCTTTGAAATTGTATTTCTTTGACTTTGCTAAGGCTCAAAGTTGCCCAAATATGAAACATTTGAAAGTGAAAGTTTGTTATTGTATGTCAGTTGATGTTCTTGTGACTGTTAACTTTGTTTAAAGAACACTATCTTTAAGAACTATGATATTAAATAAAGAAAATAAAATTACATTTGACCTACATAATTCATTTGTGTGGAACCTGATGACAAACTTGGATTTATTTAACTTAACTAGAAAAAAATTAGTTGAATTAAAAAAAACTTTTCAGTTTATGGAAAACAAATTTTAGTTGTTAAAGTAACATAATTTGTTTGTGTTGAGGGAAAAAATGCAAAATAACTTCACAGAACATATGCATGCTTTGTTAAACTAACACAAAAAAGTGCAGTTAGATCAATGAACTTCTCTTTTGTCAATCTGAAGTGATTTGAAGTAGTTGGGTTAATTCATTCATTTTTATCTTAGTTAAACATAAGGTCATAAAGTCAGGTTACTATATATTTTTTGCTTTCAACTAACTAAATACAATTATGTGGAACCTGTTGAAAAGAAAAAATTATGTTAAGTCAATGATTCATTTTTTTGAGTGCTGTCACTTTCTGTGATGGGCATTATTACGGTAAAAGCCAGCTTATGTGGGATTTTTAGAAGATGCATCTATGACATCAATTTGAACATCCTAGGTAACAGTATTCTCAAGTATTCACATTCACAAAGTTGAAAATTAGCCAGCTACCTGCCCTGAGGGTCACAACACCAATCATCTTTGCTAGGTTGAGGGATTTCCACTATTTGATAAATATGAACCAAGAATGGAACATTTAAGAACATTTAACTGCTGGATGTATATGGTTTCCCAAGTTCGCCATATCACTCTTATGCACACCATTCTTTAATCTTGCCTGATTCAGACTTCTGAATGTCAGCCTTTGTCTAATCATCTCACTTTGCAAAAAATAAAGAGGGCCTTTATGTTTTTCCATGTAGATATGAGGAAGCAGTCTAATAGAGGACTAAACATGCTTTTGACTAGAAGCCTCATTCATCCAGTCCCACACATTTTCATTCTATGCCTAAGCGCCTTGTCTGGCTTTCATCCACAGATTCACTCCAATGAAGCACTGGATCAGAGTTCAAGATCTTGTCCAAGGATACTTTGACATGCAGACTGGAGGCACCGGGGGATTTAACCAACAACATTAACACTGGTAAACAACCCAGTCTACTAATCTACTGGAATTACTATGTATACAGCACAGTTGTGATTCAGGAAGTAGACTGGGTTTCTACTGACCTGACCAGACTACGTGTCGTCATCTTGAAAGGCAAGATAATGAGCCCCAGTGTGTAAGTGTGTTGGCAATAGAAAAAAAAAAAAGTGCTGTATGAATATATGTGTTCTTAGTCCCCTAAAAGAATGTCAAGCATGTTTCAGGCAGAGTTTGAACTTTGTAAGTTAGAACTTGAGGCAGAAACAGTAAAATTCCTCAAAGTTAAAAATCTGGAGCTTGAGTTGCAGGCTGATAAAGAAGTATGGCTGCATCAGCTAGAGCTAAAGACACAGAGTCATATTACTACTGTACATCCTCAAACTAGTACTGCTGCAGGTAGTTCAGAAATGTCTAATCCAGCTCCTTCCAGAGGGCCTACTACAGGTTCTTCTGCAGGTACTGAACATGTTGCTGTTTCATTGCATTGGTCTAAAGAGTTTTGGCCTTTTTTACTTCAGTTTAACTTAGTGGGAAAACTCCAAGGTGTGTGTTCAGCTTTGTCATTAAAAGACAGTTCGAAGTATGATGTCAGCTCTGCTCTTCTTGCTGCTTCTGAGCTGGTGCTTGGTGCATACAGGCAAAACCTTTGTAAGCGCAGGAAAATTACAAATCAAAAATTGTAGTTCATTTGCTTTGCATTTGCAAGACCTTTCCCAGAAGATGGATCCACCCTCTCTAAAGTGTCAACAGTTTTCTGCTGTTTCAAAGGCTAATAAGCAATGCTAGTGTTTTCATAAGCTAAGCTATATTGTTGTTGCTGAGTGTTTAGCTTTAAAGCACAATCAGCTGAGGGTAGACAGACAGTGGGGGAGGGTTAATACAAAACAATCAATCATGGAGTTTTGAAGACAGTCAGGTTAAAGAACCTGATTCGTTTTCAAACCATTCACATCTGTCAGGTAAACTAGAAGATGAAGTGCATAAAATATTCTGAAGGGTTACTGGTGGGTGTTGTTGTTTGATACTGGCTGATGTGTTGCCGCTGAGTGAAACTTCCTCCTGAGACACTAGCACCCCAGTTCAAGGAGATGAAATTAATTATGTTCCAGCTGCCCTGCACCATATGCATGTTAGATCTGAGTTGATCAGTGGGTTTTATTTTTCCAGTGTGGCCCTCTTTTCCCATGAATGGTATTAAATTCATCATAGGTAATGATATTGCTGGAGGAAAAGTGTATGCTGTACCTGAAGCCACAGATAACCAAGAATCAACCTCAGATGTGGATGAACTGTCAAAATGCTACCACTCCATTTTCTCTTCTCTCTTTCCAGGGCTCAGACTCGGCCCGTGGCAGGGTAAGCCACCAGTTTTGCCTTATATTCTGTGGGGGAAGCAGATTTACAGTGGGTACGGAAAGTATTCAGACCCCTTTAAATTTTTCTCTTTGTGTCATTGCTGCCATTTGCTAAAATCAAAAAAGTTCATTTTATTTCTCATTAATGTACACTCAGCACCCAATCTTGACAGAAAAAAACCCCCAGAAATGTAGCAATCTTTGCAAATTTAATACTACTGATCCTCCTTGAGATGGTTCTTCTCCTTCATTGGAGTCCAGCTGTGTTTAATTAAACTGATTGGACTTGATTAGGAAAGGCACACACCTGTCTATATAAGACCTCACAGGTCACAGTGCATGTCAGAGCAAATGAGAATCATGAGGTCGAAGGAACTGCCCAAGGAGCTCAGAGACAGAATTGTGGCAAGGCACAGATCTGGCCAAGGTTACAAAAGAATTTCTGCAACACTCAAAGTTCCTAAGAGCACAGTGGCTTCCATAATCCTTAAATGGAAGAAGTCTGAGATGACCAGAACTCTTCTTAGACCTGGCCGTCCAGCCAAACTGAGCAGCCTTGGTGAGAGAGGTAAAGAAGAACCCAAAGATCACTGTGGCTGAGCTCCAGAGATGCAGTAGGGAGATGGGAGAAAGTTCCACAAAGCCAACTATCACTGCAGCCCTCCACCAGTTGGGGCTTTATGGCAGAGTGGCCCGACAGAAGCCTCTCCTCAGTGCAAGACACATGAAAGCACGCACAGAGCTTGCCAAAAAACACACGAAGGACTCCTAGACTATGTGAAATTAGATTCTCTGGTCTGATGAGATGAAGATTGAACTTTGTGGCATTAATTCTAAGCGGTATGTGTGGAGAAAACCAAGCACTGCTCATCACCTGCCAAATACAATCCCAACAGTGAAACATGGTGGTGGCAGCATCATGCTATGGGGGTGTTTTTCAGCTGCAGGGACAGGACAACTGGTTGCAATTGCAGGAAAGATGAATGCGGCCAAGTACAGAGATATCCTGGAAGAAAACCTCTTCCAGAGTGCTCAGGACCTCAGACTGGGCCGAAGGTTCATCTTCCAACAAGACAGTGATCCTAAGCACACAGCTAAAATAACAAAGGAGTGGCTTTGGAACAACTCTGTGACCATTCTTGACTGGCCCAGCCAGAGCCCTGACCTAAAGCCGATTGAGCATCTCTGGAGAGACCTGAAAATGGCTGTCCACCAACGTTCACCACCCAACCTGACGGAACTGGAGAGGATCTGCAAGGAAGAATGGCAGAGGATCCCCAAATCCAGGTGTGAAAAACTTGTTGCATCATTACCAAGAAGACTCATGGCTGTACTAGCTCAAAAGGGTGCTTCTACTCAATACTGAGCAAAGGCTCTGAATACTTATAACCATGTGATATTTCAGTTTTTCTTTTTTTAATAAATTTGCAAAAATGTCTACATTTCTGGGGGGTTTTTTCTGCCAAGATGGGGGTGCTGAGTGTACATTAATGAGATATAAAAATAACTTTTTTAATTTTAGCAAATGGCTGCAATGACACAGAATGAAAAATTTAAAGGGGTCTGAATACTTTCCGTACCCACTGTAAGCAATTGAATGACTTCAAACTGGCTAATGAAGGAGCACCCCATATTCAAATAATAAAAAATGTCTTGGAAGTGGAGTCACCTACGAAACCCTCATTAACACTGCCTATGACCCGTGAAGCACTCACTGTTACACTGAAAGCTGAAATGCTTTGCTTCTGTGTCTGAAACAGGAAGGAAATGCTGTTCATGGTCTTTATTTTTTTGCAGGAGGAAATTCTACTGCACACATACAGGTGCTGGTCATAAAATTAGAATATTATGAAAAAGTTGATTTATTTCAGTAATTCCATTCAAAAAGTGAAACTTGTATATTATATTCACTCATTACACACAGAGTGATATATTTCAAATGTTTATTTCTTTTAATTTTGACGATTATAACTAACAACTAATGAAAATCCCAAATCAGTATGTCCAAATGGTACACTGTGATACCCACCAGTGGATGTTAATCACCTAAGTGAAGAGCAACAGGGAGAGATGGAGCAAATGCTGTATGTGGAGTCAGTGGCCTTTGCTCGTGATGATGGGGTGTATTCAAGGTCTGCAAATGTCAATAAACTTGAAGGGTAGCACCCTTCAGGTTTATTGACACCCAGTGTACACCCAGTGTACACATGCTACAGTACCCAAGCCCCTTTACACTGAAGTTAAAGAATACATACAAGACCTACTTGCCAAAGGATCAGTAGTTAAGTCAAAGTCACCATGTAGCACCTGTAGTCCAGCTGGAATGGCGTAGTGGTAACATTACGGTCTTTGGAGCAGGTCAGGGGTTTGAATCCTGACCAGGGCGTACTTCCAGTAAGGGTCCCCAGGATAGACCCCCCCATGCTAACCGAGCCTACCTCGGAATGATAGTGAATGATACATGATTGAAGCCATACCGGCTCGGATGTCGCCCGCATTAACATGGTCCGCGTCAGGTGTTGAGAAACAAGGGCATTCTGATGATAAATGGGCTACTGGAACTAGAAGGTTAGGGCATAAGTGGACACAAAATGAGAACCAGGAACTGTTGGAATGCTACTACCAGGGTTATTATAGTTAACGAAAACGAACGAAATAACGAAAACTGAAATTGAAAAAACATTGTCGTTAAATGAAATAAATGAAAACTACAATTAAAAGGAAAAAACGATAACTAACTAAAACTGTATTGTGAGTTTAAAAAACTAACTAAAACTAACTGAAATTATTGTGGATTGATCATTTTTCCGCTCTCCGAGTTTAAGCTGGGAGCGCCGTCGGGCAGCTGTGTGCGTGTGTGTGCATGAGAAAGCGGCAGAGTCGCTCTGAACCTATCGGGTTCAGAGCGACTCTGCCGCAACGCTGTGATTCACCTGTTCAGTCCTTGTGCGTTTCCGTCTACTTTATCAGTGAGAGAATAACAATCAGGAATAATAATCAAAGCATCAGTATAAGGCCTCACAAATGTCAGCAAATTCCTGGAGGGAGACTGCTATCGGGATGGACGTGAGGAAATGAAGGAAGTGGAAAAACAGGGACAAATATGTTTGCAGCCAAAAAACTGAGCACAAAGAGCGAGGACCAAAAAAAAGTCCCAGCTGGCACTGCAGCACACGACCACAAGGTAATTAACACACACAATACACATAGCTACACAAGCATAAACGTGGACATCAGGTCGGACACTTCTGTAGGTTGTGTACAGAGGCTGCAAAGACCCTGCAAGTTTAATTAGCGAGCATCTAACCAAGCTAACAGATGCAGCTTCGGGTGGTGGAGAACATCAGGATGCAGCTGGATTTGAGCTTTGACTCCTTCAAAGAGTTTGTTTTTGTCAATCACCACATGTAGGCGTTGTTAATCTACTGCACTGACACTGGAGTTTATTGGGAGTTTATTGTAGAATTTATTGAGTTTGGGAGTTCATATTTTTCTTTGTTTCTCCCTGTTGATGTTCATGTGTGTCCTAATTGTTACACATTTGGCATGTAGTGCTTCTGTCTTGTGAACTGTTGGTTGTTGAATATATTTCTTTATGGTATCTTGAGTTTTTATTACACAATAGTCACTTTTGTGCATTGAATCTTGCACCTGTATGAAAATACTAAAACTAATACTAAAACTAATACTGAAACTAACGAAACTAAACTAAAACTAAGCATTAAACCAAAAATAAAAACTAATAAAAACGAGCAAAACCACTCTGAAAATTAATTAAATCTAACTGAATTAGAGAAACAAAAGTAAAAACTAACTGAAACTAAACGATAATGTAAAATCCAAAACTATTATAACCCTGGCTACTACACATGTAATCCCAGTGAGAGGGGTTACATGAAGAGGATGTGGGACCTATGGATTCTTTGAAACCTAACATCCAAACTGACGGTGAAACAACTTGTGGCTCAGTGTTCCAACTTATGAAGGAAGCAACTGCTATCGCAGCTAGAGATTGTTGAGGTACAACACAAATGCTATGGCAAGGGGGAGCCAGGACGACAGATCAGGGGGGAGAGTTCATCATCCCCACACTCCGAGATTGGGTACCAAGCCCCAGTATTAACAACAAGTACCCTGAGTACCAGAGCAGCTGACCTGAAAGATAAAATCATGGTAAAGAAGGCTAAGACTATGTGAAGTACTCTCTCAAGATCTACTAGAATATGTTAATGCAGCACTATGGACAATCCCTACCTCTACCATCACTGAAGCCAATCAGTTGATGAATACCATGGCAGCAGTGATCCTTGAGATGCTTGGCTATAAGATGAACAGCAATAAGGAGCAGTACCCTCCATGGAAACAATGACTAGAGGCTAAGATCAAGGCAGCACAGAGGGAAGTTAGCCAGCTCTCAGAGTTGCAGAAAGGTGTAATGAAGAAAGTGGTGCCAAAGAAGTACAACAGGCTGTCCATACCCGAGGCCTTAGAGACTGCCAAGTAAAGACTCTCAGCCTTGGCTAACCACCTAAAGAGGTATACCAGAGAGATAGAAGCCAGGAAAATAAACCTGATGTTCTCCAGCGAACCATCCGATGGTGGCAGGGGTACAATATGAGAACAGCACCCCCACCAAGACTGGAGAGGGAGCAATACTGGAAGAAGATATGGGAGAAGGATGAGTCACACAATACCAATGCTCAGTGGCTACTGGATCTAAGGGCAGACCACAGCAACCTCCCTGAACAGGCCCCAGTAACCATCACAGTGCAGACATCCAGGAAAGAGTCTCACATATGAAGAGCTGGACAGCACCAGGTCCTGATATGATTCACACCTACTGGCTAAAAAAGCTAACTGCACTCCATGAGCGCCTGATAGCACAATTGACTACAAGACAGCCTATGACTCGATGCCACACACATGGATCCTGGAATGCTTAGAACTGTATAAGATCAACAGGACTCTAAGAGCCTTCATCAAGAACTCAGTGGGTATGTGGAGAACACTAGAGGCCAACTCCAAGCCCATCGCACAAGTCAACATCAAGTGTGGGATTTGCCAAGGGGGGCGACAGGAGGAGGGGAGGTGAAGGATTTAATTCAACATGCTAAAACCGAAAAGCACACACACAAAAAAAAAGACTGTGCACCCTTCTCTTCTATGAGGCTAAGAAACATGGGTTTTATTGCTCCAAAACACAATGAGACAAAACAAAGAAACGAGCTATACTGTTTAAAAGCAGCCTCAGTTTTACACGATGTTGTGGGTTGCCAGTTGGGCTTATTTTCATAGAGCTAGTTGCTTGTTTCCATCACGAGATCTGGCAACATTGCATTTGGACTAGAGAAGTGTAGTTGGATGGTAACTAAGAGAGGAAAAGTAGTCAGAACTGAGGAGATTACACTATCAGAAGGCAACATTGCAGACACTGAGGACAGCTATAAGTATCTTGGAATCCCACAGGCAAATGGCAACCATGAAGAGGCTGCTAGTAAAGCTGCAACTTCCAAGTACCTGCAGAGAGTAAGGCAAGTCCTGAAGAGTCAGCTGAATGGGAAGAACAAGATCCGGACTATCAACACCTATGCCCTGCCAGTTGTCAGATACCCTTCTGCGATAATAAGCTGGCCAAAGGAGGAAATAGAAGCCACTGATGTCAAGACAAAAAAGCTCCTTACCATGCATGGAGGGTTTCACCCCAAATCCAGCACCCTGAGACTGTACACTAATGCCTCTTTCCCACCAACAGGGTTCCGGAGCCGGTGCCTTTATTTGAACCGTGAGGCGGGTTTTCCACCGCGGAAGCACTCGGTGCTCAGCCAGAAAAACAGGTTCAACTCTGGCCCCGCAAACTAGCTGGTCTCGAACCAAGAACGCGTGATGAAAGCGGCAGAAGGGCGTGACTCTGCCATCTCAACATCAAGTTTTCGACCATATTACATGTGTATTACATGAGAAAAGCGAAGCGATTTTCACGGCTGTGAATTAGGTTGGGCTCTAAGGTTGAACTTGCTGCACAGATGCTGCAGTAGTTTGGTTAGGACCGTAAAATGTATTTGCAGCACAAGAAAGGGAGCGTGTTCTCCCATGTTTGTGTGCTTCGGCTTCCGTGTCCAGATGAGGACTCAGCCACACTCATACGTAAAGGAGCAGCTCACAGAAACACAGTGGAAACGCCTGTTCCTTAGCGTTTTGCCGGTTCATTGAAACCAGCACCAGCACTGGCACGAGCACCGGCTCCTCAGCGGTGGGAAAGTAGCATAAGTGGAAGGAAGGTGGCTGAGGGCTAGTGAGTGTCAGAACCACTGTCCTAGATGAAACAACAAAGATCCATGAGTGTATCAGGAAGATGGCCACAAAGGATCATGTGCTTAGTGAGTATCTCAGCCAGCAGAAACCCGAGAAAGAAGAAGAGAACAGGAACCATCATGGAAGGACAGGCCTCTGCATGGTATGTACCACCGGCAGATTGAAGAAGTGGCTGACAGAGAAATCCTATCAATGGCTGGACAAGGCTTGACTGACAGGCAGCACAGAGGCATGAATCATGGCAGCACAAGAGCAAGCTCTGAGCACAAGATGGAGGCTGGGGTCTACCACACCAGGCAAGACCACAGGTGCAGGCTGTGCAGAGATGCCCTTGAGACAATCCAGCACATAACAGCAGGGTACAAGATGCTAGCAGGCAGGCCATACATGGAACGCCATAACAAAGTGCCCAGCACAGTATACAGGAACATCTGTGCTGAGTATGACCTGGAAGTCTCGAGGTCAAAATGGGACACATCCCTAAGAGTTGTTGAGAACAATGGAGCTAAGATCCTGTGGGACTTCCAGATACAGACAGACAAACTTTTGATGACTAACCAACCAGACTTTGCAGTGGTGGACAAACAAAGGAAGAAGATCATGGTGATAGATGTTGCAATACCAAGTCACAGCAACATCAAGAAGAAAGAACACTAGAAGCTTGACAAAGTGCTCAAAGAGGAGCTGGAAAGGATGTGGAAGACAAAGGTAACAGTGGTTCCTGTGGTAATTGGAACACTTGGGGCAGTGAACTCCAAACTGGGAGAGTGGCTCCAGCAGATTCCTGGAACAACATCGGAGATCTCTGTCCAGAAGAGTGCAATACTGGGAACAGCTAAGATACTGCGCAGGACCCTCAAGCTCCCAGGCCTCTGGTATAGGACCCGAGCTTGGAGGGCAAAATAGGTGCGAGCTGGGATTTTTTTTTTTTTTTTAAGAATTTAAAACTACTTTCACCCCTCCTCATGCATGAGTAGGGGAAATTTCATCTGGAAAACCAACTGTTATGCAGTACAGCAGGTCAGTGAAAGCAGCTGGTGCTACCATCACAATATCATCCCCTGGTGCTTAAACAGCTCCATGATGACACTGGCCCTGTCGGGGCAGAGAGGGTCATTCATTTGGCATGAGACCGTTTATACTGGCCTTTCATGAAGACATCGAGACTTTTCTGACCAGAAAATGCAGTGAACATTAAGCAAAAGAAATCAGTTAAAATCAGATGCCCAGTGGGATGTATCACCACTTCTCCACCACTTGGACTTGTGTCTATCTATATGCATCTGGAGGTCAGCAGGGGAGGCTATGAGTATTTTTTGGTGGTCACTTTCGAGTTTAACATTAGCTGCAAAAGCTGATGACTGATCTCTTTTAGTTTCAGAGAGACATGAGGGTTACTTCCCAAGTCTGACCTGCACAGGCCTCTCTGCTCAGTGGCCTCCTCAGTCATCCCAAATTACTGAATGTGTGACATTTATTCACTTTATATTTATTTTCTTTCACTACCCATCTCTTCTATGATTAGTAGTGTAATAAATATCATTGTATATTGTATTGTAGAATGACAAAAAAAAAAGGAACCTGGAACCTTGGTATAAATACCTCACAAACTGGAAACAGGCGAGCAAGATCAGTGTAATCAAGGCCTCAGACTGAGTAAAATATCCTGCCCGTGTCACAAAATATGACATCCACAGCACGTGTGTGTTGCAAATAAAGTTAAGGGAGGTTTCTTCATGGGTCAGAAGTTGCTTAACTAAGAATGATGTGTTTGCTCATATTAAAAAAGGCTGATATGAAAATGACTGTTAAACTTGACAAGTGTTGCGCTTTAGAAAGGAAAACCCATTTAGTCTTTTTTTAAAAAAATGTTTATTTAAATTTTTTTTTTTTAATGAATTGAAAACAAAACCTCACACTACACCAGCTTCTAGCTTTGTTTGACAGTGTGTAGAACAAACCTGATGACACAAACTCCCAGAAAGCTTACAAGTCAACCAAACACAGTCATGTAGCCTGTGCCACATTAGATGCAACTGAGCTAGAAGGAATCTGTGTACCAGTAAAATTTCTCTATAAAAGCAAGGATGGTATTCATCTAGATTTTTGGATGGAATGTAGAATCCCTCTGTCTTGACACCCATATGGAAAGCAGGGCCAACACCCTCAAAAACTCAGTGTGGTTCTCAAAAGAAAATTTGCTGAAGCACACTGTTCACAACAGTCATGGGTTCCTTTCCTTATTTGTATTAGGATTTCTCCAAAACATGTGCTGATCATAATTACTGATAGTCTGGTATAATAAGCAGTTTTGCTTGGAATTGTGCAAGCCTTTTTTTTTTCTTTTTTTTTTAAATACATCATTTCACAGAATGACATTATCAAGATGGGCCAAGAGGTGTCCCTGTGGCAATGGGTGTAAGATTGTTTGAAGGCTTTGATACAATTCTTTAAATACCAAACACTGATTAGGCAATGCACAGCAGGTGTGTGAGTGCAAGCCTGGGCAAAGGCCAACTCCACCCATAGCTGGAGCCACAAGTAACCACCAACCCAGTTCTCTACCAGAGAGGGAAGTGATAGAAGGTGAAAAGAATGAAAGAGAAAGAAGTAGAGGGGGGAAAAAAAACAAGCCTGCCCAGCCCATAACAGGTTTTGCTTTAAGTCAGAGTTGTTTTGACTATTATGTCGGCCTACACTCTCCCTTAAGTTAATTCATGCTTTCTTTAAAAAAAAAACCTTAAACTATTTTGAACTGACCCAAACAATTCAATTCAATTTTATTTATAAAGTGCCAAATCACAACAAACAGTTGCCTCAAGGCATTTTGTATTGTGGGTAAAATACCTACAATAATACAGAGAAAACCCAACAGTCAAACCGACCCCCTATGAGCAAGCATTTGGTGACAGTGGGAAGGAAAACGCCCTTTTAACAGGAAGAAACCTCCGGCAGAACCAGGCTCGGGGAGGGGCAGTCAGGTGCCGCAACAGTCTCCTCATGTTTCTCCACCTGGTGTTACTGTATGTTACTCCCCTTTCCCACAGACCACCTTGGGGACGTAACAGTGTGAATGGGGGAATGTGGCTGGTAGTGTTAAAGTGTTTTAGTGGAGGTAACAGTTTCTTTTACAGTGACAAGAATAAAATCACAGGCAACTCCTGATTATTTATGAGGCACTTTATTACAAAATAATCCTCTGGAAATATCTTATGCAGGTACACCCAGAAAAAGGTCATAATTATGTATACAGTTTTTAGATTAAGAAGATTTAACAGTGTATGCAGTACACAACATATAACCTCCTACTTAGCAGCATTAAAATTAAACTTATTTGAACATTTGTCTATATATTCAATTCAGCATATTTAATATACAACAATGGGTAATGATCCTTTGAGAAACAGTGATCTTACATTGGATTACTTACTGACACCCACTTGTAATGGCTATGATTGACACCTGAGTGTGATGTTCTGCAAGTCTCAATTGAAATCATATGCACGCGTTCTGTTGAACACTGATATAAGGCACAAATCCCTTTGTGTAACACAAATATTGAAGCTATAACAAGCAAAACAAGAAAGCTTAACAAAATGAAAAAGATTTAAAAAAAATACACTTTTAGTCTTAAGAAACCCTGAGAAATAGTATGGTATATTTCGCAAGACGGTTTTACCATCGCACCTGGAACCGGACATTGTTAGGCTGTAATATCAGGTGCATAATATGGCATATGTGGAATTTAAAATAATGAAACAATCAACAGCAAACATGAGTAAAAATGCTGTTTTTAGGAGTGCTTCATTATTTGCCTTTGTCTTTTTTCTTTTAATATTTTTTGATGTCTTAATGTAGTTTTAAGCACTCAATAACTTTGTCAAGAAAAATGCAACATAAATAACATTTCTTCTTCTTATTATTGTGAATGAATTGGTAGTCAGAGTATTGTGAATAAATACACAGCTCTAGTTACAAAACACACACACACACACACACACACACACACACAATTGATGGCAACTATAATCTATTAACCCACAAAATACACTCTCATACAATCATAGCATGAAAAGTCCCATATAGATGAACCATAGTAATTCAAGGCACTTTGCCTCTCAACTGGTTGATTATATGTCATCTGTTTTTGATTTTCCCACACTTTACACACCGAAGCAAACCTTAGCAGGCAATCTACATGCAGAAAGAAAACAAAACAGAAAGTATGAATTAAATATTACAATAAATTCTTAAAATTTTTATTTGATTTACAGCTGGTTGAAGGAAGAACTACTCAGTGTCCACAGCCTAATTTATTACATCAGCTGACAGTTCACTGTGCCCGCATTGGTAACGTTTCAATTAATTTTGAAATCTTTGGCAATTTTTAACGTCCTTAATTTTGGATAGAGGTAGGTAAAATGCAGCTGTGCTCCAGCTGAGATCTTTAGTCAATTAAAACATAGATCTTTCACTTTTAGTTTGTATCAGTTGTAGCTACATTGACATTTCATGCAACATTAATTATTGCTAATTAAAATGCATTATTCAATTATTGTAGGGTCTTTATCTTACAATATAAAGCACCTTGAGACGGCTGTTGTTGTGATTTGGTGCTATATAAATAAAATTGAATTGAATTAAAATTAAAAGAAAATCTCAGACCCGATGACTTTACTAATGTGGACTAATTTTACAATGAGAATCCTCTAAAAGAGGCTTAACTTTACACTTAAAGGCTGCTCACATAGTGTTGTCCTAAACCCTGAGATTGGTGCTGCCATATCCCATAAATAACAGGACAGAGCCAGCAACATTACTTGCACTTGGATATATGCATTAATAGTAGGAAAACACCAGGTAGTAGTTGTGCTACCATCTTAGAAAGTGTCCCTGTAACTGTAGTTGACAATCTATGTAGCAGTAGGGTGGTAACTGCAGAAGATAATTCCTTAAAGATCCAGGCCTTAATGTTGTTAATTTTTTACAGATGTGCACATTTACTTCACTAACAGTTTATGGTACCATTAATCAATGGCTACATTTGAGTCACCCATCTCAACAGCTCTAAGCTTTCAGCCTTTTTTGGTTGTTGAGCTTTAAATTTCATGGACTGGCAGACAGACTTCATGGCCAAATCTCATGGTTCTCATCCATTCTTTTCCCTGCAGAAAGCGTCCATTTTCCAGCAGAAACATGATCTAACAATCCAACTGTATCGTACCTGCTAAGTGACATTAGACAATCTGGTAAAGAAAGATGCAGCTTTTGGTGACACAAAAACTAAATATAATGTATTTGTAACACAACAGCCAGTGCTGTGCATCTGTCTGTTCAGATTTCACCATATTTAAAACTGCAGAAAACAGTACGTAGAATTAAATTAAAAAGCAAAACCTTTTGATCCATGCAGTATGTGGAAAAGATATACTTTTCCACTTCTATGACCATTTGAGCTGGAAGCGATCAGAATTGGAATGTCAGTAAGCTCTGTTGTTGCCTATAAGTTATAGTTTGGTGTAACAAAAGCCTTTACTTAGGGGGATCACATCGTAGCTTTGGATCATGTATCCTGTGCCACATTAGATACAACTGAGCTGGAAGGAATCTGTGTACCAGTAACACTTCTCTATAAAAGCAAGGATGGTATTCATCTAGATTTTTGGATGGAATGTAGAATCCTGCTGTCTTGACACCCATATGGGAAGCAGGGCCAAGCCCTGCCTTGGCCAGACACATCCCCATGTAAACATCATCAATGGGAAGAATGGTAATGGACTTGGACATATTGTATATGACTGAAGCTGAATAGCCAGAGAGCAGGAAGCCCCCACCACCACAGTAAGGAGGGTATGAGTCTGACTCCTGCACCTGAACAGGAATAAAGTACTTGCTGCCTGATGATCTAATGGGTCCCACATTTTGGATCAGATGGCCAGTAAAGAGGTGCTTGCTTCCGTCATTGTCCTTGAGGCTTTGCAGATACTCAACCATGTTACCCGTGTTGGCAAAGACGTCATCATCACCGTTTAGCAGGAAGCGAGCATTCGGACAGTTTCTTTCCATCCATTCCAGGAAGAGTATCTGCTTCAAGGTGAGGTTGTAAAATGTGTCACTGAAATCCCATTGGAGGATGTCATTATGCTCACGTTGCTCAACCTCGAGAAGCTTGTTCAGTCTTTCCTTTTCAAAACCACCACCTGACGTGCCGGAGATGAAGATCCGTCGAATCCACACACCGTTGTGCAACCTCTCTTTGGCCCACGTTTTGCGTAGCACCTCTCTGCGTTCATAGTTCGCGGGAGCGCTTTTAATGACCAGCAGAAGAAAAACATCTCCAGATTCATTAGCTCCTCCGCATTTGTCAGGAACGTCCAGTAGCATGGGGAAATGGCGACAGTGGCGATGGTAGAGAAAGTCTTTTATATTATTAGGTAGAGAGCTGAACCCCGTGATGTTGGCAGCAGAGGTGTTTTGTTGACATCTTGGCCATGAGAATACATATGAGCTGTTTTTGGTGGCTTCCCTTAATTGGATGTGGCTCTCTCTCCTATCAGTGTGAAAACGTATATCTTTGTTGTCAACAAAATCTTTATAGAGGTGGAGGAGCAAAACACCAAGCGCTACTGCCATCAATACATTTCTTGCCTTGATGTTTCGCATATTTGGAACTCTGCAGTAACAAGACAAGACAAGACAAGACAAGAAAAGTTTATGGGTGGAAGATTACATGCAGGTTTTGAAAGCAAGTTAAACAGAAAGATGTGAGCCAAAGCCTATGCAAGTGCAAAAAAAAACAAAAAACAAGCAGTGTCTAAACAGACCCTGTGTCATGGTCCTGGGCCAGTGGCCCAGTGTTTTGTTTCTTTTTGGTTAACTCTGTTTTGTTGTACCTTTTGAGTTGTGTTTATTAGTGTTTCTCCTAGTTTTCTGTTTCTTTGCATATTGTCTGATCCACTTTGTCAAGTTTTCTATTTAGTCTGCATGTGTTATGTTGGTCACTTCCTGTTTTATTTTGTAGTCTCGTGCTCCTTATGTGTTGTGTTCAATTTACTTCCCCTGTGTTATTAGGTTCATTTGTTTCACCTGTTGTTTCCACTCTCCCTGATTTCCTCACGTGTATTTAAGCCCTCAGTTGTTCTCTGTTCTTTGTTTGGGTCCTCGTCTTGTCTCTGTGGCAAAGGCTGTGTGTTGAGTTTCGTGTTTCCTGTTTTTTTTGTGTTGTGGGCTCCCCATCAGCCTGTTTTATGTTTGAATATTTTTGGCCTGCGTCCTGCTTTGAGGTCCTTCCTGCCTCGCCTGCACCAGCCGTGACAACCTAGTGTTTTTCTTGAGTTCCTGTGAACTGATGTCGTTAACTCTACAATGGTAACATGCATTGCACTAACAAAGCATCACTTTTTTTAAGTTAACTTGATGGGAAATAGTTTTTTCTTTAAAGCAGTTACAGGGCGATTTGTTTTTTCAGGCTACACCTGGCTTCAAGACCTATGTAGCCTTCATCAGCTATAAACCTAAAAGTGGCTTGTGATGCTCTTTAATGGTGAGGAAATGCAAGGTTATCTGACATGTTTTGTTACCCTTTTAGTCTATATATTTCTGTGGTACAGAAAGGTGGAAGTGCTAAAAAAAAAAAAAAAAAAAACCCTACCCCTGAAATTAATTTAACAACCCGCTCTTTTGCGGTAGACTTTTGCAGTTTTAAGAGTTCCTGAATCATCAGGATGAAGCTCAGTTTAACTCTGAAATGTTCGTATACCACTATTTGCTCAGCGACTATTACAAGGAGCTATTATGTTGCATTTTGTTCGTAATGACCTATCCTACCTATAAAGGGTTGTGTCCCTCCATTGTGATTGTGTTTGCAGCCTGGGGGCTACAGTGAGGCTGCATGTGTTAAAATATATGCTCAAGCAGCTTAAAACACAGATTTGTTAAATGTATATTGTATTAGCTCCAGTAGAGCTAATACTGGAACCCTAATGATAGCTTGTTGCAGCAATTTGTGGTGTACATGGGCTTTCCGCTTGACATGATTCAACTTCTTGCTTTTCAGTTTTAAACAGTGAAGCAACTATCTGCGAGTGGTCTACAGATATTTCTTCTGCAAACGACCAAAGCGTCCTTTTAACCAGCAGATGCTTTGCTGTGGATTCAGCACCTTATTTGATAGGTGGCTTTACATTTCTGGAAAATTAAAACTCACATGCTAGTTTAAATTTGAATCTAAGACATGAAGGAGGGGAAAAAAAAAAAACCCTCAACTACCACTTTGTTAACAGGAAGACCAACCCACCTCCACTGTGAAATGACTCTCAGAACCATTCTCAGAACGAAAAGCTGACAGGAATGAGCAGACCGAGCTTCAGAGCAGAGAGAAGGCAGCTGGACATGTGCCTGGAAAAAAATCCACATATGGGATGCTGTCACATGGGGTGTGGAGTGGTAATAAATCAAATGTTATGTATCTTCAAAATGTGTGGAATATACCACATTAACATATTTTGAAAGAAGGAAATAAAAAAAAAAAAAAAAAAAAAAAAAAAAAGGAAGTTCACAATCCACAATGGTTTAACATTGTTTTGTATATGAGGAAATCATGCTGATTGCAACAAAACTTGTAATGTGACAAGTTGCAAGGCGCCTGGCAATCCTTAAGGGTTACTGTGGGTGGACAACTACAGTTGTTATTAAAACACAATATTCAGTGTTGAAGAGTTCAGTCTATTAACCATTTTCTTTATCTTTTGATTTGCACAATTTTTGTGCAGTTTGCAAAACAGCAGCTTTACGTGCTGCACAAGATGCCTCTGTTTGTGATGATATGACTCTCACAAATCATTCATGTCACTGTGTGGTTTGCATCCTCTTTCCTAACCAGTCACGTATTTGTGTTATGTTGCTGTTATGCAAACCGTACAACAAATTATGCAAAACAAAATGTAACAAAATTGTTTGGCCTTCTGTTTCTGCTGTATCCCACAATATTATCTACAGCTAGGAAGATGGCGTATTTCTGTGCATGTTTCAATTTCTTGTCACAATACAGAGAGATTCTGAATATCACATATACTGGTTACCGTGTAGACTGAAGACTCAATGGTCAGTTTGTAAAACAAGCAAATAAGAGCACATGAAGCCGTTCAAACCGATGTCTTGACAAGGTAGTGCATGAAAATGGTGCTTATCTCTTGACACAATAAGTTATATAAATATAACAGTGATGAACAGAGCTTCTGTGTAATGATGCATATTTCAAGCATGTTTTGGTGCTACTCAAGGCTTTTACTTCTGTTGCTTTGACATTGCGATGTTTCTTTCAAATAGGTCCTTTCAGTTTCAAATGTGCGCAATTCTCAGGTACAGCAGTCATTTGAAGAGGTTTACAAGAGGTTTATTGCATATGCTGCATGTCCAAAGATTATTCTGTCATTATATATATATATAATATATATATATATATATATATATATATATACACACATACACTTGCTTTTTAACACTGCAACAAATCTCCAGGCTAAGGTATATTTAAAAGAATTTTGGGAAAAAAAAAAAGAACAGAGCTGCCATTGTAAAGATGTGAAAGTAAAATCAGATGATAACATCTTAACTATATGGAGATGGAAAAATAATGTAAGACACCACCAGCATCCATTTTGAATTTATATTAATTACCTCCAAAAACAGTGAAGTGCCTGAATATGAAGTGTCACAGTGCTGTAGTACATTTGAAATACTCAACACTATGTCTAGTTTATTTTCGTTAAATTCTCTTGGTCTCACACTTGCAATGGGAACTAGTGAAACACAATACGCATTCTCGTTAGACTTGCATGTTCTGAACTCATCCTGTACTAGATATACAATCTATTCATGCCTGAAGCATTAAGTGACATTTATATTTAGCTGACACTAAGGACTGATATAGCGAGGCATGCGTGCAGTTTTTGAACTACTCTGGAGGACAGTGAGAATAAATCAAATTAACGCTTTAAAAGGCGTTTTTTTAATTTACATTTGTCGTGTATGCGTCATTTGTGTTATATCTGCTAATATATCCGATTTGAACTGAGTAAAAACTAAATTGTGAAAGTCTCCAGTTAGTCCCCATGCCAGGTCCCGTTACTTTACATTTAATTCAAGCGCTTCGATTTTCAGGATGCGCGGACAGTCGCTCATGAAGTCGCTGCGTATAACTGCTAAAAGTACTTACAAGTTTAAGAAGATCGACCTTCTCGTACAGCTCTGTAGTGAAGTTAGACCCTTTCTGAGTACAGTATCCGGCAGCTGTATGGTCGCTGTCTGTAAGGCGTTGCCACTTTTCCGTCTGCTTGACGTTGCGTCAGGAGTGCGTCATCTCTCCATCCATCACCTTTCGATCATCCAAATATGATTTATTTTTTACAGCTACTTTGATTTATATTATATAAAAAAAAACAAACAAACAACCAATTAAAATGTTTTAAATAGCTCCAGCTCATCATTATCGCATTAAAGGAAATATATTACTGACGATAATAAAGCTTTATTCACTTATTTATCAACTTTAACTTGCCTAGCCTAACTTGTATTTGTAGTTTACATGATACAAAACGTAATCTAATGAAATCCTTTAACAGAATTAATCATAAATCACATGGTTCTTTTAAAGATTTGAGCTTCCCTTGGTTGGTCCTTACAACCGAATGACCAACCCTTAATGCAGCTAAAACACTGCCAGTAGGGTTAGTTTTATCTGTTGGGACAAAGGTCACAACATGACAGGTAAACGTCACCACAGTAAAACAAACAGACCTGAACTCACGAGGAGGTTAAATTCTTTTACGGGCCTGGCCTTGAGATTTTTAACCCTAAAATGAGGAAAACTCGGGTTTTCTATTGCATGGCACTGAACAGGAGTGTCCCTCCAATCTCATTGTACATCCTGTATAATGACAGTAAAGGTATTCTATTCTACTCTATTTCAGTTCCAGAAAGAGAGCGAACTCCAATTCTTCAGTTACCGGGGTAAGTGACTCCTCCCCTCCTGCTGCACCTGAACACCTGTCTGACACTCCGATTCATTTCCTCATTCATAAAGTCGCTGCAAAGCGATCAGAGGAGCGAATTCATGTGCAGACGTTTATGTTTCTACAAGCACTGAAATCCCAGTTAGACGTTAGTTCGTTATTTTTGTTCGTAACATGATGGTTTTACAGTCGTTCGCGCGTCAACAGGCTGTAAGGACGGAGACAGCGATGATGTCACGGATTTATAATGAGCGCAGCTGCATATGTCAGACTGTCAGTCAGCTCCTCTGAAACATTTACTGTAGTTACTGTAGCATCACTGTTACATCACACTGATCTGGATGAAGCTTTAGACACAGAACACACTCATACAGTTTTACTGTATGATTATTTAAACAATTAAACGGTCATAAACTGCAGCAAAAGCAGTTTTAATTAAATAAAAACTGACCTGAGGTCAGCTCCATCCCCAGGGTCTGCTGCTGTCACAGTCTCTAACACACAGGTCGGTCGGTAAACTCAGTCAGAGCTGTTTCTCCATATTTTTATCTCCATTTTCTGTCTCCTGCATTTTGTCCGTCCGGCTGCAGCTGAATAATTAAATTTTATAAATTAAATGTGAAATTAGGATTCAGCTTCATCTGTTGAAGATTCAGGTTGTGTAAATGATGACAGCAAATATAAAAGAAATTATATATTTCATAGCAAACTTTCATTTTGTCTATGATGATGACAGAGTGGGTCAGGCTGATTAAAGTGACTCGTCATGCGACACAATGACACGTCCGCTCTTTATTTACCCGTTGCCATGGTGAATCCTGGTGTCGGGGCTCCATTGATGATGGCTTTCTTTTCTTACGCACGCGCTAACTCAGGGTGATCATAATCGGAGTTGATTGAACCAACTCTGATCAGCTGTTCTGGAACGGGGAACTCAGAATTATCAGAGTTGGTCAACTCAGGGTATGTTTTTAAACTCAGTTTATTGAACCTGCTTCCTGGAATAGGCCCCTGGATGACTAAGAACCTACACAGGTTCTGTTTGTACACATTGTATTGACTGAGGATAGTTGGACTCCAAACTCTTTGGAGATGCTTTTGTAAGTTTTAAGCTGATTTTCCACTCTGCTGATCATATACAATTACATTTCAAACTTCCCTGAGAGTTAAATATAGACAGCGTACCCACTCCCTGCTGATTCTCATCACACTGAGCAAAAACACCTGATTCCAATTTCAAGATCAAGTTTACTTCTAATCCTAGAGGCTGACTTACTTTGCTGTTGCCACATGTTGAATAATTTCCCTCAGCAATGAATTGAGAGTCAAGTGTTTTTTAGTACTTGTGTTAAAAAAAAAACAAAAAAAAAAAAAGATATTTCAGGTCATATTTACGCTGAAATATAGAAAATTATGAAGTGTTTACAAACATTCAAACACCACTGTTAAGCCTCGTGGTCTTGGCAAATTGTTAATTTGATGAAAAAGCATGGAAAGCAAAGCAAAAAAACTCAAACTTTCTAGTCATTAGATCTCAAACCAGGTGAACACTGGCTGGAGAGTTTGGACTTATGTGTTACACTGCGCTCTCAACCACAATCACCAAAACACTAAATGAGAGAATATCTTTTGGAAGGCTGTTAACCCCTGCAGCAAAGCTGCAGAGACATTTAAATAATAGTGGAGCTTGACATAAAATCTAAGGCCATTTTAGGCACTTTAATAGAAACTTGTTTAAAACAAGCCTTTTGCAGTTACAATATGTTAACAGGAAATAACTTTAACACATTTGTATCACAGAGGAAGCAGCGCATTTCCTAGAAAAAGAATAGTCACAGGTGCTGGGCGCATCAGTTTATGTCCTTGTCCCCAACTGTTAACTTTAAATGTGAAAGTAACCTTTTATTTCCTGATATGTGTGTTACACAGAGCCTGGGAGTGGCAATACGGAAGGAATATATACATACTGAGGCCATAGATTAGGGTACAGATTACATGATTCCTATCTTTCGGTTAATTTATTTGCTTGAGACAAGAGTTTGTGCAAAGAACCAGCACAGCACTTTCTGGGAACAGGCTCACAGAATTGTACTTCTTAGACTAAAACTGATAAGCCAAAGGTTTCATATGATAGTGTAATAGACAGTGTGTTATAATAGACTGTTTTTAAGATGAGTGTAAAGAATCTGCATACAAAGGGGAACCCTGATTTAAAAAAAAAAGTCACACCAGCGTGTTGGCTGTTTGCAACACTTAACACCTTTTTTTTTTTTTAAGGTCTAGTGACATCTAAATCGCCTGAAGACATCGAGGACCTTACTTAGTTTGGGATTTATCACTTAACAGTCTGAGGCTAAATACACCCTAACCATACAGTAGACAATCAGAACATGTCATTTCTGTTTCTATTAAAATTTTCTCCCAAGTTTTGGCAAATGGGATCCTGTGGCCATAAATGGATCAAAACTTAAAAAGGAATTGTAGCTTTTGGGCACGCAGTAGCTCTTCTTGCAGTCAGTTTAGTAAAACAGGCTGTCTCTGTATATTTTCTTTCCCTCTATGGCCTCTCCTGGGCTCCATAATGTTGAGTAATTCTACAGTGTAACAATAAAGAGTGTTTAAATTATAACAGACAGAGAGGTAAATTAATTCAAGTCCTCAGTCTGTTTAATTGCCTATAAGAACAAGTGGTCATGTGAGGATGTGTGCATGGCAGTACTAGCAGAAAAAAGTTCTGTATGTTGAAACTGTGGATGGAAACAAAAAGTGCACTCCTGTGTTTATCTGAACTACTTCAGGCAGATACTTTGATATGTCACAGCCACATGTGAGTCATTTACAGGCACTCAGTCATCTAGCATTCACAGGTTTTAGGTAGATAAGCATCAGGATGGATGTGACTGAAATTAAAAACTAGGTCCCCTATTTTTAACATTCTCCTTTATAGTATAAATTACTTATATACAAGATGCATATAAAAAGATGAACAGAACAGTGAAATATGTGCTTGATGGTTAAAGCAGACAAGATACCGCATCATTACAAAGCAACTTTCCACTTCCTCTTCCTGCCCTCATTTACATTCTAGGTTTATTTTCTCTGCACCACTCTGTGATATACATGTATAAAGAGTTTGAGGTTCATCCTGTAGCATTTTAACATTACAGAAATGTCATGTATGAGATGCACTTAGTGTGGGGAATGATCTGTACTGCTGTCTTCTTCAAAGGGATGGAAACATGCATCCATTTTACGCTTGAGTCTCTTCTTAAGCTGAAAGCGGCGCTGGACTGAGGTAGAATTGTAAGCTTGGGTCTTTAATTTGCTGTAGTAATCAGAGAACTTGTTGAACAGGAAGGAAATCGGCATGCCGTTGAGGATTATCCCAAATGTAATGCAGCCAAAAGCCACAATGCGGCCTAGAATAGTCACAGGAACCACATCCCCGTAGCCCACAGTCGAAATGCTGACCTGAGAGAGAAAAGTAAAAAAAAATAATAAAAATTTTAAATCACATATTCAGTTTCTGGGAACATTTCCTTCACCTGCATCATTATAAGAATGAGCAACAAGTTCATTCGAATTAGTTTAAAGTAATAAGCAGTGCAGTTGGTCCACACACCTACAGTACAAGGATGGAACTTTTTTTTTTTAACTTACTGTCAACAGCAACACATAATCAAAGTTTAAGGAATTATAAACATTCAAAAAATTAGAACTTAGACTGTTCCAAATAGAAACTGAGAGTAGCATCAGGCAGGCTATCATTACAGAACATATGCATTCTCTTTCTGCTTCCAGTTGCATTATTATGTGAGAGGGGCTCCAGTAGAGTTGTTACTTTTCCTCTGCATCAAAAGGACATCTAGGTGAGATCATAATAGCCTGTTCTTTGAGGACAGTCAGTTAGTGTGACTTAGGCTCAGGGAGGGGCAGCCATCTGCCGTGACCAGTTGGGGGTAGGGGGAGGGAGGCAGGACAAAAGACAAACTGTGGAAAAGTATCAGAGATTAATAATAACTAATGATTAATGCAGAGTTGTGTATTAACACATAGAAAGTGACAAGAGGTGGGTAAATAAGACACACTAAGTGCATCATGGGAAGCCCCCAGCAGCCTAGGCCTATTGCAGCATAACTAAGGGTTCAGGGTCACCTGATCCAGCCCTATGAGAAGATCATTTGTAACCATCACTAATGCTGTTTCTGTACTATGATGAATTCTGAAACCTGACTGAAACTGTTTAAATACACCATTCCTCTGCAGAGGATCAGTTAGCGGTTTTACAACTACTACAACTAAAAAGAAAGTTGGAGACTGGCCTATAACTAGCTAAGACAGCTGGATCAAGTGATAACTTTAAGTAACGGTTTAATTACTGCCACCTTAAAAGCCTGTAGTACATAGTCAATTAACAGAAATAGATTGATCATATTTAAGATTAAAGCATCATTAATGGTAGGACCTCTAACACGTCAAACAGACACATTGATGGTTTGGAGGAAGTAATGAAGTAATGAAGCATTAGTTGAATAAGTGCAGTGGACTATGTTCAATGTACTTGAGGCCCTTTTGGAATGGAATGAAAGATTTAAGTTGAATGTATGTTACAGCCCTCCTGCCTGCAGGGTCTAGGGGTTGCAAGGAGCATAACACAAAGGAAAACAGTAAGATAGACCATTAAAAAGTACAGTCTACTCAGAATTGATAAGTAATGTAGTAAAATGACAGCTGTTTAAGTAATATAAACTCAGTTTATTTCAGTAGGAGCTGTTGATTGGACTTAAAAACACAACTACAATAAAAAAGGACATGAAACAGCTCAGCTTACTCAGCATTAACAAGTAATGTTCACGTATTAGGCAATTTTAAGTAATATGAACTGAATATTTTTAAGTCAAATCAAAATCTGGGTTTACAGTGTATCAATTGAAATTAACTCAGAAATCAATCAGAGAGGAAGTCTAAATAAATGGTAGTACTGAAAGTAGTAGAAGATATGTCTTTGAAATTGTTATGAATATTTTTTTCTAATGGCTAAAAGTTTATTTGAAAAAATTCATGAAATCATCGTTACTTAAGGTTAAAGGAATACTCGGCTCAACAAAGCTCTGACTCTGTCAACCTGGCTACAGTATTGAAAAGAAACCTGGGGTTGTTCTTATTTTCTTCAATTAGTGATGAATAGTAGAATGTCCTAGCTTTATGGAGGATCTTTTCATATAGCAACAAACTTTTTTCCAGGCTAAATGAAGATCTTCTAAATTAGCAAGAACTCATTTCCCCTCCAGCTTATGGGTTATCTGTGTTAAGCTGTGCATTTGTGAGTTATACCAGGGAGTCAAGCACTTCTGGTTTTAGGCTTTCTTTTTCATAGGAGCCACAGTATTCAGAATCATATGCAGTGAGGATTTAAAACTACTGACGAGACAATTGATCTCTGTGGGAGTAGAGTTTACAGTAGGTAGCTGCTCTGCACTGTGCTGGCACTGAAGATGATAATAGTGGAGGAATTTTTTCCTCAAACTTAGTTACCACACTTTCAGAAAAAACACTACTGTAATGACATTTATTCCCCATTGCTGTGTAATCCATTGTTGCAAATTTAAATGTTATTAAGAAGTGGTCAGATTAAAGAGGGTTTTCATGGAATACTGTTAAATCTTTAGTTTCTATGCCATATTTCAGAACAAGTTCTAGAGTGATTGAAGTGGTGGTGGGGGGCTCATTTACATTTTGAGAAAAGCCAGCAGAGCCTAATAAGAGCTTAAATCTGTGTCTTTTCATTGATTAAGTGGAAGATTGATGCTGCTTCTCCTTCTCAACCTGTGCTTTGAGGACTCGGTAACAGTCAGTGTGACTTGGGGGTGTTGATTAATTTAAATTAACATATTAATCGTGCAGTAACCAGGTTTCTGTAAGGCAGAATAAATCAATATGTTGATCAATTATTAAATAATTTACTAACAGGGAGTTAGAAGGCAGAGACCTACTCTTTGGTGCAGTAGAGGATGCTATATTGTTCTTTCTTTGTGGATTTTTTATGTTTACATTTTTTTTTTTTTTGCTGATTTTTGGTTTATTTTTTGGTTGTCTGGGAGCAGGCACTGTTTACAGGGCTTTTTTTCAGGGTGCAGAGCCGGGTCTCCAATTTACTGAGCATGGCCTCCAAGGCTACAAACAGGCTACATTTGTTACAAGTATTATTACTAATAAAGGAGGCCAAGAAGTAACCAAAACATCTGACACAGAGTAGGAGAGTACGGGAGGGACAGGAGAGGAAGCCATGCTGCAAATCTCTAAAGACATAATAAATAAATACTGTGAATATCATTTACAGGTGGTTTGGCAGAGGGTGTGCTTTGGATAAGGCACATAAGGATTACACTATGAAGTAAGTTATCTTTTAGTTTATAATTAATCAGCTGCACAAAACACCACTGTGCTCTGTAACAGGAACAGGAAGTGAATCTGGTTTTCCAGCTGTTTCCAGTTCGTCAGGCTTGAGCATTACTGGGTCCTTTCCTGAACATCCTAACCAATTGCCTCTTTTTGAGGGTGACAGTTTGGGTTTTCTTCCAAACCTTGGCAAAGTGGTGACACATCCAAATAACTTGTTCTTACATACAGTTGTTTGAACTGATGATCTTGGAATCTGCAGCTGTTTAGAAATGGCTCCTAGAGATCTTTCCAATTTGTGTAACTCTCAGATTCTCCTCCGTAGATCTTCACTAAGTTCCTTGGACTTTCCCATTGTTCTAAGTATTGGTCAATCCAGTGAGTGCCGTCAAATCCTTTTTATGCCAGCAAGGAGAAACTACCACTTGTAGTCAATCACAATCACTAATGAGAAGTTAATACTCCTTGGCACTGTCAAGTTAAAATACATTGTAGACCCTTCAGTACCACTTATTAAAATATTTAAATGAATGTATGCATATATTTAAGTCTGTGTGTATACTTTTCTCCCTGTGCAGATTAGAAAAAAGCCAACTTGGACTCAATTCTTGTTTTTTAAAACATCATGAAAGATGTATGCTGTAAGCCATTATAGATGTATACTGTACAGTCATTCCACCCTGAAAAAGGAACCTTTCAAATAAATTTCTGTGAGACAATTTTCTACCTTTTCTATTTGGAAAATATCTTGATATGTATTTTCCAAATATCTCAGAATTGTCATATTTGGATTCCGTACACTGTTACTGTATATAATAAAAATTTTTTTTAAAAAGCATATCTCTGAAGCAGAAAATTTCTGTTGACCAGTGTTACAGTCTCCAACTTGGAATTTTTTTGATGAGAAAGCTGTTTGGGACAGTTGATCCTTAATGTAATTCAGTCTAAGAAGTTTGTGCAAATAGGCTAAAAATAATAATAATTTGTTTTAAGCCAACCAAAGGTACAGATCATTAGATGTTACATTTGTGCAAATCATTTAATTTCTGCATTTACACGGACTGTTGCTACAAAGTGGAACAAAAACCACTGATCTGAGTTGTGTAGTTAAATGTATAGACAGGTGTTTTTTTTTTAAGCATCTGTTATCGAACTACATTGTTAATGTACTTTTTATTTACTGCTTTATGAACCCCCCCCCCCCCCCCCCCCCCCCCCCCCCCCCCCCCCTTCCCCACACACACACACACACACACACTTTTCCTTTCGTGATGGTCATGTTGTGGTCTTTAATGTCCTTTTGTGTTTTGTATGTCAAAATTCAAAATCTGGTGAAAGTCATGCTCTGAGGAATAAGAACAGAATTAGATGTAATTGAAGCTGATCAGCATCAGCTGATCATAAATTACAATCTTTTTTTGTGTTTTCTGTCTCTGTAAAAGTAGGTGAGTTCAGTATTCACAATGATATAGCATTATTTCCCAGTGGAAAAGTCAACTGGTCTTTGACACAAAAGCTAAAAGGTGAGAAGAGAGTATGTATTAAGCAAACAAGGTGCTGGTTAGGGTTGGGGCTTAGATGCTGCGGTGTCTAATTGGATAAGTAAACATTTCTTTTAACCTTCCTTTTCTTGGAGCCAGTAATGGATCCCATCATAACCAGGTGTTCACCTAGAAAGAAGCAGTCATGGGCAGATGTATACTTACTGCTGCCCACCACCACGCATATGGGATACTGCTGATGGGAGATCCCTCGGTTTCCCTTTCTGCTGAATGCAGGAGAGCAGAGAATGTAAAGATTCCCAAGGTAATAAAGAGGAAAATGCAAGAGGCCTCCTGGTAGCACCGCCGCAGTGTAAAGGCAAAGGCCCGCATGCCAGTTGAGTGGCGGGCTAGCTTCAAAATCCGAAAGATCCGCAGCAACTTGACAATTTTGAGGACGTGGCTGAGCTTGCTAACCCGAGCTATGGCCCTGAGGTCTTCCTGTGCATTTACATCCTCTGAGTCACTAAAAGCTTCAAAGACGATCTGGACAAAATAAGGCATGACCGATATTAAGTCCACAAAGTTGAGTCCACTCTTCAGAAACACTGCAATGTTAGGAGTGGTGATAAGACGAATCAAATACTCAAAGGTGAAGAACAAAATGGTGAAGATCTCCACCCATTCCATACAAGTTTTGTCACTGACTCTGTATATTTGTAGTTCGTCCACAGTGTTGAGACACATCGCAGCGATGGACAAGAGCACAAACAAGTTAGAGACCAGAGTGAACATCTTCGCAAGAGTTGATGAGTATGGATTCTCCGCAATGTTCCACAGAGTCATCCGCATATCCCCAAACATCATGTCCTTGAAATATTCATCATTGTACTTCACCTCAGTCTCAGCCATGAGCTCCCTGTCCACCTTGAGGGTCTCCTTCACCTCATCTATCTTCTCCTGAAACATCATCCAACAGCAGAACTGGGTGTCCTTCAGGCTCAGGCCCCAGTATGCAATTTCTTCCTCAAAGTTGATGGGGCACATTTCCACTATGATCCACAGCACTCCACTGGTGTAGAAATGACAGATGTGGTGAAAGAAGGCAGGATCACGGTCAAAGAAGAACTCATTCTTGAACACAGAGTAGTCATCGCAGAGCGTGAGGAGTTTTTCCTGGTCCCTGCAGAGAGCTAAGGAGCCTATTCGTGTGTTAGGATATCTAACAGCACACATTTTTGGAATGTAAAACAGTTTCCCTCCTACATTTAAGTTCATGTTCTGCTGAAGTTTGGGTGTCTTCTCACATTTAGAGTAATCATCTTTAATCCCAGAATTGTCCAGATTTTCCAGTGAGCTCCATGCTTTTATTGTTTTCTCCTGAGAAAATGGGAATGTTTTGTTGTCCTTCACACCCGTTGAGAGAGAGCTGACAGTAGAGCGGCGGTTTTTCAGACATGTTTTCAGCTGAGTTTTCTCTGCGCGAGCCATAGCAGCTGTGGTTCAAGGCAGGAAAGCAATGCCACAGAACAAAAAGAGGAAAAAAAGCATCAAGAGAAACATTCTAGGAAGGGGATGCAGTCAGTACACGGTAAATCCATGAATCATTTTGTGTATCCGGTTCTGCAGCACCTTCTGACACCCCAGTGAATAGTGGGGGTCTAGGTTTGGTGGCTCGACTGTGGCTGATATGGTACTCCAGGAAGTCAGAAAACATGAGGAATTTCCTGTCTGTCCGTCTGTTACTGCAAAGACAACACACTGGACCAGAAGATCAAGGACAAGCAGGAGGGATTTTATCTATTTAATCCCATTGGAATGCTTCCAAGTTTCCTTAAGTAGCTTTAATTTTAGGAGATAGGGACATGGAGGGCAGGATTAGTAAGCAAAGTTAATGTAGGGTTTGTGAAGTGACAAGGCAAGCTGGGTAGCTGAGTTCTAATGTTGATTTAAAGCAATACTAAATCTATATCTTTAAATATGGTCAAAGGGAAGCATGACCTGTTCACAGATGCATCCTTTTGTTTAAAAAAAAACAGTACAACAAAATTTGGCACACTGTAAAATGCAAAGGGCTGGGGGCGTTACAATTTTTTTTTTAAGAATACTTCGTCATTTTTTAATTTTTTTAAAAAAATTTGATGTGCTCAACTTGCTTTTAAAAAGTTGTGCCGTGGTGAGAGGCTGAGTTTTTCACCAATCTGTGAAAGACAAGTTAGGAAGCTCCACAGCTAAGAAAAAAACTACAAGCATTCTTCTACCTGAAAATGCGCAAAATTACGGGTTTGCAGTATCAAGAGAAATCTCTGTATGCAACAAAGACTGGCAGGGATCCATCACCTCTTTGGGACCGCAGCATTAATAAAAAATAATTCTGTAGAGGAAATTGCTGAAAGGTCACAGCAAAACATCTGAAAGTGACTGACAGTGAAAACAAATTGTGACTGGGAGCTTATTATGGAGAAAAAAAAAAAGGATTTTAATTTTCGGTGTGGAGAATGATGTAAAGTAGCAGAGTGGCTGGCTGATTACACCAAACTTCAGCATCATTTTCCTGCCACAACTTCTTTTCAACAACACGCCACTACAGGGTTTGTCAGCCCTAATAAATTATGCATTGAGCACTTGTAGAAAGGACAGACTTTTCTGCCTTGCCAAAATATCCCGTGACTCTGTGGAGGACCTACTGTGCAATTCTACTATATACTTATTTAAAAAAAACTTGACCATGAAAGAGAGAATGACCTTCCTCTTCAAATACAGTGAGTGAAAGAAACACCTCCTTCACTCTGTCATTGCACTGTTGACTGAACTGCTCGTGTATGTACTGTGTGCAAATTTTTTTGACATAGTCAAATTTCAGCATCAGTCTATAGTTGTGGATTTGTTACAGCTGCTTACACAGAAAATGAGCACAGCGGGGGGCAGTTATGTTATTGGGATAGATTGTGGTTGTTTACAGCCTCTGAAGGCTAGAGCAGGGTACATTTGATCTAGTTAAAGTTCGTAAATCATTTATGAATGTAACAGAATGATGTTGAGTCATGCTCTGATTGCAATAGGAATGGGTCTCATATTCCTTATGAGAGAGAGCCTCTGTGTTGGTACACATGAGCATCAATTAGATATAAAAGGCATGTGTAAGTCCTGTATCTGTATGAGACAGCTGGTGTAAAATGTAATCCAGTAGTTTATGGTTAATTTCTCACTTGACGATCTCAAAAACACATCTGGTGTTACACTGCTGTCAAAGAGAAGGAAAAAAAAAAACAGGTCTGGGCGTTGCCCATTACATTGACTATTTAGGTGATTTCTCATTTAGTAATGAATACAATAAAAATTTGATCACATACAAAAAGTCTGGGAATTACACTGTCCTGTCTGCAGTCCAGAGCTGTCACTAATTGAAACCATTTGGTACATTATAAAACATGTAAACAGCATTAGACACCCTCAACTCTTGAGCAGCTGGCCTCTTGCATCAAGCAAGAGTGGTAAAACTTCAGAGCTACAGTAGCTGGTTTCCCCATTTCACAAATACTTGGCGAATACTGTTAAAATACTGGCTTTAATGAATCACTGATGTTGAAGAGAGAGAACCAAATGCGAGTTATTTTGTTTTACCTCAACACTGTGTCTCTCTTACTGTAACACTGAGTAATCTTATGGTCCTCTCAGCTTAATTAACTAAGTGTGACCTTCTCCTTCTAACCTACTTATCTCACCTCACTGAGCTGATCATAAGATAAAAATCTGTGAGTGACAGAGGGGAGCTTTATTGGAATACTGCAAACATATTGCAGACTGGAAACATGGAGCTGGCGGCAGCACACTGAATGATGATGCCTACACCCTCATTGGACAGCTGTCAGATGTGCGACTCTGCCAGAGGCTTGAAACCATAGGCAATGTTTTAGGAATATTCAAGCACTCCTAAAAACCCTAAAATTAACTATAGTATAGCACAGCTCCTAATCATATCATCAAACACACATTGCGATTAATATACAGTGGCTTGCAAAAATATTCATACCCCTTGCACTTTTCTGTATTTTATCCCATTACAACCACAAACATAAATATATTTCACTGGAATTTAATGTGAAAGACCAACACAAAGTGGTATACAATTGTGAAGTGGAACGAAAATTATACATGATTCAAAACATTTTTTTACAAATAAAAAACTGAAAAGTGCGGTGTGCAAAAGTATTCAGCCCCCTTTTCTCTGAGTGCAACCAATTGCATTCAGAAGTTGCCTGATGACTGTTAATGACTAAAAAGATCTAATCTAATCTCAGTACAAATACAGCTGCTCCGTGACGGCCTCAGAGGTTGGTTAAGACACAAACCCTCCCCTTATTTTGCAGACCCAACACAGAGCTTTGTTTTTTGTTTTTTTTTTAAATTCTCCATCTGCTCTCCTGGTTTTTCCTGCTCTTTTACAATCTGTGTGTCCTCTGTCTCTCCATCCTCATCACTCGTCATACTGACAATCACACACAAACATACTGTGAATGATCAGAGGCAAATAAGGCATATAAAGTCATTGAGACCTAACTCCTTATAAGAGGAGGTTGGGGAGAATCCACATTCAGAGTACAACACACTGCTTAGTTATGTGAAATGGTCACCAGTGAATGTGGGCAAAAACAGAAACATAAACAAAAAACACTGCACTATCCTGTTAATGCATCATTTGACCCCTAAGCCATTGTTGGAATTGGTGACAGAGCTCCCCCAGCCTAGAAAGTGACCTAATTGCTGGCACAGTTGTCAGCTGGGATGCTTCCAGTACAACAGCCAACCAGACAGTAATGACAACATGGAAACTTTTTTTTGTGGCTAAATAGGGCAAACAGTAACATACTGAGTAAATGGCAAGAGTGACGCAGCTACCGACCTGCTAATCTACTTACACTTACTGAAATGTACAGTACCAATCAAACGTCACTGACTGGGTGAGTATGTCCAAACTTTTGACTGGTACTGTATATTACTGCTCCAGTAATTGAATACTAAAATTTACTGAAAACGTCATTATCAGTTCAGCATTCTAACATCCTCTAAAAAAAGAAAAACTGCTCATATACTTGTATATTTTAAATCCACTGTAGTCTTTTACAAAATAATTATTAACCATACAACTCAGCAGTTGTATGGTTGTTCAACTGCTCATCAACACTTGTTCAACTGCTCATCAACTCACGTATTTAACTGTCTAATCCCATGGCAGAATTTAGGCATGTAGACATGGGGAAAGACAAACTTCTGTAGTACAAACTGTACATCAGAATGAGAAAGAAAAAAAAAAAAGACTCAAGTGACTGATGGTTCTGGTCTGAATATTTCAGATGTCTACTGGGATTTTCCCACACAGCCATCTCTGGGGTTGATGGAAAATGGTCCAAAAATATTCAGTGAGCACCAGTTCTTTGGGAGGAAATGCCTTGTTGGTCGCAGAGGTCGGAGGTGAGTAGTCAGACTGCTTTAAGCTGATAGGAAGGCAACAGTCACCCTGCATGTCCCTCCTGGCTGCTAACAGGAAGCTCAGGTTACAGTTTCAAGATGATGGCTGAAATTACCCAGTGGTCTGATGGGTTTTTGATTTCTGTTGCAACATTCAGATGATAGGGTTAGCATTTGTGTTTTTTTTTTAAAAAAATGTGACAACATGGATTCATCCTGCCTTGTATCAACAGTTCAGGTTGATGGTTTTAGTGTAATAGTGTACAGAATATTTTCTTGGCACACTCTGGGCCAAAACTGAGAATCACTTAAATGCCTGAATCTATGCCACAAAGAATTAAGACAGCTCTGAAGGTAAAACAGGGTCCAATCTGGTACTAGCAAGCAAGGTGTAACTAATGAAGTGTCCAGTGAGTGTATATTCAAAGGAGGCAAACATAAATGCATAAACGGGTTATACTGACTGAACTGTGGTCTGATAATTTGTCTCTTTGACATCATGTGTCATCTGCTCAGTGTCTCACACTCATTAAAACACATCAAAACTCAAAGAGGTTCACGACGGGCGCCTGGGTGGCTTAGTGGTGAAGCTTAGTGGTGGTCTCTCTTCACTGCCCATAAAAGCCGCTGTGGCCAAAAATGCAAAAAAAAAAAAAAAAAAAAAGGCTCGCAACAATGAACTGTTGCTTTGTCACAGTCACCAACTGCGACAATTGGATTTAGTGGTTACTTTTAGGCAGAGAACAATGAAGTCAAAATACAACAGCAAAATGTAGGAAAAAAAAATTCTTTATTTGACTCACTTATAACAATTAGCACAATCATCTAAGGTAGATAGACAGTAATAAAGCAACTGCAATGCTGCCGCAAAATAAATAAACCCAACAAAATAATTAACCATACAACTCAGCAGTTTCAGCACACACTACAACTGAATATCTCAGTGCTAATACATTTATTTCCAGTCTCTTATTTATAATAATAAGAGACTGAATTCAGATAAGGTGTGTCAATCAAATTCATCAACCAGAACCACACTCAACGCACAAACAAAAAACCACGAGGCATTTCACAGAAGGCAACGTTTATACCCAATAAAGCACCAGCGCTGAGAAAGAACCAAAACCCCAAACTTGCAACCACATAAATCCTATTTTTGTCTTTCCTTTGACTGCTTAAACTACATTACAGTATTGCTGCCACTGAACCAGCTACACTTTATTTCTTCATTTTAAAACAACAGTTTGAAATTGAGATAAATATATTTGTGTTCTAACAGTTGGCACTGCTTCTTGGTAACGGACTGGCAAAATACACATTTATCCAATTCGGTCACTTTGTACACAGTTCTATTGTTATATTTTGTACCGTAATATTCATTTTCTGACATCTCTTATCTAGAAAGATTATGTAGGCAGGAGATTTTTCCTGTATCGCGACTAAAGGTTATTTAAGGTTACTTTAAGTTGATACTGTAAGCTGGCCTATCAACTCAGCCAACTGGTGATAAAATATATCCTGCACAGATTTATTCTAATTTTATGCCAGCTCCCAAAACTTTACTGAACTTTACTGAAAAAAAGGAGAAAAAAAAAAAGTAACATTTCAAGCCTGACATCTAATTATACCTGGTGATTACCTGGTATGGATGAAGCTATTTTAAAAAGTCATTATTTAATTTTTTTATGCTTTAATTCAGTCTTTGTACCCTGTGTGATTCAAGTGACGGATAAAAGGTAGCATGAACACAATCAATAATGCTCATTGCAACCTGCTAAACTAAAAGTCTGAGGAATTAACACGTCACAGGATTCCTGTTTGATGTCAAAGTAAAATCATAATACTGCAAAGGTTACGTTTGGGAAATTGAAAAGAAGTTGAAAAATATGCAACACACTGAAAGAAAAGGTTCAACTAAAACAAAAAGAAAAAAGTCATTTAAAGGAACTGCTACTAAAGATTATTTTCTCAGTGAGCCAAATCTTGTCTTCTAGTTAATCATTTTGTCTGATTAAAAGTCCAAATATGTGTCAAATATCTTTTAGGAAAAGAAACCAGCTAATTGTCTTCCCAATAACTAAAATGATTTCATTAATAAAAATCATTTCAACTCATTTAAACTGCTCACATTTCCACTGAATGGCTTCAGACTGATTCAACTGTTGACCTGATGGACACTGCTTGCTTGGAAAAAATTAGGTTTTTATAGACATTCTTAAAGAAAATGAAACTTGAAATGTTTGTTCAATGTTAATTGAATAAATGATGACATCAAAAACAAAGTAGTAATCTACTCTGCCAGAGTTGAAAGAAATATCCTACAAAGTGAAGGCCTTTTCTCCTTTCTAAACTCAGATATTTCCTCCCAGGTCACAGATTTAAACCTCCAGATGAAGTTGGAACAATCAGCTGAGCTCGTTGCCTTGTTGTCACGTCAGCTCCAAGGTCTTGGCAGGAGTGAAGACACCACCGGAATCACAGGGAGAAACCCAGTCAGCTGATCACTTGTGTCATTCCTTCATTCACCATCCAAGTCCAGCTTAAGCAAAGTTCCCTGGCAGCAGATATAACACAACTTAGTCAACCCACTCCAATGGATAAGCCTTTAAATCATGGAGTCTGTGTTTATCCTAGAAGACATATTAGGAAAAAAAGCTCCCAACATTTCAAACAAAGGAAACTCAATGGGACAATCTTTTCATGTTGTATGAGTCTCAGTTAAAGCACCTGATAACAATAACAAGCAGAATTTTAAGGAAGACATTATAGCTTAAAGGATTTACTCTCACGGTCTTTAAACGGTCAAGATTAGTAGTTGCTTCTCACCATCATAAAGAGTGAGAAGAAAATAACGGCTTGAAACTGTGATAGCAAGACACTCAAATATGTGTGTGATTTCCTGAAGAGGAAATACCTGCTTGAGCCACTAAAGAAGCAAAAGGCTATTTATCAGCACTGAGAAAATAGCTGAATTTTCACCTAGTGGCAGCTTATTTAAAAAATAAAAAAACAACACAGAAATAAAAAGAGATTTGTACAAGCAGCAATATGTTTTTTTCCCCATTCATTCCTAGTTTTACACAAAGATCAGCTCTTCTCCAGAACTGCTCAAGGGGGCTTGATCACATTTGACTGACAAATTAAACCTTAAGAGGATCACCAGATTTTGAGACCAACTCCTGGTTTGTGAACTGCTACTGAATGCTGCTGGATTCAAAGCAGCAAGAAAAGCACAGCCCAAAAAATAAAAATCTTCAATGGGAAAAAGAGGAAATATTAGGCCTCTGGAAAATGGACTGTTCTCAGCCATCCTCATAGTGATAGTGAAAACAACAACCTTATGACAACATTGTTTCATCCGATGTACTTGTGAACACTAATAAAGGAAGAGGCTGCACATTAGACAACACACTCCCTCACATCTACCAGCTGGTTTCGTCAAGCCTAGTAGCTGTTAATGCAAGGCTAATGTGACCTAAGCTCTGTGGCCACATTAGATTAGCACTTTGTGCCAATGGAGCACATGGTTTTGGCACCCTAACAGCTAGCATACCTTTTGGTTCTTTCATTTTCTTGATTTATACTGACATAATTTTCATGGGTACAAAAAAATAACCACCTAGTGGACTCAGTTTAAATTCCTTGAATCAAAGGTTGTGAGGTCAAACAGGATATTTAAAATGATTTAACCCTTTCTAGAAGATAGAAATGGGTGTGCTGCAAAGGCTGTTAAGAAATAGTCCTATAAACACCATGAACAGCTTGTACTGCTGTGTAGGAAAAAGGGGCATGATAATTAGAATTTCTATATAAGCGCATACTGCTTGTGGGCTGATCTAACTTCCCAATAGCCATGGACTTAGTGTAGGCTTTCAGTTTTGTTTCCTTCTTTAGATCTGTTTTTGTAAGATCACTTACTCACTGTGAGCACCAAAAATAATTTGTCCCATATGCTTATTTAAAAAGAAGAAATAAAAGTAGAAAACCACATGGAAAACCGCATGCTGTGCATCTTAACTGTATATGACAATTTCAATAATACCATCACTGTGTTTGCATTTGTGTGTGTGTGTGTGTGTGTGTGTGTGTGTGTGTGTGTGTGTGTGTGTGTGTGTGTGTGTGTGTGTGTGTGTGTGTGTGTGTATAAACTCTTCTCACCTTAACTATGCATGTGTTTGAAGCCATCGGTGGCCCTTGAATGATGAGGGGGTCCTGGGACTCTTTTAGGGGGAGGTTTTGCACAGTCAGGGACCTGTATGGCCTGAATTCTTCTCTCCACCACCACACAGCCATTCCCACCAGCAGCACACTGAGGAACACTTAGAAACACACAGGAAATTCATCACTTTCTTGAGCTTCAACAGACATGACAGAGGATGATGAAGTCATGCATGATGTCACCTCCATTACCTCCACTGAGTGGACAAATGGGTGGTGTGACTAAAGCCACTTGTAAAATTTATTATTTTTTATAACAGTAAAGTCTTTTAGATTGAAAATGATTCACACAAACTTTGTGTTTAACAACAAAACATTTACCTGTATCTATACAATTGACTTTATTTACCATGTGACCCTAACCCTCATATGTTTACCGCACCAAAAAGCCCATTTTAAAAGACTGTCAAAATCATGAGGAATTCCTTCCTTTAAGAAAGGATGCAACACATAACAATGCTCAGTGGCTAGTAGATCTAAGAGCAAATGACAGCAACCTCCCTGTAAAAGGATTCAGTAACCATCATAGTGGCAGACATCCAGGAAAGAGTCTCAAATATGAAGAGTTGGACAGCATCAGGACCTGACATGATTCACACCTACTGGCTAAAAAAGCTGGCAGCACAAATGAACCAGCTGCTAATGGATAAGACACACCCGAAACAGCTGACTGATCCCCAGATGGGACTGGTCCAATCCAACTACCAGCTAATAATATGCCTCAGCACAACATGGAAGCTCCTGTCAGAGATCACAGAGGTTAAGATGAACAGGCAGATGATACTGCACAGGACCCTCAAGCCCCCAGGCCTAGAGGACCCAAGCCTGAAGGATAAACAAAGACTGACACCCTATTCTTAATCTATAGGATTTAATATGATGTTGGCCCACCCTTTGCAGCTCTAACAGCTTCAACTCTTCTGGGAAGGCTTTCCACAAGGTTTAGGAGTGTGTTTATGGGAATATTTGACCACTCTTCCAGAAGCTCTTTTGTGAGGTTAGACCCTGATGATGGACAAGGCGGCCTGGCCGCAGTCTCCACTCTAATTCATCCCAAAGGTGTTCTGTCGGGTTGAGGTCAGGACTCTCTGCAGGCCAGTCAAGTTCTTCCACACCAAACTCCCTCACCCATGTATTCATGGACCTTGCTTTGTGCACTGGTGCATGGTCAAGTTGGAACAGGAAGGGGCCATCCCCAAATTGTTCCCATAAAGTTGGGAGCATCAAATTGTCCAGAATGTCTTGGTATGCTGAAGCATTAAGAGCTCCTTTCACTGACCATCTCCTGAAAACAAACCCCACACCATAATTTTACACAATGCAATCAGATAAGCACAGTTCTCCTGGAAACGACCAACCCCAGACTCGTCCATCGGCTTGCCAGACGGAGAAGTGCGATTTATCATTTCTGAGAACACGTCTCCACTGCTCTAGAGTCCAGTGGTAGCGCACTTTACACCACTGCATCCTACACTTTGCATTGTGCTTAGTGATGTAAGGCTTGGATGCAGCTCAAGCATGGAAACCCATTCCATGAAGCTCTCTGTTCTTGAGCTAATCTGAAGGCCACATGAAGTTTGGAAGTCTGTAGCGAATGACTCGTTGTCAACGTCTGTGCACTATGCACCTCAGCATCTGCTGACCTCAGTCTCTGATTTTACATGCCCAGCCACTTTGTGGCTGAATTACTGCCATTCCCATTGGCTTCCACTTTGTTATAATACCACAAACAGCTGACTGTGGAATATTTAATGAGGAGGAAATTTCACAGCCAGACTTGTTGCACAGGTGGTATCTTATCATGGCACCATGCTGGAATTCACCGAGCTCCTGAGAGTGACTCATTCTTTCACAAATATTTGTAGATGCAGTCTGCATGCCTAGGTACTTGGTTTTATACACCTGTAGCCATGGAAGTGATTGGAACACCTGAATTCAATGATTTGGATGGGTGAGTGAATAATTTTGGCAATTCAGTTTTTCACCCGAATGAATGAACAATGACAGATGGAGACCCACTGCACATTTACTTTATGAGTCAGTAGTGGATGTCAACATCAAGGTAGAATAATCTAAGGATATCCTCCATCTCACCATACATGTAAGGAATAAAATGAATGACAGGTTCATTTTAATAACTCTGGTGGAAATGTGTGTGCCAGTAGTAATGAAACATGACCTTTTATAGTGACACTTCAATATATTCTTACTGATCAGGGAAAGGATTCCAGCAAATGCAGGATCAGACAAAGCTGGAATTGCACAGGAGATTGAAGGAATTTCCTGAGTTTTGTTTTTTCCTATTTCTGGAGAAACACAGCTGAACAATGGACTCTCAGAGATTAGGTCGATGACGCACTCGTGCTGGCAAACTGTCCCAGGACGTCCACATACAGAGGGCCCTTAGGAGAGGAAGAACCAAACAGCAAAGTTATCAGTCTGAGACCTACAGCGTGTACAAATCCCTTGTGACGGGGCATACCTTTTGGTTGGAGAACGGGATGAATAATGAGCATGCCACCCGGTGAGGTGATGTTAGACAGCAATATTTGGAGGTTTTTGCCGTTGTGCTTGTTTGCTCGACAGATGGATCGCGTAACTTCTTCACTCCAATATACAAATCCCTGAAACCCAGTGGACAAATCAAAGGCTTATCAGTACACCACTTATGCACTGGTGTTTCTGATACATCAGGCTTTATAGTATATATGTATATATGGTTCATGTCTCACTATAAAGTGATTCTTAGTTTCTTAGATATTTATAAGTTCTTTGAATCAGTTTTATTTTTAATCTAACATGCTATCTTCATTCAGTGAAAGCCTTTCTGTTAGTACAGTTTGCTTTGTTTCATTACCCTACAGTTTTCACAAAGCTGACACTGGATGTCAGGTAGCACCAAGGTTATAATGGAGTTCTTGTACCTCAAACACAGACAGTCCAAAGGACCGGTCCAGATAGCCATTAGACTCCACCACTGTTTTACGCTGATGACCTTCTAGAGTTACTCTGGAGATTCTTCTCATTCCCTCATCAAACCAGTACAGCAGCTGTCGAGGCATATCTAGAGGAATGTGCAACATGAACAGCAGCACTAAGCAACTCAACATAAATATATTCAAATGAAATGAACTGAACTGAAGTGCAAGGGTCACCAGCCCTCTGACAGAAGTACAGAAAAATTAACTCCTCCTCCTACTGTTCCTGATTTAAGAAGGAAGATAGTTTTCTCCCTAAATAATATGTTTCGATATGAGTGAGAGAAAAATCAGGACCCAGTTTAATAATGATTAATTCAAAAAGGCAGAACATACCCAGAGACAGGGCAACAGGGTGGCGTATTGAGGAAGTGACCAGAGGTTTTCTGTCCCGGCCATCCAAACCGGCTCTCTCAATCTTTGGGGAGCTGCCACGCTCAGCCCAGAAGAGCAGCCTGAGAAAATAAAAGCACCTGAGTTTTGATCTTATTCTGGTGTTTTTTTTGTTGCGTTAATTTTTGAGATTATTTAATTTTTTTTTTTTTTTTTTTTAAATAAAGCCTGTCATGTCTGGCACTGTTTGCAAGCAGAATTGTGATCTGAATACATTGTTGTGCCAAACATATTTATTCTTCCAAGATAAGCTCTATAGAGTCTCTATAAGCTTTTCTTGTTAATGTTTTGTGTTTTTGTTGTTTGTTTGTTTTATTTTATTTATTTGTGTACATATACATTTAATTCCAGTTGACAGGCTGAGGGAAAAAAAAAAAAAAAAAAAAAAAAGGAGAGAGAAAGGGGAGAAAACAGAAAAAAGAGGACAGAGCACCACTACACTAACCAAAACAATTCAAATGCTGCAACTGCAAAAAAACCAGAAAAAAGACAACATACCAAAACAGAACAAGCAATACCTAGAAAAATAACTATGTGGAAAAGGCACAACAAAATGAAGCATTTTGAGATTATTTAATTTGAGATTAATTATTTCACCTTTTTGTGGTACATAAAAAAAAAAAATTAAAAGAAAAAAATATATAAAAATGATCTTTTGTTAAAATTTTTTATATTATTAAAAGTATTTGCCAATACTTCCAATAGTGCTTCATTGAAGGTAAGACATGCAAAAAGAAATGTGCAAAACTAAAAAAACAACAACAAAAAAGCAGATGGATCTAGTAGCATTTAAGCTGAGAAGAGGATGTATTATTTTAATAATTGTAAGCTTATAAGCCTGACTGATGAGACATTTGAAAAACACCTCTCTTTACTGTGTAGATGTCATTTATTAATGTAGTGTTTTGTAATGTTTTGCTCCTTCCTGGAAAAGAAAGAATGTAAATGTTTAATCGGTTCTAAAGTGGTGACGTGTTAGCTTTCAAAACCTGGTGAAGTTATGCAATGCAAATATTGTTATTTGATAATCATTATTTAATAGCGCTTTATCATAGGTTTCTGATATTGCTAACATGCTGTTTATCAAAAAGAAATGTAAATGCCTTCATCCTCCTACCCCTGAAGAGGTTCCACAGCCACTGCAGAGGGTTTGTCAAGCCCTGTGATGAGCTGACGATGAGCTGAACCATTCAGAAAGGCCACACTGACCCAGCCCCTGTCTATACTGGCCCAGTAGAGAAGCTGGTGGATCCAGTCCACTGCCAGGCTGGTTACTGACCCTTGTACTTTCAGCACCAACACAGCTTTTTCTGGCTTTGCATCCATAGAGATCCTGAAAAACATCCAGGAGTGACGGTAAGAGGCACACATTAAAAAAAACAAAACAAAAAAAAAAAAACTCTGTTGTGTGACACTTTAAACAAACGTGTTTATTCAAACCAGTCCAACCAGTCCCCATCTACAACCATCAAAATTTGGCCCTAGCATTATTTTAGCCACATCAATAACACAGCTTTAGTAATAGCAACACTGGGCAGTTGTTTTATCACTTGAGCTCACTAATAATGTCCCCTCACAGGATACAGACTAATGACTATAATGATTCTGACATTTCCTCCCAGTCCACAATCAGACAAAATTTTGCAATATGAAACAAAATTTTGAGATAACATGAAATTTTTAATTATGGCTGGAAAAAAAAAATCTCTCCCCCCCCAGTGGTGGAAGCAAATTTCCATAGGAAGACGCCTCTGTTCAAGCTAAATGCACATTATACCTGAAAGACTGGGATGTATCGGGCCATAAACTGTTTTAGGTCAAAGATGTCTCCCAGTATTCCCAGGGCACATTTAAAACAGCAGACAAAAATGAAGCTGGGATGAATAAACAAAGTTTAAAAAGGTTAAGTCACTTATGATATGTCTAAATCACAGTGTAGGGTTAAAACCAAATGTACAGTTCTGTTTGAGCTGTACAGTCAAAAAACTCCAACAGGGTCAAGAGCCTGAATTCTTGGGAACAACATTCTTTCCCTTCTCATCTTTTCTGACTGTTATTTCGCTAGTTTTGCATTTGGATAGGGTCAGTGTCACTACTGGTAGCATGAGGTGACACCCTTACACAGGTAGTCCAAATCATCCTGGATGGCACATCAATACGTGCCATTGCCAGAAGCATGGATGAAATTCCAGGACACAGACAGTTACTCTGGACAAGACCATTGAAGGTCCTTAACCCATCAGCAGGACCGGTATCTGCTCCTTTGTGCAAGGAGGAACAGGATGAGCACTGCCAGAGTCCTACAAAATAATCTCCAGCAGGCCACTGGTGTGAATGTCTCTGACCAAACAATTCACGGGGGTGGCCTGACAGCCCGACATCCTGCAGTGGGGCCTGTGCTCATTGCCCAGCACCATAAGGCCTGAATGGCATTTGACATAAAATACCAGAACTGGCAAATTTGTACTGGTGCCACATACTTTTCACAGACGAGAGCAGATTCACCTTGAGCACATGTGACAGACATGAAAGGGTCATGCTACAGTATCAGCATGAAAAGTTTGGTGGTGGGTCAGTGATTGTCTGGGGAGGCATATCTATGGAGGGACACACAGACCTCTAAAGGCTAGGAAACGGGACCCTGACTGCCATTAGGTATCAGGTTGAAATCCTTGTACATACCTGTACTGTCAGATCCTATGCTTGCACAGTGGGTTCCGCATTCCTCCTGGTGCATGACAAGGCATGGCCTCATGCAGTGAGAGTATGCAGGAATTGTTACCATTGACTGGCTCTCACGCTCGCCTGACCTAAATCCACTAGAACACCTCTGGGACATTACGTGTCCTGATGTTGTCAGGCATGCATGCATACAAGCATGTGGGGGCCACACAAAGTGAGTACCATTTTGAGTTGTTGGAATGAAATTTCAGCAAAATGGACTGGGCTGCAGCAGGGTGTGTTTAAATTCAGTCCTCTGTAGGTTGATCATTTTCATTTCCATGAAACAATGTGGCATGCTTTTGTTCCTAACACATTACCTGCTCCATATCAGTATAGATATCCAGCACTGTTTTTTTTATTGCCACAGGGATCCACATAAAAATGGAAACAATGGAAAAATGGCTGAACACCCATAAGTTGTGTGTTTTGGACTGCAGGTTTTGTTGCAACTGTCACGCATCACTTTGGAAAGTAGTAAATATAGACATGTGTAGTGCATGCAGCAGCTACAACTCTACTCTGTTACCTGTATATGGAGCCTTTTCCTTGTTGGGCCCAGTACACTGTGCGATTAAAAGCCACAGCCGCCAAGGGCCCTGGTCCGGGTAAATGTGGGGCTAGTTCCTTGTACTCAGACCTTGTAATGCTTTTCAACTGAATTCCTTTGGAAGTGGTGAAGACTAGCTGAGCGTCATCTCCTAGAAGGACGGACACACACACACACACACACACACACACACACACACACACACACACACACACACACACACACACACACACACACACACACACAAATTCACAGCTAGTTCTCACAAATCTTACTACAATGCACAAAATCTTATCTGTCCAGAAAACTCCTCCTACACAATCAGGAGTTGAGCAACCAAACTTGGCACACAGGTACCTCTTAAACCCCTGCAGATTTTTATCTATATCATATTATGAAGTCATGTTGCATAGAAACCACCAGCTATCAGACTGTTTTTACCCATTTTTGCATTTATGTTAAACCTTAAACCACATCATGTGTCAATGTGCAACATTTGTGTTGTCCCATTTTGTTGTATTTTTGTTTGTTGCTCTTGTTTTCGGCACTCTCTACTGCTGCTGTAACAGGTGAATTTCCCCACTGTGGGATTAATAAAATTCTATCTCTTATAGATTTGTGACTGCTTCATGTTGACTGGCAAAGAACTGAAATATATTCATATAGTAGAGCACGAGGCTTTTGGAGCAGCCACAAAAATGGGATAGAATTTATTCATCTTCAATTTATTTATATAAAAAAGATTTACCACTTTTTTTTTTTTTTAACTTTTCTAGGTGTCACTGAGTATTATCAGTTTACTAAAAAAACAAAGAGGCCAAACGCTACCATAGCAGGAATGTGTGAAACTACTGACATAGCAAGACAAGCCGCCATTAACTGCCACACAACAGGAAGCAAGTCACACTCAGTGTAATGGGAAATGACACCAAAATGATAACCAAATGTTATCAAGTCCATCTCTATTGAAATTTTAGATGTTAGCAAATGTGTTTGTACAGCCATCCCCACCAATACAGTGTAACTGAATCAATGTATTAAGGTGTAACCTGTCTGAGCTTCACACAAACCTGCCAGCTCCTGCTGATAAGATACAAAAAGTGTACAAACATGAATTATAGTGATTTGGTAAATGGACAATTGTACATAGTTTCTCTTGTCTCATTGCAACTGAAAGTTTCACTTAAATTTGATTTTTTTGCCATTTACACTGTGCAAAAATCATGCAACTGTTGTGATTACAAAACTTTACCATTTTTAGAATTATATTCCAGCTTAAACTACCATACAAAAACAGTCCAAAAAAAAAAAAAAAAGACCGGTTTAACAGAAATTTAAATTGACATAATGCAACAGACCAGCCTTCATTCAAGTCTTCAAATTCTAAAAATTCACAGGCACGCCATAATTCAGTGAATGTGTATTCTTTATCATTTTCAGCCTGCAGTAAAACTGTGTTGCAAAACAGCCCAGAACTGCTCAAAACATTACCACAGAACTGGAAAGAAGACAGTCAGCAGCAAGTAAGCCCAGGACACTGTCACATGATGTGTGACATATTGTATTAATTTTCAAAGTATTTAGATAAACAAGATCTTCCACCCTTTTTTTTTTTTTCTCTCTCAGTGTCACTGAGTTTGCCAACAGCACAAAGAAGCCAAACACTGTGAAACTGCTGATGTAGTCAGATTATATCAAATCAAAGTGCCCTCACCACCTTTAATCATTGGAAATGCAGAATATTTCAATTCACTTTCCATTAACTGCCACACAACAGGAAGCAACTCGCACAATAGCACAGTGTAATGGAAAATGACACAAAACGTCAACACAAAGAACATCTCTATCGAAATTATGGATGTTAGCAAATGTGTTTGTACAGCCATCCCCACAATACAGCATAACTGAGTCAGTGTGTATTAAGGCGTAACCTTTACTGAGCTTCAAACAAACCAGCCAGTTCCTGCTGATAAGACACAAAAAGTACGCAAACATACATTACTGAGACTTGGTAAATGGACAATAGTTACATAGTGTCTCTTGTCTCATTGCAAATGAAAGTTTCACTTCTTAACCTCCTAAGAGCCTGCGTCATCATATGTGGACATTGCATTTTGTGTTTGCTGCACCGGACACTTCATTCTGCTCAGCAGCGTTTTATACTTTAAGCCATGATGACTTTGTTCTGTTTTGTTTTTTTTAAAGAAAACGATGTTAACAACCATGTAACAAAAGTTCCTGTTTGGAGAGGATCCTTAGTTAATATATCAGGTCCATCTAATCACAGATATTTAGGAGAAATTAAACATGCACTGCAAACAGGAGCTCAGGTCTCAGGGGTTCAATGAATGCCTTGTCCGCGTATGAACAGTAATATAGATAAATCTGAGTTTTCCCTATTTACATTGTGCAAAATAAATGCAATTGCTGTGATTATAAAACTTTACAGTTTTTAGAATTCTATATCAGCTCAAACTACCACACAAAAACAGTCCAAAAAAAAACACAAAAAAAAACAAAAGGAGGGACCACTTTAACAGACATCTTAGACTGACATAATGCAGCAGATTAGTCATCTTGTTTTTAGATTAGTCTATTGTAGGGAAGGCAGTTCTACAAAAGCTATTTTAACTCTAAAACATTAGCCAATAACGCTACAAGCCAACTCCATAGTAACAACCACTGTTAAGCAGTGGCACCAAATAATACAAGTTGTGCCAGGAACAGCAAACCCTGCCCCCCGGCAGACGTTTTAGCTGATCTGAATGTTGTCCATCTCACAAACGTGTCACTGAATCACCAAGATAACAAAGCTCCTATTGTCCATGCCCATAACTTTCCAAGAGATGAACTAAAATAACTTCCATTTTATGGTCATTTTAATTTCTTCTAAAAGCTTTATCTCTTATAATGAGAAAATATGTGATTTGTTGGGTGGGCGTTAATCTGGGAATTGAGAGATTCAATTGCTAGACAGTCAAAAGTTGTGTCATATGTTCGTGTATCTGGATCATAGCCCGGCCAAATGTTACACATCAATGGATAATACCCTTCTTACTTACAAATAAGGATGTTGTGTCTTTTTTCAGCAGTGATATGGCTTAAATATCCATTAAATGGAGTTTCCCATGATAAATTCAAGCAGCCTAAAAATCCAGAATATGGACTGCATCCAGATGGCATTTGGTTTGGCACTAGTTCTTGTCCCTCCACTACTGTGCACTGAATCTCAGATGAATCCACTTTTTTTCCCAGTTTTTCTGGAATTCTTTTTGACCTTGACCCAATTATGGCAAAAAATTAAAATCAGGTGATCTAGGGGTCACTGGCCATCTTTCATGCAAATTTGGTATGAATCAGAATGGTAGCTTTACTATTATATTGTTAACAAAAACAGACAAACATACCAAAAACAATACCTTTTTTAATCCCATCCCTTCTCTGGGGGTGCAGTAAAAAGGAGAATTTTCTATTTATGTTGACCACATAATAAACCTGTCTGTGACATTTTGTGCAACAGAATTTAAACAATCTCAGATGAAGTGCTCTGGGTGCAGGACTGTTCAGTTGTGGAGATCATTTACAGTGTAAAAAATAACAAAATAAAATATAAATTAAAAAGTGCCACACAACAGGAAGCAAGTCACGCAATAGCACAGTGTAATGAAAAATGATGCCAAAATGTAAACATAAAGAACATCATATTGAACATACTGAAATTATAGAAGTTAAAATATTTGTACAGTCAACCACATAATACAGCGTAACTGAGTCAATGTGTAACCTTTACTCAGCTTCAAACAAACTGCCACGTCATATCACAAATATTTGCTAAGTAATAACAAGGAATAAGAAATACTAAAATCATAATAAATATAATCTCCTGAGAATACTGTCACTTTCTGTGATTGGCATTATTGTGGTAAGAACTAAGTCGTCTGAGATTTTTAGCAGACACATCTATGGCATCAATTTGAACATCCTAGGTCACATCACTCTGGAGTTATCGCACTCACAAAGTTCAAAATTGGCCACATTGACATTTTAGACTAACATAACGCAACAGACCAGTCCTCATTTTGTTGCAAGATTATGCAGTTCTATAAAAACTTTTAAATCTAACACCCAATTAACTTTGCAGATTTGTGGTCATATGTTCTGGACACTCGGGTGAAGAGAGGAGCTAAGCTGCCAACTGATCACCACCTGGTGGTGAGTTGGATCAGGTGGTGAGGGAAGATGCTGGACAGACCTGGTACACCTAAACGGTGTACTGGGAATGCCTGGCAGAGGCCCCAGTTTGCGAGATCTTCAACTTCCACCTCCGGCAGAACTTTGACAGCATTCTGAAGGAGGCTGAGGATATTGAGTCCGAATGGACCATATCCGCACCCCCATTCTTGAGGTTTCTGCTCAGAGCTGTGGCTGCAAGGTGGCTGGTGCCTGTCACGGTGATAATCCCCAAACCAGATGGTGGTCACCAGAGGTGAAGGAAGTCATCAAAATGAAGGAAGAGGCCTATTGGAGTTGGTTAGCCTGTGGAACTCTAGAGGCAGCTGATGGGTACTGGCAGGCCAAGCGGAACGCAGCTTGGGCGGGGGTCAAACCTAAAACTCGAGTGTGTAAGGAATTCAGTGAGGATTTGGGAAAAACACTTTTAGATGGCTGCAAAGTGATTCTCGCAGACCGTCAGGCAACTCAGGAGAGGAAAGCAGTGCTCTACGCACATGGTATGTAGTGTGGGAGGGGTGCTGCTGACTTCAACTGAGGCTATAGTGGGGCAGTGGAAGAAATACTTCAAGAACCTCCTTAATTCCACTGACGACTTGCCCATAACTGGGGGTGAGGTCACTGAGGCAGTTGAACAACTCCTTGGTGGAAGAGCCCCTGGGGTGGACAAGATTTGCCCCGAGTTCCTGAAGACTGGATGCTGTAAGGATGCCTCTGCAACATTGTGTAGCTCTGTGGTGGTGCCGCTGGATTGGTAGAAGGGGAACCCGAGGAGTGTGCTCCAACTATCGGAGGATCACACTCCTCAGCCTCCCCAGTAAGGTCTATGCCAGGGTGTTAGAAAGGAGGGTCTGTCCATTAGTCAAACTGCAAATTCAGGAGGAACAATATGGTTTTCATCCTGGTCACAGAACACTGAACCAGCTCTTTAGCCTCTCGAGGATATTTGAGTGTGCATAGGAGTTTGCCCATCCAGTCTACATGTGTTTTGTGGACTTGAAGAATCCTGTGGGGGGCATTGCAGGAGTATGGGGTGTCTGGCCCATTGTTGCAGGCCACTGAGCCCCTGTACAACCACAGCGAGCTTGGTCTGTGTTGTCGGCAATAAGTCGGACTTGTTTCCTGTGGGTGTTGGACTCCACCAGGGCTGCCGTTTGTCACAGATTCTGTTCATAATTTTTATGGACAGAATTTCAAGCCGTTAGCCTTGGTGGTCTCAGAATCTCATCTCTGCTTTTTGCAGATGATGCAGTCGATGCAGTGGAATGGTTCGCAACAGAGTGTGAAGTGGCTGGCATGAGAATTAGCACCTCTAAGTCTGAGACCATGACATTTTGTGCAACAGAGTTTAGGCTTTAGGTGAGTTATTGGGATCTAGTCTGGCTTTATAAAAACAGCTGAAGATGAACAGATGAAGTGGACTGGGTGCAGGACTGTTCAGTTACAGAGATCATTTACAATGTAAAAAAAAAAGATTAAAATAAATTCAAACTGCCATACAACAGGAAGCAAGTCACAGTGTAATGATATCAAAATGTTATAAACACCAAGAATATCTAGAATTTTTTAAATATTTTTTATATATATTTTTTTAATTTATATTATTATTATTATTATTATTATTACTACTACTACACACACACACAAATATTATATATTTGTACAGCCTTAATCCACATTGACTCAGCATAACTGAGTCAATGTGTATTAAGGTGTAACCTTAATATGCTTCACACAATGGTATTATTGTATGTGCATTTACAAAAATACTTCAGCTACCAATGCTACCCCTCAGCCTCCTGGCAGTAGAATCTTTAGGTGGCATGTCTGTCATATGCACCTCAGTGACTTTATTCATCATATCAATTCAAAAGCAACATTCTAAGTAAGAACCAGGTATAAAAAATGCTAAAATCATAATAAATACTAGAAGCACTCAGAGAGCGCAAACCTCCGCCAAGGCCATAGGGTCACTGACGCTGTAATACGTGTATCTAAATACTGTGAAACAATCTTTCATCTTTCCCAGACAACATTAACCCCCTATCCCGCAATAGTGAAGAATCCTTAAAAAAAATTCCTGGATCCAGATCACCGCCAAAATTTAATCACTTCTTCCTCTTGTCATTTCTAACCACTCCACAAAATTTCATCGAAATCCGTTCATAACTTTTGGAGTAATCCTGCTGACAAACAGACAGACAAACAAACAAACAAACCAACGCAACCGAAAACATAACCTCCTTGGTGGAGGTAATAAACCACTGAGAATTCTGTTACTTTATTATTACATTATTATGTTAAGAACTAAGTCATCTGAGATTGTTAGTAGATGCATGGCATCAATTTGAACATCCTAGGTCACATGATTCTTGAGTTATAGCATTCACACATAATGCAACAGACCAGTCCTCATTTTGTTCTTAGATTAGGCAACATTTTGTGCAAATGACTAATTCAGATATCCACTCAAGTTTGCTCAGTGGGCTTAATTTTTTTTGGTTCCATTCTGCAGGACTGATGCCACTAAAGGTTAGTAATGATATGAATGGTGCTAATATAAGCTTTTAGCCAAATTTCTGTGGGAATCTCTCAGTGTGCAAGTTAGACTTTCTGCAAGACTGGTTAACAATAGCAGTCAGTATTATGCATTATAAAGCCAACAAACACCCCAAATACAATTGTCAGTGAGATAATTTGTTGCCCACCTTCAGCTTTGCACTCCCCAGTTGTTGAATTCCTTCTGTAGCCCTTGTGGCAATCACAGGTAATGCTGCCATTATTGTGAACACATAGCTGATCACATACGTCACTCTCCAGGCACACGTCGACCTCTAGAAGAAGAATTTGTTCCCATTATGTCACAAAAAACAAAGATCGATAATTTACCAAAAAGTAAACATTCACAGCTTACACATGCTTCAAGTCTCTCATCACATTATTTTAGTGTGCACATCCCCACAAACTAATGACACAAAGTACACAAAAATAAATTGCTCTTAATAATACTACATCCCTGCCTTATGAGTTAAATGTATTTTAAAAAAAAAAAAAAAAAAAAAAAAAAAAAAAGCACTGCCACTCACCCTCACACTGGCTGTCAGTAACCAGCTTCATGTTGTCGGGACAGTTGCAGAAGAAGCCCATCGGCTGATCCACACAATGATGCGAACAGCCGCCATTATTGACCTGACACTCGTCCTGATCTGCAAAATAAAACACATCAGCAGCGGTGTCACACCAGAAACAATGTTATTTACTTATTGGTACTGTATCTTCAATTTGATTGAAAGGACCTCCCTAACAGAGGGTCCTGCTGCCTCTGTCTCCACACTGATGAGACTTGTTTGCTCAATCTGCTACATGTTTCTTGTTGAACTGTGTGATCTGCGTAGGATAACTGAACTTTTACCCTAGCGACAGTAAAATATGATGCTGTGAGATTTTGTATAAGTAAGGCCTTTGTTCCTCCTTTGTTCATGTTAATTACTCATTGAACTGGTGCGTGCTCTCTACTGACTGAATTTCTTCTTGCAAGAATAAATTTTCAAAAGACAACTCCAGCAGTACATTTTTTTAAATTAAATGCACTAAAATTTCCACAACAGTAGGTGAGCTCCATCAGTGGTTGGCTCTATCAGCTGATTGTTCAGGATAATGCAAGCAGATGATCACTCCAGAGATTGACTCTGGCCTCCAACCTCACCAAAAGACTTTGAGAGAAGGGGGGGGGGGGGGGGTCTGCAATGCCCTGTGCCTTTGGTGTTTGGATCCCACAAATCCCAAGTTCATTTTATTTGGTGAGAATTCTTTTATTTCTTCTATTTTTCTTTAGCCTGTCATGTCTTGCAGTTTTCACAATCAGAATTAAGTTCCAAATGCACTGTTGTACCAAACATATTTGCTTTTACAAGAACAGCTCTATATGTTTTCTATAGGCTATTCTTGTAGATGTTTGTGTTTTTTTATTTTATATATTCATGCCAGATCTGACAGGCAGGAAGGAGATGGAGAAATGGAAAGTGAAAAAATAAAAAACAGAGAAAAAAAAAAAAAGGTATATAAAAATGTGCCATCATAGATACACATACATACACATTCACATATACACACATATATTTTGTATGTAATGTGCATGTGTGTTCCTTTGCCATGGAATGTACTCACTAATGAGGGCAAAAAGAAACAACCACCCCCTCAGGATCCAGAGGCAAGCAGGGAAAGACCCAGGGGACCCGGGTCATCCACGAGGCCCGAGGCCACACATCCCAATGGCAACTGATGGCAACCAGAGGAGGAAGGAGGGAGACCCCAGCTGGAGCCCCCATGGTCAATGGGCAAGAGCCCAAAGAGGCAGAAAAATCAGAAGCCCACCCCAAGTCACCAGTGTTTAACTGAACACAAGACTAATGAGGATCATCATGAGTATTTAATTTGTTGCATGTAAGATTGATACAAGGTGTCATGAGTGCAACCACCTGCAGCACATCCACCTCCTGAAAAACCCTTTGATCACATCATGATGGATTTCATTGAACTCAGCCCTGCTGAAGGTAAGAAATACTGCCTTGTTATGGTGGATATGTGGTCTAAATGGGCTGAAGTGTTCCCAGCAAAATATGCCAGCAGCTCAGTTGTTGCAAAAGCCTTGACTGAAATTATTCCCATGTGTGGAATACCAGCAAAGATCAGCAGCAACAATGGTTCTCACTTTGCCAATGCTGCTATTACAGAACTGGTAGTTTTTGGGTATTGATCTTAGAAAATATTGTGCATACCAGCCTGGCAGAGATGGTGCTATTGAGAGGGAGAATGGGTCACTCATGCAGGAGGATTCCAGCACTGCACACCAATTTTTACCCTCCTGAACACAACAAAAGCACCATGCCCATAGTCACGACCTTTGTACCATGAGTGTATGCTGACACTGACATATTACACTCCTGAAAGCACATTTACACAAGCTAACTATACTGCTTGTACTGTCACCTCTTCCTCTTATATGTGTTTCTCATAGTCTCCTGTCAAGTCTTCCTGATGGCCCAATCCAATCACTGCCTGCACATCTGTATGGCAGTAAGTCCAACTTCATACTGAGTCAAATCGCAATCATGAAGTTGTTCACCGTGGTCGCAGTGGTGCAGCTATTGTGTAAGAGTCATATTCAGCTTGCTCTGCAAAGTGGGTGGAAGCAGGCTGGGGACATTTTTAATTCACTTTAGGCAAAGGCTGCACCTCCCAACACTCGCTCTACAGCCCCTGGGGCTGTGATAGCCTGTTTTAAAGGTCTCACAGTCGAGTCCACACTGTGAAGGTTGGACAATGAACTGTCCCATCTGATCTATCAGTGTCAAATACTTTTGCACCTTATATTAAATACATGACCGATGAAATGCTTGTGGCCTTTTTACCATCTGCCATTAGAGCAGACTTTCCCTGTTCTGCATGCATTTTGGATCTGTGGAGATGATAAACTGTGACAGGTCCTTGTTGACTGTGCTGGTTTGTCTGCTCATGTTACTTTAGTCTCAGCGGTGCAGGTTGCCCAGCCACTGGCTCCTATGAGGGCTTACTCTAAGAGGTCCCTGCCTGAATACAGCTTTAATTATCATGTTAACAGAGATGCTAAAATTTCCACACCTTATACTTGTACAAAATTTCCAAAGAAGCTGAGATGCTGTGTAAAAAGTAAATATAAACAGAATGCAATGAGTTGCAAATCTCATAAACCCATATTTTATTCACAATAGAACATAGAAAAATGTTTAAAACTGAGAAATTGTATTATTTATGAAAAATATTAGCTTATTTTGAATTTGACAGAAGCAGAGAGGCAACAAAAGAACAGAAAGATATAGGATACCCAAAAGAAACACTTGGTAGAACATTTTGCACCTAATTATATTCATTGGCAACAGGTCAGTAGAATGACTGGGCATAAAAAGAGTATCAAAGACGGGCAGAGTTTCTCAGAGGTAAAGATGGATAGATCTGCAAAACATCTACAAATTGTGGAAAAATTTCAGAATTATTTTCTTCAATCTCCAGTTGCAAAGACTCGCTCATCTATAGTGCATAATATCATCAAAAGATTCAAAGAATCTGTAGAAATCTCTGCGCAAAAGGGACAAGACTGAAAATCAACACTGGATGGCTGATCTTAGGGCCTGAAGGCAGCACTGCATTAAAAACAGGCACGACTCTGTCATGGAAATCCCTGCATGAGCTCAGAAACACTTCCAGAAATCAATGAACACGGTTCACCGTGCCATCCACAAATGTAGGTTAAAGCTCTGTCATGCAAAGAACAACCCATATGTAAACACACAATTCAATTTTATTTGTACAGCATTAAATCAAACAGTTGCTTCAAGGTGCTTTATCTTGTGAGGTAAAGACCCAACAATAATACAGAGAAAAATTCAACAGTAAGACAGCTCCTATGAACAAGCACTTGGTGACAGTGGGAAGGAAAAACTCCTTTTTAGCCAGAAGAAACCTCTGGCAGGACCAGGCTCAACAAGAGGCAGCCATCTACCACGACTGGCTGGGGGTCAGGGTAAATAGGAGAGAGCAGAGAGATACAGAAGACGCTCTGTGGAAAAGTTTAATAATAACTAATGATTAAATGCAGAGTGGTGCATAAAAAACAGAGTGAAAAAAGTTGAGTGAGGAAGAAATGCTCTGTGCATCATGGGAAATCCCCAGTGTAACCAAAGGAGGATTCAGGGTCACCTGATCCAGGTCACCTGATCACCTGATCCAACTATAAGCTTTATCAAAAAGGAAAGTTTTAAGCCTAATCTTGAAAATAGAGAAAATGTCTGAACATGACCCAGAAGCATCTCTGGGCCCAAACTCATTCAAATCGGATTGAGGAAAAGTGCTAAAGTGTTCTGTGGTCCAAAAAAACAAAAAAAAAAAAAAAAAAAATGAAATTCTTGTTGGAAAACATGAAAATATGTGTTAGCAGAGTGGCAGCATGTCCAGGGTGTACCCTGACTTGCACCCCATGACAGCAGGGATAGGTTATAGCCCCACCCAGACCCTTCACTGACTGACTGACTGGCTGAGGGATGGACCTTCCAGAGGGAATATCTGAGCTTATCAGCGCTCAGTTCAAAAGCCTGCATCTGTGATGATATGGGGGTGCATCAGTGCCTGTGGAATTGGCAGCATGCACATCTGGAAAGGCACCATCAATGCTGAAAGTAATATACAGGGTTTAGAGCAACATCAGCTCCCATCCAAACAACTTTAAAAAAAAAAAAAATAATTAAAAAAAATTTCCAGAGAAGGCCTTACATATTTTAGTAAGACACTGCTAAACTGCACACCACATCTATTCAAAGACCATGGCTTCGTAGACTCCAGGTGCTGAACGACCTTTTACCAACTGAAAAGGTTTGGCACCTCATGAAATGAAAACTACAATGAAAAAGATCCAGGACTGTTGAGCAGCTATTTTTCTCCCAAAAGTCCAGCAACCAGTCTCGGTTACCAGATATTTGCAAACTGTTAAAAGAAGAGGAGATGCTACACAGTGGTAAACATGGCGCTGTCAAATCTACAATGCCACAATATTAAAACTATAGAAAAATATCCAGTTAATCAGCACGTCATGTTTTATCCAATCAATTGTCAAATAGTCAAATATTTTGATTTACAATAAAATAAAGGGAAAAAAAAAAAGATCTCATTGGAGAAGCTGTGACCTGAGAATTTTTTTAAACATTATTTTATTGATAATAAAACTGAAAGTCCAACTTGGCAAGCACAAAAATTATTGTGTCAATTAACTGAGCTTCTGCTCACATTCATTAGTAAGACAGTTGTAGCTACAACTAGCAAAAATCTACAACAGTCTTTATTAACTCTGGTCTGAATTTAATTACGCCAGCTGAAAGTTTTGGCTGTTATAACTCAGGGAAAATATGGCGCAGTATTATGCTGCCCTCTGCTGGATGATCAGCAGCCTATCACTTACCATCACATCCTATGGGATGAGTATCTAACACAAAACTATGACACCTGTTTCTAAAACCGCAAAAACTTTACGGCCATCTGTGCCTTCGATCTACCTGCTTTAAAGAATACTTGTATCTTAACTTCAGCCATCAAATGTCAAACAGTGTTTGGTACAAACCAGCTTGTTTCACGCACACCTCCACCTCTAGTAATCGTAGATTTTGGCCAATAAAATTAGGCTGGATAACAATTAATTTATGGGCCTGACTGTATGTAGGGGTAGCATTACATTAACACAAATAAGGGTCAAATGCAGGTCAAGCCCACCAATCAGAAGGCCATTATTGTAAGATTAATTAGTATGCAGCAGCATTAAGATACGCATTATTAAAAATGAATCAGACATGTGACTGCTGCACGCCTGTATAGATTGGATTAATCCATATTTACATACATGTAAGTACTTGCACACATTATTTATTCTACTTCCTAATATCAAATGTGCAGCAGTATGTCTTCATATTGGGTATCAGCTGCAACACATTGGTTGTTCTTTAAAGGTACAGTCGTTATACACTCACTGGCTATTTTGTTAGGTACATCTGTTATAAACAATATCTAATCAGCCAATCACATGGCAGCAACTCAGTGCATTTAGACATGGTCAGGACAACCTGCTGAAGCACAAAATGAGCATAAGAATGAAGAAGAAAGGTGACTGCAGTGATTCTGAATGTAGCATGGTTGTTGGGTGTCAGACAGGCTGGTCTGAGTTCAGAAACTGCTGATCCGCTGAGAGTTTCCTGGACAACCATCTGTAGGGTTTACAGAGAATGGTGCGAAAAAGTAAATATCCAGTGAGCGACAGTTCTGCGTGAAATTGCCTTGTTGACGCCAGAGATCAGGACAGACAGACTGCTTCGAGCCAATAGGAAGGGAACAGTAACTCAAATAGCCATTCATTACAATCAAGGAATTCAAAGCAACTCCAAAGCAGATGGACTACAGCGACAGAAGGCCACACAGGGCGCCACTTCCATCAGCTAAGAACAAGAAACTGAGGCTACAATTCACACAGGCTCACCAAATTGGACAACAGAAGATTGGAAAATGTTGCCTGGTCTGATGAGTCTCGATTTCTGCTGCGACATTCAGATGGTAGGGGCAGAATTTGGCGTAAACATGAAACCATGGATCCATCCTGCCTTGTATCAACAATTAAGGCTGGTGATGCTGTGGGGAATCATTTCTTGGCACACTCTGGACCCCTGTGTACCAACAAAGCATTGCTGGCGATGCTTGGCAACAGAGCACTGTTTAAACACCACAGCCTACCTGAGTATTGTGGCTGACCAATGTCCATCCCTTTATGACCACAGTGTACCCATCTTCTGATGGCTGCTTCCAGCCGGATAACACACCATGTCACAAAGCTCAAATCATCTCAAACTGGTTTCCTGAATATGACAGTGAGTTCACTGCAGTCAAATGGCATCCACAGTCACCAGATCTCAATCCAATAGAGCACCTTTGGGATTTAGCGTACCGGGAGAGTCACATCACGGATGTGCAGCCAACAAATCTGCAGCAACTGTGTGACGCTATCATGTAAATATGGACCAAAATCTCTGAAGAATGTTTCCAGCACCTTGCTGAATAAGACAGATACTGGCAAGGTGTAGCTAAGAAAGTGGCAGATAAATGTATAAGTATGCTGAAGTGCAACACCTACAGTACAGCTGTCAAAGTCACAATGAACCACTGAACCCCAAACCGCCCCCAACCTTTGTGATAAAAAGGTCCATTGGATCATACTTTTCTATTCCGCTCTGCACCTTGAAAAGTTTCAACAGAGCAGTACAGTTTGGTTACGTCTGCAAACTTGAACATTTTATCCAAGGGAGTGCAGCTATATCCAATCACTCACCGCAGTTTTCCTCATCGCTGCCATCAGAGCAGTCTTCCGAATGGTCACACCTCCAGGTGTGACGGATGCAGTCCCCGTTTTTGCACTGAAACTCTGACGCAGCACATGGCGAGGGTGTCTGCGGGAGGGTTTGAGCAAAGCCACACAACTTCCGGGTCTCATCCCGTCCATCTTTGCAATCAGTCTGCCCGTCACAGACCCTGTTCCTGGGCAGGCAGGCATCAGACGGCCCACAGGAGAAGAAACCAGCAGCACAGTTCAGGCAGGAAAGCTCGTCGCTCCCATCGGCACAGTCATCCACACCATTACATAAGAAATCTATCGATATGCACCTTCTGCTGTGGCAGGCAAATTCATCTTTTTTACACCACACATGGCCTGTGAAGAGTCACAATTGAAAGTTACAAGTAAAGTTAAAGTAGGAGTGTCAGAAAGCTTCACTGTAAGCATAATCTGAATGGTAAATAAATGCATTTGAAATAAAGTACTTTTTAGATAGATAGTATTTGACAAGGTAAATCTGTTTAATGCTTTTAGTCATACTGGACTAAACTATATTGATTAGTCTCTTTCAAGGTCTGCCAGTTCAGCCACAGTCTCCTGATGAATCCTGCATTTCTGAGGGGCACAAAGTACAAATTGTTCACTTTCTCCATTTTCCTGGCCAGCAGTCAAACCAAATCCTTCCAGGTTTAAGCCACACATCTCTGACCTCTAATCAACTCTGCAAATATGCCTACCTGCTGGCTTTGCTCACATCAGAGTTTATGCTTAGCCTGAAATCACACACAATCCTTTCAGCAGTTCTCTTCTCCTGCAGGGTTCTCTTTGGCAAACCTGCAGCTTGTCATGCGAGCTGAACATTGATATCAGATTCCAGAGAGATTTAAAGGCTTCCATGACTTCAGCAGGATTAGAAAAACAATTATCTCAAATGACATATTCCCACACACCAAGGGAACATAAGTTGATCTGTGCTGCAAGGATGTCTTAAAGGAAAAGTGCCACAATGAAACAAATCTTGATCAATTTATCTTAGCCTTAAAAAAAAAAAATTATACATATTTTATATACATTTTTAATCATACCTTTGTCCAAGTTACCTAGAGTTGCCCTGGTGTTGTAATGTGCCACACAGACAGATTACAACATTATGTAACAGAGTTGCCAAGTGCTTATAAAACCCTAAGAAGGGTGCCTGTATGTGCCGTTTGCATGGCTTCTCGCGCTTATGCATGTACTCACCGCAGTGGTGCTCATCTGATCGGTCCTCACAGTCTGTATGCCCGTCACACACCTTCAGAGTGGAGATGCATGTGCCATCGCTGCATGTGAATTCTCGCTGCTGATGGCAGGTGGGCACAAAGTGAGCCGCAGCACCTGGAACACATGCACAGTAACAGTTTGACTGCTATGGTGAACAAGGCAGTTTATAAGATCATTCCAGCATTCATTGTCTGACTTAATAAAGTTTAACAAAGTCATAAAAAAAGGATAAGAATATCCAAGGGAATGCCAGTTTACCTGCAAAATTATCAGATTTTTATTTTTTTAATTTTTGTAAACAATAAAATACAGTGTTGTGTTTCATAAACAGGCTAATCAACTTTTACATCTTATTGATTGACCACATTTATGGCATGCATTTTCCAAGTGCATTAAAATAATATCAGCAGTCTGCAACAAATCAGTTACATTCTGGAAATGTGACTGGCTCTCATTCCAGGTTTGTTTCATGCAAATTTACCACAACTCATTCTGACATAACAGGCTGTCACTGTGCGCGCGCCCACAACATAATCATTACTTTAAATTAGTTTTCTATTAACACACTCGCACGCATATTGATGCATATATAAAGCCTCGCAGAAACGCGACGTGTCTGTCAGTAGTTTGATAACAGGGAGTGCAATACAAGCGTCAGTGAGTGAGTGACAGACCGGGTTTACAGACTTCATTCAAAGTGACTGACGCGCTGCACGAGGAGATGCTTTCAGCGCGCGCCACGAAAACGAGCAGCCCACTCATTTCACGCGCATACAAACGCATTTTTCCATATCATACCCAGAATAAGATGCAAGATGAGCTGCGCGACCAAAAGAGAAGAACCTCCAAGGTGTCCCATGCTCGATGCCCTCCACCGAAACGAGGAACGTGGCGCGGAAATATGACGCAAGTGATGTCTCTTTTCTAAAGTCGCTGAACACCTTTATTCCCTCCCCTCCCCTCCCTCTCACGGCCCGTCTTCGCTTATTTTTTTTAATATAATTGAAACAGCTTGCGTTGAACAGAAATTGTTGCATGTTTTGTACCGAGTTCTGTCGAAAAGTTTATTTTTATCTCAGGTTTCACTCACAGAAATACCAGTTTCCAATATACTAAATATACCTGCCAAATATACGGCCCAAAACTGCACTTATTTTTACAAATATATTTTTTTGACTCGTCTTCGGGGCGCCAAAAACCACCGAGCATCAAATGTTCCTAATAAAACACCTGCGCAGATCCCTGCTGACACTTGCTGATTATCAAGATCCATTACTGCTCCGTCCACCCCGTTAACGTCCATCCGTCCATAAAGCAGGATCCCCACCTGATCTATAGCAGAGATGTTCCTTTGAATTGCAATAAAATGCACTGGTACCCTGATAAAGTTGCTCCACACGTTTAATTTTTTTTTTTTTTTTTTAATTTTTGGAGTTATGTTTTCTTACTTAGGTAGAAAGAAAACCCCACTAAATATCAGTAAGGTGTAAAACATTAGTGGAGATCATAAACCAAACTCCACCCACATGAAAAATTAACTTAGTGAATTCAAAAAGCCCCCAAAGTCATATTATTATTTTTTTTTTTTAAAGGTCAAAACATAGAGCACAACTCAATGAATCCCAAGTGTCCAGAATGATAACATGCTTTTCCTCTAACCCAGTGAGTGGTTTGTGTTCAAACTTAAATACAAGAGAATTAGGAGATGAGAATGAAACACAGGACTTCCTGAAGTGTCCTTTTAATAGAATGGGAACATTTGGGGTATTAACACTACAAGCCAGTGTTTGCTTTTTCCAAACTGGGCCACATGAACACATATTTACTGATGGGCTTTGTGAGGCTGAACGGTCATTGTGGGAGGAAGAGCAGAGGTTCAGCCGAATGTTCAGCTCCTCACTTCTCTCACTTACTCTCTACATCCATTTCACATATTGAGTACATGACCAAAATCATGAGCTGAAACATATAAACACATTTTATTCACATGTTCTATTGTACAAGATCCAGGAGGGAGACATGATGCTGATACTGCAGACTCTCATCCTGCTGCTCAGAGGTACGGCTGGTCTGTGGAGATCGGTGGCTCTTTATACACAGCACCCGGAGTCACTGGAAGCTTTGAGGCCTCAGCAACTTGACTTTAAAAAAAAAAAAAAAAAAAAAAAAAGACCAAAGCACAATGTTTCAGCAACAAAGTAAAAACAGCAATCTTCAGTTGTCAGCCACAAAGAGATGTGGCGTCTGAGTTTTCTTTCGACGAGTGATATCAAACCACTGGATGATTGTACATGTTGCAAAAAGGGAAAGTAAACATCTGACCTTGAAATATATGAAAGTGCAGTGATTAGGTTGTTTACCTGCCAGCAGTGAGCACCTTCTGTGAAGACATCACGAGTGTGGGGGGGACTGACTCTCTGCGTCCATCTCTGCTGTAGTAGTAGTTGCTGGCATACTTGTGGCTCGGACCTACTGGCAGTTTGGGTGGTGGCTGTGTCCTATTGGGGGTGGGGGGGAGGCATCCTGAGTTTGCACATTCACTGGCACATTTTAAGTAATCTTGGTATTAATGAGATATAAAATAGGATGGTAGGTTTGAGGAACAGATCCCTGGCACACTTTATTCATAGTGGTTCTACATTTGAAACCTTTCACACAGATTTTTAACTCTTTTGCTTTTCCAGCTGGTAGCTTTCAGGTTGTTAAAAATCATTTCTTCTTCCCTGTCTTACAGTATCAGCCTGCTCCAAGTCTTCATTAAATCTGTATGACTACACTCTTCAGCTTTCCACATCAGTAACTCCCATGCTGGGGTCACTGATTCAAACCCATGATTTAGTCTTTTTTATGAAATTCTCTGGACATCATGAAAATTTCAGCATTCAGTTTGATAGTGCTGTGCAAATGGGAAATAGGTGCAGAGATTTACTAAAACATGCACATACATTAATGGAAATAAAGTATATAAGGCAAAAAATGAATCTGTACAATTCTAACAAGCTTGAAAGTCAATATTTGGTGTGCCCATCTTTATTCATCAACACAGCCTGAACTCTCTTATAGGTTCTTCAGGAATAGTTCTCCAGGCTTCTTGAAGAACATTCAAAGTTCTTTGGATGTTGGCTGCCTTTTGTTCTGTTCTCAAGGCGATCCCACACTGCTTCAACAGTGGTAAAGTCCGGGCTCTGGGGAGGCCAATCCATGACTGATGAGATGGCTGTTGACACTCACTGCTGTACCTTTTTCCTGAACTATTCCATATACAGGCCCTGTGTCAGGTCTTTGCTGGATTTTTCCTATTTCTTAAGGACATTTCAGATACTGTTCATCTGCTGTAGGTAGCTGAGTTTAGGCCCGTCACTTTTTTCATCCTCCACGTGTCCACTTTCCCCAGTTTTTCTAAGGACATGCTGCACAATGTACTGAGATGTGCCAATTTTTCTGCTAACAGTTCTTTGGGAATCCCCTTGTCTGTGTAAAATACTATTTTATGCCTGTCAAACGGTTATCTTTGACATTTTTCATAGATTTGACTAAAGAAATGGGAACAAACTGTGTGGTTTTCTGACAGGCTGAAGTAACACACGATTTGTTTTTTGCTCAGTGGCTTGTAATGTGTAGACAACACTGGTTAATCCTTTGAGTTAAGTGTCTTTTTTGATTCTTAATGATTCACAGGTCTGTGTTAAGCTTTGAAAGCCCTTCAGAAAGCCTGCAGACCTACTGCTCAGGACCACTTTTAAATATTACTAGAAAGTGTGGCTCTGTGGAAGCTAAATATAAAGAACACTTTTGTACGGTACTGTTTTTAACAAGTCTGCTTGTGGAAAAAACACACAATACACTGTAACAAGGTGTAGCAATACTAGCCAAAAGTAGTGCAAAATGTCTTTTCTCACGGTGCCAGTGCAGCTTTGTATTTTCTGCAAATGCAGGCCTATTCTAACTTTACTTGCATTTAGTATCAAAGTGGTGCGGATTCAAACGAACCCACCGCGTCTCGCTGCGTGTAATGCGGAGGACTGTGAGTACCCTCAGGGTGATGCCTGCGGTCTTACCTCTTCGCAATCTCCTCATATCGCAGCTGCAGTTTGGCTTGCAGGTCGCGCTGAAAAAAAGAAAAAGAAAATAAGCAGAAGTAAAGTCTTAATAACTACAAAACCCTACATTGCCTAATCTCATCTGCTTCATGTATAGTGTTCAGTTAACCCACAGCACCGCTGCTAATATGGGTTAGCCATATTTCTGCCCGTTAAACGTTTCCTATGGTAACGTTTATTGCGACAAATCGTCCGGAGAGACTTTCCATCACATTCAGAGAACATCCCTACTCCGTGTTAAAGTGTGACAGAAGTTTTGTTGCTCACCCCTGATAAAAGATGTCGCAGCCTCTGAATGAATTTAGTAGCAGTAGCCATGTCAGCTGTTGTGAAGGACACGGGTCTTCTTCGGTGCTGTTACCGGGTTTCTCAACGCATCGCTGACACCTGCCGGCTAGCAGGGAAAACTGCAGCATCACAAAGCGTGCATTTTAGTGGACGGGCAATTTTTATTTATTTGTTTAATTATGTATTCTCTGAGGGTCAGATGAACTTAGATAAATGAGAGGAAGAGCGAGACACTAGATAACTCTGCAATGAAGGCCTAGCTGAGCATCTAAAGGGAGGAAACAACATTTGGTGATGTCCATGGGTTATAGACATCAGGCAGTCATCGACTGCAAGTATTAGAAATAATCTAATTTAATGTAAAATCATAGTAGTGTGTCCAGTTACTTTTGAGCCTCTGAAAAAAAAAGTAAAACCCTTCAAATTCAAGCTTAAAGCCTTCACTCTACTGAGATCTTGATTGTTTGATTCACAATCCACAGCGGAGGTGTATACATGCAAAAACTACAAAAATGGTGTCTTTGTCCAACAAATTATGGCCCTAAATGGTCAGTAATTAATTTCTTAAAGTGTAACTTTTACTTTGATTATTACCTAACCAAACTTTGCTAGTAACTGAGTTTGGTGTGGAAGAACTTGACTGGCCTGCAGAGTCCTGACATCAACCCACCAGAACACCTTTGGGATGAATTAGAGCCCCCACTGCAGGGCATTAGTGGTCAACAAATATCTGAGCATGAAAAGGTTTTGAATCGTTTGATTTGATCTGGCAAAACTGCGCAACAGTAGTACAGATAATTGTACACAACATCCAGAGAAGAATCAAAGGGAATTACAAAGTTTATTTGTTGCACAAGAAAACACAGTAGAGGGCGACATCGCCGGTACCATGCAGTCAAGTATTACAGCTGTGTGCTTGTCTCATGCAGCATGCACTGAACAGAAGAGTCCACAGGAGAACACATGCACGTGTACGACACTTTGACCTGCCAGCTTGTTCTTTAAGAAGAGTACGCTCAACACCGGCTGACCTCCGGTGGCTGAAACTTCCCACTGGTGGAGATCAGCAAAGTATTTTTACATACAAGATTATTAAAAAGAAACCCTTATCTTTTTAAATAATTTTTTTTTTACTGATCTCCTGTAAAGATCTTGTCCCATACTCTAAATTTGATGTTTACATTGTTTAATTGGCTTTTTTTGTATACAAGACAAAACCTCTAGTGTAAATATATATTTTATTATTTATCCTTTCTCAGGTTTACTTTTGGTGTAAAGCATTTTTCTCATGCAAATAAGAACAGGGTAAACAGCAGAAGAAATGTTCATGTTTCCCATTACCCCCCCCCCCCCTTTTTTTTTCTTCCCCCATTCAATTAATCTGTACAGCTTCTTTATGGAGTCTGAACGCCAAGAAACTGCCAATAATCATGTAATGTATGTGCATGCAGATACAGAAAATGCTTCTGAGATTGGTGTCAAACTACTCTTCAAGAACAGTTTCTTCAAAATAACCCCCCCCCCCCAAAAAAAAAAACAAAAAACAAAAAAACAGATATACAGCTTCTATTAGTGTTGTTTTCTCTGTTGGTATCAAAGAGGATAGTTTCATGGTGTACAGCCACAGGATAGAAAATGTTTGTACAGTACATAGCATGTTTGTTCATTGTAAACAATTCTGTCAGACTGCAAAAAATAACCGAGTGGTCTGTCTGTTTGCTTCACTAACACAACGACAGCATCCTGGTAAGGTTGTCATCACAAGATTGAAGACCATTTTTTTTTTTCTTCTTTTTTTTTTTTTCAGGAAGAAGAGGGGTCGAAGTAACACTACAGTTGTTTATAAAGAGAAGACTCAGAGAAAAGTCCGTACAAAAGCCAGGAATAGCCACTTACAAAGAGGACAATAACTCACCAAGCTTCATCTCTGCTGTGAAGTCAATCTGTGCAGCTGTCAAACACTGCATGAATCCCAGCAAGATGGTTAAAAAAAAAGCTCATTCCCTCAAGTCAGAATTCCTAAAAAAAAAAAATCCCTCGTGCCACAAACTGTCATCGTGCATATTATGTCCTTCAGTACACTTGGAATTATACACACTGTTACCAAAATATACATCAAAATTTGTACAATACAAAGACAAAAAAAAAAAAAAAAAAAAAAAAAACACTTGCTCAAAGAAGCCCTGATTTCACTGTTAATGTGTTTCTCTCGGTTTGCCTTTCACATTCAGTTACAAAATTTATGTCTAAATACATTAGTGCACTTTCCCCTTGGATGTAAACAGCACTGCAGATCACATGAAGTAGGACCAGGGCATTTATGAACGGTCTCTTTCACATGCACATGTGGGAAAAAGAAAAAGAAAAAGAAAAACGCTACAGACTCTGGAAAAAATAAACACACTTATACATGTGGGCGCGAAGCTTCAAAAATCCAACATGTGTTGTCATAGTAAGTAAGGAAAGCCTCCCAAAAAATGAATACCAAAGTGTTTTAAACCATCCCCTCCACGCTCTGAAGAAAACGGACCGTGACGTAGCGAACGGCATGCTGTGAGACGAACGCGCCGTTCCGGCACGACGCGCAGCCACGGTGCGTCAGAGTTCGAATGACAAACTCGCAGAGCCCGCAGCACACACAAACGTGAGCGTGGAACATCCAGAGCTTCGTGCTCAGCATCATTTTCCATAACAGTGGGAACAACAAAAAAAAAAAAAGCAAAACACAAAGCAAATCTTCATATTGAGCAAAGATTACAAATGTTTCTGCCTTCAAAGATATGGCTTAGAGGACATTGCACGGATACCATGGCACATAAAAACCTTCAGCTTCGTGTCTTCATAAAATAAGACAAAGGTGGGTAGTGTCTCACTGTGACTTGCAACATTATTCTCCACAAGAATGAAAAACTATGCAGTTCAACATTATTCTCCACAAGAATGAAAAACTATGCAGTTCCCATGAATTCACACGCAAGGAACATGACCAAACCAACAAGTTGTGCAAGTATACAGTATGTGCCTTACAGACATGATGAAGTCATCAGGGAAACAACTTATCTTTTCATGTCTTCTGTCAGACAATGCAGAGCCGCTTCTCTCTCTGCTGATATGACTGTTTCATTAATAACAGTTGTTTGTTTTTCCTGCAGTCTAATTAGCGCTTAGTAGCTTCTGTTTTACTCCTTCTAAAGGATGTTGCGCACCAATACAATCTGATGTAGTACTGTCTGTTGCAACGTCTGACCGACAGTTGATCAGACAATGACACATCAGTCATGTTGCTCACAGTGTGAACAAAAGGTCATTTTTAGGTTCAGGACGACCTACAGCAGTACTACAAACACAAACAGACACTGAATGAGAAAAGGGGGGGAAAAAAAAAAGTAACCTTGACTTCTCGTACCATTTGGTCCAACAGTTTTACGCAGCATTATCTCTACTACTCTGTACCAGAATTTATTTAAAAAATAGACATTTTAAAAAAATAATCCATTCAAAAGACATAAAACCACATTTTATGGATACAAAAATGTTGAGCCTTGACTGGTCAACCAATGAGAACTTCCCTCTTTTTCCCTTGTTACAAACTTCTCATACTTACATACAAATGTAATAAATAAGACCAGAAGGTCTGCAATGCCTGAAGGCAAATTTTTACAAAACAAAATTCAAGTAAGAGTTTCTTCCGCTCTTTCAGCCCAACGAGTTTGGAAATGACTTAGCTTGCAGTTCGTCACCTCTGAAAGACTCAAAAGAAAAGATATGAGCAGGTTTTATGACTACAGCGGTGAGCCGTCACTTTCTCGGATACCCTTTTTGTGTTTCCTCTCTGAACTCTGGTGTCTTCTCTGGTGCAATTTGAGGACCAGTGGTAGTCGTTTCTGCTGCCTGTCTGCAGCTGCTGTTGACGAGAAGACATCTTGTGTGTTGCTGCGAACATGAAGTGATGTCCACCTCCAGCTCAGGCTTCTCACCGGAGTCCTCTCCATCTGAGCATGGCTCCCACTCATCTTGCTCGCTCTCCGTTGAGCCCTGCACAGCTATCTGCGGCACCAGCGTGAACCTCCTCACCACAGGGACTTCCATCTCAATCTCCTGGCTGGATTGGGGTCGAGTCACAGTCCAGGCCATCCTGTGCTGCTCCTGTTGTGTTTGAGCCCCTGGAGGTGTGGTGGTCCCCACTACTGTGCTGCCACCGCTTTTCTCCTCTGGCTCATCAAAGCTCACCTCCTGCACTGCTTCCTGCTTCTTGAAGGAGTCTCGCCGCTCTGACAGGTTAAGCTTCCGCATCACAACCAGCTGCTCTGATCGCTCAATCCCAGAGTCCCGCATCCTTTGGCTGGTAATGTATGCCCCAAGTCTGCCGTGATCAACCCCGACGTAAGAGCCTCCACAGGCTGCATCCACCTCTGAGTCACCCAGCAGGTCACCCTCACCGTAAAACGGCACTTCCAGCGTGTGCCTGCGGGGGGCTTTTGACTTCTTGTCAGCATGATACACTCCAGACAGTTTCTCAGCTGACTGCACCCTCTTGAGCAAAGGCGAACGAGGCGGTTCTGCGCTGCGTGGCCGGACAATGTGTCTAATGATGGTGGGGGGCGACAGGGTTTTTCCATGGTACGTGTGAAGGGTTTTGGCAAAGCCTGGCAGAGGAGAGGGCGAGCGCTGTGGGGAAAGTGGCTGATTGGAGGATGAGGAGCTGCTGCAGGCCAGGGGCGATGGGGGGATGTTGCTGGTGGACTTGCGCCGGCCCACCTTACTGTAACGTTGCGGGCTGAGTTTAGAGCCCAGGCCAAGTGTGATGGGTCGACTGTGTGTGGCGGGGGAGCTGGGAGAGCTGGAGCAAGGAGATGTACTCTGTGGAGAGTTATTCTCTGTAAAGAAGCAAAACACTTTTATCAGCACACACAACACTTTAAAAAAGTGGCAAAATATGTTGGTATTCTAAGACTCTCAGTGCACATGGAGCATCTCAACTGACTAAAGCATCAGAACTGTTAAATTTCTTGAAGCAAACTTTAACTCACCATGGCCCTGATGGTCAGGTGCAGGGCTCCGGCAGGGTGTGGATGGCCCGGGGGAGAGGCTGTGAGTCGGGGAGCCTGGAAGACTCTCACTGGAGGAAACCGAGTGATGAAGACCAGAGGAGAAGCTGCGACTGCAGTGCATCACTGTGCTCTGCTTGGACAACTTCTTAAAGATGGTCCGTCGCCTGGAAGACAAGCAAAAGCAAACTATATAAATCACTAGCTGATTAGCATCACAACATCAACATGCACCACAGGTTTGTATTTTACAGTCAGCTGAACTTTTCCCAAATTTAAAAAACAAAAAACTTGGAGTGCCCTTATATATGTGACAAAGCACTCAAAATGCAACCGTTAATACTTTTAGCATTTACACTAGAAGGAGACAGAGGACTGACATCCACCATTTACCAGCCTCCCAGAGTAAACAAAGGATGAGTAACTCTGCAGAGCTGTAGAGAAAGAAAACCCTCAGATCTTCACCTGTCGTAATTATCTCTCCTCTTGCTCTTCTTGCTCCGGCGAGCCATCTTCCCTTTGTGTTTGGTCTTTCGCGCAGGACCGACTTTAATAGACGTGTTCTCAAGCGCTATGGTCTGAAGAGCCACCTTGCTGCCGCTCTGCACGTTTCATAAGAGTTAAAGAATTTGTATCCACAGTCCAACAACATAAAAGGATCTTAAAGTGAAGTTCAAATTAGATGTCATATGGCTCTGAGTGGTACCTTCAGCAGCAGTTCCATCATCTCTGTGTGGACCAGGCCCTGGACAGACTCTCCGTTCACGTGGGTGATGAGGTCTCCAGTGCAGAGACCTGCCTGGTGAGCCGGGCTGCCCTCCTCCACACTCTGTTGCAACAGTGAAGAGAGGAGTTTCGTTTTAGCATTACATAACCACCTTTTTATCATTCTCCTTTAGTTTTGGATCACCAAAGCAAAGCGCAAAATCTGAACTTATTACAGTTTACAAACACAAATACTAGATCCAGCTGTTTTTAATCTTCAAGCATTTTTAAAGCCTATGGTTAAAACCCACCGACACCATGTGATGCACAGTGTAGACATCGCTGTCGCCCATGTACACCCGGATGGCCTGCAGGGTGAAGCCATACTTCTTCCCTGATGTGTGGATGATGATTGGTGGCCTCAGGCTGCTGGGGCTGAATAATAGATCCCGGTTAGGGGACGAGTCCCGAGATGAGGGGTTGGAAGACAGTGAGCGTGGGGAGATGGGACCGGGGTGGAGGCCACTGGGTGAATCATCTGAAACAAACATAGTTTAGATGCATGATCTAAAATTTTATGATTCTAAAGATAGGCCTGTTTTACTTCCACGGTTAGAAACAAACTCCTGTTCATGCATTACATGTTTGCTTTTTTTTTTTTTTTTTTTTTACATTAATTATATATTTTGCTGGATTCAAATTTGGGGTGATAACTTTTTGCACCTGTAGTAATGATGAGAGACAGGGCGGAGACAGATGCAGACTTAGGAACCTTTCCTCCACAGGGAAGTCTCTGCCTGTCTGGTGTCTCCAGCTGGTTACCAAAGCGCCGAGGGGCTGCTGTGTCCTTAGGGGACGACTGTTTCCCCCCGGTACTGTTGCTGCGAATCCTGATCCGCCGAAGATTTGATACCACCACCTCTGCTGCAGAGAGAAAGTGTTAAGTGTGAACGCTTCAGGCCGAAGCACCTGTACATGTTCTGAAGAGAAATGTTTATAAAAAAAAAAAAGGTGGATTTACCTTCATCATCAGTGGAGAGGGCAAACCGGGGCATTGTCTCCAGGCTGTGAGTGCTGCTCATTACCAGAGGACTGCTGCTTCTGTCAGACTGGGAGGAGCTGGAGGATGCCCGGGGGCGAAGGCTAGAAAACCGTTAAAAAGCAGTTGAACATGTAAATCAGCTGATTCAGGATCCAAGTGAATGTTTTCATGCAGATCCACAATCTCAATGAGCTGGTGAACAGTTTATCATATTATATATACTTTGGTTTTGTCCACATTTACTTGTAACCTGTAAAAATAAATTGAAAAAATACTATCAGCCACCAGTGCTAACCCACAGCCTCCTGGCAGTAGAATCTTTAGGTGGCACAAATTACTTGAAAGCATAAGTTCTAGAAGATATAATTCCCAGGTCTCAGTAGATCTTAATGGGGTGCATATGAGCCTCAGTGACTTTTTTCACCAGGTCAATTCAAAAGCAAAAAGGCTGAGGGGTTAAAAACCAAAACTAGAACAAACCGACAACAATAAAGAGGAATGAAAGTTGCCCACGGCATGCAGTATAATGTATTTCACAGTTGTGTCTACCTGGCCATGCGTCCAGACTGCCTGGGCTCTGCACTGCTATCTGCTGGGCTCGGCGAGGCACTGAGCCCTCCCACGTCCCCGTGGTCCTCTTTATCCTCACTGTGGCTGCGGTCGGAGGAGAAACTCAGGTTGGATGGTGTCGCCAGATGTTCGGTGCTGCTGTAAACCTTGATGACAAATTGGTGAAAGGGTGTCAAATAAAGAGCTGGCCTGGATGCTGAAAAGTCTTCAAATATTCTGGCACGCTTCCTGCAGATCCTTCCTGTAGTGCTTATTTTTCAAATGTCTGCCCGCTTTTTAAACTGTCCGCATACGTCATTCCCCGACACAGCGCAGTGGTCTTTACCTTGCTGAAGCGATGCGACCAGGAAGCAAACTGTCTGATTTCCAAGGAAGATTCTTCGTCGTTGGTCTCGTCATCTTCATCAGAGGCCATATGATGGTAGCGATCCGAACGAGCTGAATACAGAAAAAGAGAAGATGCTCAAAATTTAAGAGAAATTTAAACACAAAGGTGTAATCCCAAACAAAATCAATCACCTGACAGTATTATCCCAGCTCATCAGTATAATAAAATGTGGAGCTATGGAGAAGAAATATTTTAGCTAAATTAAAGCTGCTTAACAAACAGATCTTTCATACGTCCATGTTCAATCAGCACAGGAAAAAAAAAAAACAGATCAGTGAGGTCTCATCTTCATCTCCCATGACGAGTGATCGTCACCACTCAAGCTGGCCAACATTTTGATCTTGCTACCACAAGAAGTCAAGATTTAACAGAAAAATAAATCAAAGTCACAGCTGGAACTTACTGTCAAAGTAGCTCGTATCATCCTCGGCCTCCAGCTGAGGGATGAACTCTGCTTTCTGTCGGAGGAGCCCGTTCCAGTCCAACCCCAGGAAGAAAGGGTGCTGCTTCACCTCTGAGGCTCCACCTATAACCAAACAAATTCCACATTCAGTCAAACACTGGATCAAGTTCAGTGTACAACTCATTTCCCATGTGTCCTTGCTTCAATTTTAAGTTTACTTTTCAAATTCAAGTTTGATTTCCCTCTATAAAATCCCCTTATGAACCTTCTTGTATTCGATTAAATTTTCTGAGAGGACACTGTGGCTTCGGGGTACGGACCTGTATAAAACATCACTGTACCTGTTCCCAGTCGGTCTAAAGGGTTCTGCCTCAGCAGGCGGGTGATCAGGTCCTGGGCATCAGTAGGTAGCGCATCCTCTCCTTCAGGCCAAATGATTTCATCTGCCAATCGGAGAAGATAATGAATAAAAGTATAAAATTAAATAAATGAACTCCCAATTTATAGTCATAAAAACATTAAAGAGCAAGTCAGAATGTTTTTTTGCTTGCCAAAGCACAACCTTACTCTGGGCTGAAGTGGTTAATGTGTTTAAGGTTTTTTTTTTATCTTTTTTTTTACATTTAGACTGATTTTTAGCTCAGGCTATTTCATGCTAACATTCACACCTACAACAAATCCAGAATCACCAATTAACCTAACGTGCAGGTTAGCCAGAGCGCCCAGAGAGAACCTACACAGGCATTGGAGGAACATGCAAACTCCACACAGAAAGGTCCCAACTGGTGGATTCGAACCTCTTTGCAGTGAGGTGACAGTGCTAACAACTGCACCACTAGATCACAACTTTCTTCAAATTCTGAGAGCACAACTAATTGCAGGCTACCGCCATGATAAGATAAACCCTCCTGTGCCACCGCTCTTTTTTATATGTTTTCAATTCAGATGGGAAAAGGAAACTAGTTTAACATAAAGATTTGACCTCAGTCATTATTCTATACTGTGCTTATATTTTGAAGGCTTGTTAAGAATTGGATTTTCCAAGTAGAAAATTCATTCTGACTAACTTTGTCATTTCAAGACCCACCACTGACAACTTGTCCAAAAAGCTCTTCCGGAGTGTCTCCAAAAAACGGGACACAGCCGACCAGAAATTCATAAAGGATGATCCCCATCGCCCACCAGTCCACTGGCTTCCCATAGCCCTGTCTGAGGATCACCTCTGGGGCTATGTACTCTGGAGTTCCACACACCTGTGCAAATAAACCAACAAACATCAGTTTGGGCAAAATGAACAAGCTGCATCTATAATATCTGACAGCCCCAAAGTGGCAGGCGATTTCTCTCATTCACTTGAAGTTGTCTCACCTGTTTGTCAACAAACTCTCGTGTGTCTTTCTCTATGTGACCCTCATACAGGTTGGTTGTCATGTTCATCAGGCCGATTTTAGAGAGACCGAAGTCAGTCAGCTTGATGTGGCCCATAGACGTAATCAGCAAACTGTTGGGCAGAAAAAGGCATCAACATAACCCGTGCATTTTACAATCTGTCCAGAGTGATGAAAAATGAGGATAAGTGCTGAAAAACAGAAAAACCGAGACTCTACCTGCGGCCACTCACAAACCTGACTATGTCAGTTTAGTTATCAAATAATGTTGAATTTAATGAAGCCTAATGAAAGCAAGAAAGCACGTTGGAGCTGAGTTGGGGTAAAGGTGATATTGGATGCATTCTTACTTGTCAGGTTTAAGATCCCGATGCACAATGCCATAGTTGTGAAGGTACTCCAAAGCGAGGACTGTTTCAGCAAAGTACAGCCTTGACATTTCTACAGGTAGTGGGCCCATGTTTTTCAGAAGGTTGGCGCAATCTCCACCTTAACAGAACAGGAAACCTTAAAATCACAGGCACAGCAATGATCCTAACACATCAACTGTCCAATGAATTACTGGGATGTAGTAATACACACAGAGACCTATTCTTAGACATCTCAGCGACAAGCTGTTTGAAATGTCTCTGCATTAGAACTCACTGGAAAAGGGTTCTTGTTTAAGTTAAGCTAAAATGTTAGAAATATTAAAGTGTCTTAGTCACAGCAGCCTCTGTCCTCTTTACCTTCTACATACTCCATGACCATGCAGAGGTGACGTCGTGTCTCAAATGAGCAGAACATGGAAACAACAAAAGGGTTCTCAGCAAAGGTTAGGATGTCCCGCTCCACAAAGGCCTGCTGGATCTGGTTCCTCAGCACCAGGTTCTGCCGGTTTATCTTTTTCATGGCAAACCGCTGCCGGGTCTCCTTGTGACGAACCAGATAGACCGCCCTGTCAAAAGCCACACAACCCTCATTAGACCCACTGATACAAGAAAAATGCATATATTCACAGTGGAAACATCCACAAAAATGGTTGAAACTGAGGTAAATTGTTTCAGTGCAACTGAAATTCAGGGTTATTCTGTCAAGAAAAGAAAAAGAAAAACAGAGATCACCTATTTCTAACTTTGTGGAATCACATACTGTAGGTCCCAACTATATGTATTCTCACCTGTCCCAATACACTTTGTTCAGAAGTGATATTTTCCAAGCTGATGTGCTTCCTGACATGGTTTTAATCTTTAATCTTAGCTTTGCAACCATTTGCGAAGTAACAAGCATCTGCAACTAATTTTCAGCATTGGTACTTCTAAGATAAGCAGTGAAAAGTAATGAAATGGGCGCTTCTTATTACCCATATGCTCCGTTACTTATGAGTTTGATGGTCTCAAAATCGCTCTCAAGAGGTTTTCTTCGAGTTGGAGTCAGCGTCTGTGGAGCCTTATTCTACACAAACGGAACAGAAACATGATATTTGTGGCTGTTTGTGAGCAAGTGATAAATTATACAAGCAAACTGAAATAAGTAAACAGAAAATAAGACTGTGACTAATGATGATTACAGGTTAATGATGCCATCAGACTTCATATTAAGACTTGTTTCCCCTTTGGAAACTGTACTTTCATTGGAAAATGAAGGATGGATTAAGCAACCAGAACATAAAGAGGATGGTCTTGGGTTTGCATGGTACTATTAGGAGCTTTCAAGGCTGCTAAAATAACAAAAGCAGGAAAAAGTGGAACAACTAGTTATCTATTGCCACTATTAGCTCATTTCCCACTACATTATGCTAAAAGCCAACTACTAGTACAAGCACTAATTATGCCTGAAACCTACCTATGAAAAAGAACACTGGTTTAAAATATTTATAATATCCTTTTAGCATAGCACAGAGATCTGAAGAAGCGTGTGCTTAGAACACATCTACATTAAAAATTTTTAAGCTTAAATCATATCTTCTCCCAGTGGGTGATAATATATGAGCTCAGAATCCGCATAACAACAGTAAAAGTTTACCTCCACATTAGCATCTGCTTCTGCTGATGCTGAAACTGAGGCTGAAGCTGAGGGACTGGCCTCGTACTGTTCAAGCTGTACCATGTCTAGAAATGATAGAAGACGAGTGTTTAATTTGACCAGAAACAATCATCTTGAAAGAAAACTTTATAAAACCTTTGGGTTTCCAACATTTACTGATTGCTTAAAAAAGGTCTGCTCTTCATCCAACTCCCAACCAATGCAACAAATATATAGTTCGTGGCAGTGGCGCAGTGGGTAGGCGCTCGCCTTGCAGCTGGAAGATTGCAGGTTCTGTCCCTGCGCTGCGTTGTGTCCTTGGGCAAGACACTTAAACGACATTGCCTAACGGTAGCACCGGTCTCTGGCTGCATGACCGCAGATGCTCGTCTCTGGATGAGTGATCTGGAACGATCATTTCGTTCCAGATCACTCATCTCAACAATGAGTTCAATCTAACATCTAACAATATATTTGTTGCATTATCATAAAACTTAATAAAAAATAAATTAATAAAAAAAAAAAATATTATAATAATCACCTACTCCAGGGACACATTGTTACTTAGCTGATGTCTGAAATGGGCTTTAAAAATCATCACATGTGGGCCACATTTGAAGCAACTGGGATCTGTTCCTCTTCAGCACGGACGAAGGCTTTTCTTTGATAACTTGCTTACTTTACCTTCTAACGGGTCCCGTGTGAGGCCCAGCTGGCTGATGATGTACCGTGGGATGTCCGTCTTGATTCCCTGGCCGACTTTGGCGTGGCCCTCTGCCGCTTCAAGTAGGTGGTAAAACTCTTCTGGGTCAAACTCCTGTCAACAGCGTCCAACAGCAGCATAATTAATGTGGAGTGTCTGAATATCTCATCAAATGTAACGCCAGAAACTCAAAGGCATCCAAGAGGCTTCAAGTCTACTGGTGTTTTACTACTACTTTACTTATCCCTGGATAACTATTAGTAGTAAAGTAGTAATAGTTATCCCAGGAAAGCCACCAAATCCTAAACAAACCTTATTCTTATTGTAGGAGTTGAGAAAGTTACACTGAACTGACAAATTTAGCTTTAGGTATCTCATAGTTAAAATGTTTTACCAGCCACAGATTTATGAAGTGTGTGTGTGTGTGTGTGTGTGTGTGTGTGTGTGTGTGTGTGTGTGTGTATGTATGTATATATATATATATATATATATATATATATATTTTTTTTTTTTTTAATTATATAAATGGTCTTTATGTAATTTTTTTTTGTAATTTTCAGAAAATTTTGCTTTACTGTCTCTGTTCAAAAACCATTCGCTTTTCTTCCACAGCTTACCAGACATTCAAGGAGGCGAGCCGGTCGAGAGATTATGATGAGGATCTTTCTCACCAGCTGGGTGATGACAGTCACCTCTTCACTTTCCGAGCGCTCGTAGGCCTGGAAAACACGAGGAGGCAGGGGCTAAAAAGCGTCAGGAAACTCAAGTCATCTCCACGGATTTCCATTTTCAGCGAGGGACTGCAGAGGGTTTGCATCTGAGTAACAAAAATACTGCTTACATTTATGGTGAAGTCAGCTTGGCTAGTTGCTTGTGTAAAAACGAAGGGATTATTATTATTATTAAAATGGCGGAAATTTCAAAACTGTTAGTGTGTATTTTTGAAACCGCCTGAACTAAAACTGAACGTCTACATTTCACAACTTGATTCCTTCGATTTTAATCCAGTGCGGAGTTGCACAAAAGCAAAACTGCGTCACTGTCATTTAATATTGAGAAACTGCATGTGCCAATAGGATGATCAGGGATTATATGTCTAAGGGAAACCAAAGGGCGGGCACAGTTCACCCTTAGAACCATTTCCTCCACCCCTAAAAATAATACACCTACAGAAGCATTGTTTTATGCTGAAACAGGAAGAATAAATAAATATAAAATTCTAAGCAAATGGATAGGGCATTAAGAAAAATATGAAAACAGATGCCGCCTGACAGAACTGCATCAGAAATGACGTCACTTCAACAAGGACTTATTAGACTAATCAGTGGTGGGTGGGTGGGTGGAGTTTTTATGAGTCATCTTCAGTTTCTTCTATAATAACAGAGAAACACCCTGTACTGGTGAAGGCAGCACAGTACGTATGCATTTGTGTGCCAGTCGTACGCATGTACAGCTTCCAACGTGACAACATTGTTACTAATCTCAACCACCTGTCAAATAAATGTGAGGCTACAGCCTCAAGAAGATGCCCCTAAAACCAGCTAGACCTAAAGGAAATGGCTATTACAAAGTCTCCCTTCCAGCATTTCTAAAACAGATTATACTCCTTCACAGTATGTGTGCTGTGGTTGTGATGATCATTGTCTACATTTGGGTTTGTGTGGATTATATTTGAACCCTCTCGTGGTAAGTGTAGCAATGTGGAAGTTCAGAAAGAAAAAGCTGTGACTAGAAAGTTAGAGTCACTGTTTTTGATCACAAGCAGGAGCTTTTCTAACTGCCGGTGAAAAGCTTGATAAAGCTTTTCTGTCACATATAACTCTGATACAGACCACAGCTGTGAGTTTGCCATTGTGAAGTGCCATCCAAATTTATAGTGCATGTTGCTATACCCTATATAGTGCACCTAAAGCATCCCACAGTTCCTCGTGACATAGTGCTAAAGAAGAAAAAGACAGATCACAATTTACTTATATGTGTGACAGCAAAAATTGCCATTATTTCCGTAACTCAACGGTTGCTCAGCTGAAAAAAATGAATTCTCTTAACTAATTGCATAATTAATGCTGCCAAGAAAATGAGCTGAGTCATATCAAAGTGTGAATTATTTTTGATTAATTAATTAATTAGCTCAATGAGCTTACTAGATATAGGACTATAAAGACCCTCTTTCCATGGGAAGTTGTGAGTGATGAATGAGTGATTGATTACTAATGGCACAATTACAAAAGACAAGTTACAGCCCCTTGCATTGCTCAACTATTTCTTCTCATAAAGCTAGTTTTTGCACAGTGCAGGATAAAGATTTTTATTCGCACTTTAATTTTAAACAAAAGAACAAAAAGTATGACTTTTTCCACACCAACACAATCGTGTATCCATCCATCTTCTTAACTGCTTATCCAAGTCAGGTTTGGGGACCGTGGGAGTCTATCCCAGCAGGTCACCAGTCTGTCACAAAGACCCAGAGAAAAAAATTTTGGAGAGTCATTTTATCACTAAAACTGTTGACCTTTTTAAGAAAGTGGCCTTGGCACACATAACAGGTTTTTTTTTTTGTGTGTGTGTCTGTGTGAGAGTGAGACATTTGCTCCAATGTACGGGAACAGACTTATCAGTTCAGCTGGAAGTACAGCAAGTTAGCTGTGCCTTCTGTCTGGGAGCATGCAGAGAAACATGGGAAGAGGTTGCTATAGAAACTAACAACACACATAAGACCTGAGAGAAAAGTGCCTCTCACCATTACTGAAAATTTCCACTAAGAGATCTATTGTGTGCCGTTGGCTATCACTGAGAGACATGCCTTATTGCACATTTCACTGGGGCTCGATCAATCCTCTTTCATAACTTCATCCCATCCGAGTTACAGAGTTCACCATCAGTTCATCAGCTGCTTCTTACAGCTGCAGCTAAAAACGAATATTTGGCCCACATCACTTCTTTCATCAGTCCTGTAGGATCTATATCAGGTGGCGGGTTTCTCACCTCGTGAAGCAGCTTTTCCAGCTTCTCCTGCAGCTCAACAAAGTAACGAGAGGTGACCAGGCCATTCTGGGACTTATCCAGACAGTGTCTGACCAGCTCCACCAACTGGTGCTGGATGAAGCCCAATACCCCATCAGCCAGCCGGAGGGAGCTGTCTGGAGAGTAATGTGTGACAATCTCCAACAAGCGATCCTCCATCTGGGCTGTGGCCTTGCAGGGAGCACACAAACACAGAGTTAGAACAATTAAACAAGCAGTATTTATCATTTTTACTCTCTTGGTGGCACCAAATGTCCCTTCTTGTAGGACCCCTTTGTATAGCTGTTGAAAATTATCAGTGATTTAACAATTTGCCAACTGTTGAAAAGTGTGGCTTTAAAAGTCCTATGCCTTTCTTTATATTGAAACGAAAACTAAACTAAAACAAAAAAAAAAAGGTTTCAAGATGCTCCACATGACGACATGAGAAATGCAAAGTTTCTGGTTTCTGGTTTGAATGTGTCTTCGGCGAGAATGCAAATTTACAGATATCTAGTACGTACCTTTGGAAAACGTTCTCTGTAAACATGGTTCATCATGACTACCTCATTATCGAAGGAGACACTTGATCGGCCTGGGCTATAAAAAAAAACAAAACAAAACAACAAAAAATTAGTATATTTTAACTGATCAACACAGAGACATTTATTAATACACAGTTCAATGCATCCCTCTTCTGAGCCATTAGGCAAGGACGGGGAGTAAAAGCAGTTATGTCATCGAGGCCATCACGGTTCCCTCGAAATGGCCAGCAGCCAGTTTAGTTCAATCCAACAAAACACGCACACATCAACTCTTAACTAATAGCCTGGGTGTGACTGAATGAGGGTTTTGAGGTCAGCATCAATAATATTTTTGATGTCAGCCTGCCAAAAGCAATACTGCAAGCCAGCATTTGGGTCCAATGACTCTTAAGCGGCTTAAGCTCCAATCAAGGTGGATTTCACTGTCAGGTTTTGATGTTTCTCTTTAAGATGCTTCCGCACCGGCAGCAGAGGTTTCTTCTGGCCAAACTGTGAATCATCGACATCAAACAATTAGTCACTTACTGCTGCACCACTCCAGTATTGAGGCCAAAGGGAAGGTGTATTTTTACAGAGAAATCTTGCTTGATGAAGCTTCAAACAGAACAGATGGAGGGAAAACCTATCACATGCGAACAGACTCCCCAAGCGATTTTTTTTATTCCCTTTTTGTCATGAAAAACGCCTCTGTTATACTGGATGGCTGCTGCCCAACACACACTGCTGCAAGCTCCCTGCCATTCGCTGCATCAGACACCCACCACCCTCGAATACAGTTCAGCAGCTATGAGACGATGATCCCTGAGGCGCTCTGTTAGCTAGCACGCCCACACGCAGCACACCATGGTGCCAGAACACAGAGCACTCAGGCACTGCACAAACAGCACAGAGCAGAGCCAACAGACAAAAGTTGTCAAAACCGCACCGCTCTGCAGTCAGGGCTCCACCTGCCTGCCAGCCCACGGGCATACGCGATCAATCGCAGGCAGCTGAGATGCCAAATGCTTGTGAATTTGTCTCAGTCATACCGGCGCAGAAGGCATCTTAAAATCTGAAAGTCTTTAAATACGTAATGGTACAATGGACCTCGTGTAGTGCAATCACTGCCCAATGTTAATCTGAAATGTGGTTTTGTGCTGCTAAGAGGTAGTTAATCCTTCTGGAAGGATTACTGCGTTTAATCTGTGAGAAACATTACATGTGTTTAATTTGATGGCAGAACAAGAAACAATAAAAAAAAAGATAAGATGATTAAACTGGGCTAAGAGTGGGTTGTAAAATTAGCAGTGAGCATTCTTGGTGAGGATTCTTGGTAAAAGAAAAGATTTGTTTTCTTGTACATTTTTGTTTTTTTACTTTAAAAAAAAATTTCAGAAGAGGCATATATCTAGAGGCATGATATCTTAACTTTCCATTTTATGTTTCCAGTAGTTGAATAAAGAATTAAAAATGGCTATTCTAAACTAAGTTTTTACATTACACAGTTTTTAGTTTGTCCAGTTCTAGGTGAATTAGCTACCTGAGGCTCCGAGACCGCGGTCGTATGACCGGCGAGGGCCGTCCATCCTCGTCTGTTATGCTGTCTGTGCTGCGGAAGTGCTTGAAGATGAAGTGAGGTTCGTCTTGTGTCGGCTGGTAGGGAAGCTGGTGGAGACGCTCCTGGGAGGACGAGGAGGACTGTACACACAGAAAAGAATCCATCAAATCAACAGAAAAATATTTCTACTTTCACATGATTTAAATACTGAGCTTCTTTTGACTGAGCTTCTTTTAGCCAACAGGCACCACCTCTTCAGGCAACCTGAGCTACTTGTTTTGACATTTGAATAAATGTTGTTAAGGTCATTTCTGAAGGGCGACAGGGGGGGGGCTCACACAGCAATACCTATATATCTACATCTATACTAATGAACCCATATCTTGTGTAGTGTTTTTATTCTAGTGTTGTTTCTAGCCATTTTTCATTTTACTAAAGAGTAGAAAAATGTTAAATGACCCCAGAAATAACTGGTTTGACTGAAGACTACAAATGCCTCACTGAAAGAGGAAAAAGCCCAGTGTCTGGAAGCAAAACAATCCATCATCTTCACGACAGCTTCCCAAAATGACAATGAGTTGTTTCTATGCCAACAATTAGTAAGAGCAAGTTTAGCCAGACAGCTTTACACGGTGCTACATGCAGGAATTTGTGTTTCTCAAAGTCAGACCCGCAGCCCCTGTAACCACTGCAGGCTGCTTTTGCAATAACAATGTGGCCATTTGTCAGTCCTGCTTTTCAAGTGGCATCACTCAAAGAGGGAAGTCGTTAAAAACTGAAGGCCACAAACGTGTTCAGACAAGTCAGGCAAAGCAAAGGACAACAGCAGTAAAAAAAATTCCCTTCCAAACTAAAATGTGTCCTGCACTGTGAGCCCAACTTAAAGCATCATTAAAGCCTGAGATCAGCCTCACGTAGGAATTTAGCTTCCCCTTAGACCAAGATGTAATGAACGGACTCAGAACATTCCACTTCCACATTCTCATTTTAACTGATAAAGCACCTGTGGAGAATTTCAATTTGCCTCAAATTGGAATTCACTAAGTCTATGACTTTAGGTTACAGTGGTTTTAAAAAAAAAAAAAAGAAAGAGAGAGAAAAAAAAAAATCAATTTAGGTAAAAATGTAAAGCCTACAGAGAGATCATTATTCAGAGTTATCTCACATGTCTACTGAGGCACCAAGTAACATCTTTTCAGACTAAACGGGGCACAGAGTCTGTTGCTGGCAATCTGTTTAGTTTTGTGGCCCATGTGCTGTGAACAGAACGGGACCAGAGGGACAGCATCTGTGAAGTCTCTTTCGTATGTCTCAGTATAAAGAGGGCAGTGAGGGCCACTGAAGAGCCCCATTGTCCCCGCTGACCTCTGGGACTATGCCCGGGTCGAGCCAATAAACCTCCTTATTATAGCTCCACACGGCAGACTTTCAAAGACTTGGCACAGTCCCACCATTACAAACTGTTCATTTGAATGCCGTTTGGTTACATCATCCAGTAAGTACAATTACTGCTTTATTCTGAAGTAAGACGATTCACATATTGTCTTTCAAAAACATCTGGTTAAATCATTTTGACATTGTTTCTCAAAAATACTGTTTATCACTACGAAATATTAATGTCTCAGCGTACTGTTAATGTGATGATGTTTTTTTGTAACGGTGTCAAAAAAGAAATGCTCCTGAAATGATTTAAATTTCCTTTTCCTCATCTCCTCATTAATATGTATCCACACAGACTGTGTGTGTTACTTCTTACAGTGAGTTCCGCAGACTTGGAGGATGACTCACTGAAGCAGACGATGGAGGAAAACAATTAGCAGTTTGTCATCTCGATCTTGGCATTCGCTCGGTCCCTTATTGCATAAACCAATGTGCTATTTGGGCTGAGTGAGGTGTTAGAATTGCCTGGCTGCCATGTTGTGACCGGGGACGATGGCGCCATTTTTTCGGGTGTCTTACCGAGACGGTGGAGCTTGGTGGGTTGGTTCCATATCCAGACGAAGGGAGGGACGCCAGGGACCATCGTCGGCCCTCAGCTCTGAGGGAAACAGACATGCATGTTACATAAGCCTCGGCAGCATAGGCATTAGTTAACATTTCATATGTGAAACCTGTTATATAACAGATAACGGAGGTGTCCTGTGACTACAAGAGCATGAAATTAATGTCCTTTTATTTTTCTAGATCTCATTTTATATATATATATATATATATATATATATATATATATGAGTAATCAAATAAGATTTTTGTTAAGGAGGAACATTTTTGTGCAAAACATACAGCAGAGAACACAAGCTTTAAATGGCAAAAGGCAGGGTGCAAGAATTGAAAAAGAAGCTACCTGTCTGCGCGAGCCAAGTGGCTGAGATCATGACAGCAACGGAAAGAAAGAGAAAAGCAGAGAAGTGAGTTTCAGTGAGTTCTAAGAGTCCTGCGCAAATGAACCTGTGACCTCTGGCATTCAGCTGAGGGATTAGTACTGACAATGTTTCCTTCCTTGCCACTTTTCATTTGTCCAGATACAAAGAGTAGATAGCAAACTAAATTAATTTGAGGATACATGTTACATAACAGGAAGAGCCCTTCACTTCAAAGCTGGAAAGAAAGAATCTGCCGACTGAACTGTGCAGCTGCAAAAAAAAAAAAAAAAAAAAAAAAGAAAAGAAAAGAAAAATTGTTATGTTTATGTTATTCAGCATGTGCAAGCACAGGAATGAAGAAAGTACTGTACAAAACTTGCACACGGGTTGAATGAAAGCTTGCAAAGATCCATGGCACTGAAAATTAAATGCAGCTGCAGCGATGGAGTGGCAAACTTCAGGAGAAGGATTTTTCCTGCTTAGGCAGAAGGTTTAGGAAAAATCACCAGAACCAACACATTTCTGCTTATCAAGTGGTCAGAAAAAAAACAGATATTTTCCATCCTGTACCTGGAAACACTCGGACAATCAGCGTTTAAAAAAAAAAAAAAAAAAAAAAAAGGACAGATTTATACAATTATTATGATTAAGCCTAAATAAAGGCTTAAAAAGCTTTAACTGTTAAAAAAAAAACAACAACAACAACAGATTGACCACACTCTTGAGTTTTGTTAATTAGATAATCATGGAATTCCACTAAAAGGCCTCATTAAACATTGAGAAGTGGGCAACCAGACTTTCATGCAGCAATCAGCATGGTTCAGTGGGTTGTGTTCATGGCTATCAACATATATTACTGCATCGCAGTGATGGCAGGATTCCTAGAGGAGATAATATTACCCAGAACAAGAAAATAATAAAAACATTTCAGAAGTATTTATTTCTGTGGCCGGCATGAATTTCAGGTCTTGATATGGTGTAGTATGCCAAGTTAAGTCAAGGGCCATTTCTGTGGAAATGATATGATGAAACAGGGTAACAGACCCTAATTTTACTAGCTTATTATACTGGAGAAAGAAATCTAAATATTTAGTGATTAAATATTTACCTCGTGTTTGTCATCATGTCGGTAAGCTATGATGTGTTCTGAGAGCAGCTGTGTTGAGGATGAAGCACCTGAACCTGCTCATAAGTTTTTAATGAGTGTTCTCGGGTGTCTTTAAGGTACCGCCTCACTTGTCGGCCACACATGCCTGGAGCAAGACAAGCATGTTGCCATGGGAACTGAATTGAATGATGTGTGAGTGGGGGTACCCTCTATCTGACTTCACTCATCCTGCTGAGGAGTCGGCAGCGCCGAGGAGAACTGGCAGAGGGGTGTGTGTGCGTGCGTGTGTGTGTGTGTGTGTGTGAGCGCGCCTGGCTGAGTCAGTCTCAGTCACCTTTCTGCTGTTTCTCTTCAGCTGCCTTCTGCATGAGGATGCAAATCTCTGAGGAATCTCTGAGGATCTCTCAGTGTGTGATCCTGTGTTACCTCCAGTTTGTTGTTTTGTAAGATTTAGAGCTAAACAACGGTCAAACTGAACCAAGGATCAAAACAGACTGTTGCTCCTTTGGTTTAAATTAATTCTGATGTGCAGTCCAAATCTCTCAGGCAATCTCAACAGGATTGCTAGAATAAAATGAATGATTACATTTTCAACAAATTATTTAAAAACAGATACTTGGGAGTTTAAATGAATCTTTTTATTCCACTTTCCCAGTAAAAAGAAAAGACACTGTAAAGGTGTGCTCTCACAAACCCTGAAAGATATTCTGGACTACACAAAGAAGTAAACTAACGAATTTGTACCACGTTGAATTATAAATGTTTCTAACTTTGATTAAAAAAAAAAAAAAAAAAATCTGCTTCCCCTTGGGTCACGAAAGCCTATCAGCTAGGATCTGTCCATAGTCTGTTGATTCTCTTCATGCAACCGACAATCAGAAATGAAGGACCAGCTTAGGGTGGCCATTTGAGGGCAGCTGGAGCTGTATGATTCAACTTCACTTTTATACAGAGGACAGGTGAAATGGAGACTGCTCGGAGACAAACTGTAGGACTTCATGGTAAGTTCTGTGTTACTGTAACACAGATTCCACCTATTGGTTGTACTCCTACACTTTTCGTTGGCAGTTAAGGGTGAATATTCGTGGGGTTCCAAAAATATTGCAGTGACTATTCGTGACATGAGACAAAACTCACACGTTTGGTGTGAACACACCATAAAGAGGCATCTATACTGGAAGCGGCTAACAACAACGAGTTGACCAGAGATCACAGAAAGTCAATGACAATAAGCAGTTTCAACAACAGGCAAAATAACTGCTGGCAATGAGTCCTGAGTTAAACCTTTCTCAGTTTCAAGGGAAGCGATTTAGCAACCACTAATGAGAGCAGATACTACCGATTGACAAATACAAAACTGTAATAAGGCCTACAGTTTTAGTAATTTGAACAGTTTCGAGTATTTTTCTGGATAAACTATCTGTTTCTCCTGAGCTCTACACCGTACCCTCCACACACACAGTGGAGTTCTTTACCGACAAAGACACCCGGCAGGGAAAAATAAATAAATCAATAAATAAAATCAATAAATAAAATTTTTAAAAAGCAGGCAAGATAAACAAGTGTCTCTGCAAATGCAGTCACACTGTGGTCTGATTTTAAAAAAATAACATGATGATGATCATGGATCGGTGTAGCTGTTCCACGCTCGCACATTAACTTAAAAGCGCAAAAGCATGAATTTGTGTGCACGTGGCCCAAACGCACCATGATGCTGGTCATATGCAGTTGTCCAACAGCAATCTGTGGATCTGCAGACTTAATTTGTTCTGAATATCAGCATAATGACAAAATCAATCGAATGCATCAATTGGGAAACTGGACAAAAATCACCTTGACTGGCAAGCTATCGCCATTAACTTTAATTGTTGATCCCTGGCATCATTTTTTTTTTGAATGAAAACAGAAACAAAATTATGGAACTGTGGACTAAACAGCTGCCCTTTCCTTTAACTGATCAAATCCAGAATAAGAGGGGATGTGAGGAAAACCTCCTTTTCTGACATCCTTCACAGTAAGACCTGCCAGTTCCAGGAACTTCAGAAATACTTGATACAGTGATTTTAGCCATATTTTACTCACTCAATTGTGTTGATTTTACTTTATATTTAATTGCAATATAATGGGACTTTATGGTTAAATTCAAAGTGTCTGTGCCCACTGTTGTTTCTATTGTATCATAAATTAATTGAGTTATACATTATCCATTCTTTTCTGCTTATTAGTGCCTTAAATTAACTGGATTTTTTATTTGAATGCCATGTCTTCACATTTTTATGTTTTATTGTAGTATTTAGGCCTAATTCAGCAGCTGAAAATTAGCCAATTATCTAATCATTAATCATAATCATCATGCATTATCTAATGCATGATGTGATTAAAACAACGCAAAGAAAAAACTTCAGGGGAAACGTTTTCAAGAAGTAAGTATTGCCAACATACCTTCGGGCAAATGGAAAGTTGAGGAAGGCACTGGTCGCCACATTTCGCGGACTGTCCAAAGGGCTGCTGGTGGCTGAAAGACAAAAGACAGAAAGTTATTACTGTAATAACAAATGTAAAAGTGGAGCTGAGGAGACCATATTGGCATTTGCAAGTAGAAATTTTTTCCAGAAAGGGTGACATTATGTCTATGCAGTAACCCATAATCAGCCAGCGCCTCAGAGTGGCTGAACATGTCATTTTGATATTACTTTTCCAAACTTCCCACCACCAGCCTACAAACATTCTTAATTGAGGGAGAAACCTCATCCTGCTTGGCTTTGTGAGTCTGGAGATTTGGGTTCACTGGAGACCATAGTTTGTTTACATGCAACTGCTGAGCACCCAGTTAAAGTGTGACTGTACTTGGTGATTAGCTAATCCTTAGCATGACGGAGTTCAAAAGGAAGCACAGCTACATACTGCTGTTATGAAGATCCTAAAGTTTTTTCCATAGTGCGCTGTGTGTAAAAAACTTTGCAGCATCTACTGCCGATCAAGAAAGCAGGAGGGTGACACCAATCATCATAGCGTCTCCCGTCCCTTAACTATGTTTCCACTCTCTGCATTTCTGTCGAGGTATGGAAAAAGCCTCAATTTACTGCATTAAGCTGTAGCTGCAGTACAGCCAGCTCTTTAACAGTGTAAACATGTCTTGAGTGTGTTGACGCAATGCTGCTGATATTACTGTCATACTTATTATGTTGTTCCATTAATTTCACCCTGTGTATTCGAATCCTGACCAATAAACTGACTCTACATGTGCCATTTTAATGACCGAGCTCAAATTACACAGGCTTATGCCAATTAAAAATTGAGTTAAATGTGAGCAAAGTCTGGTGTCCACATGATGTAATCCCACAGATGAAGTATTGTAACACAAACTGCAGAAAACCTTAATGTTAGGTGGCTATATTCAACACTGTCCACCTACAAAAACACATAAGTGCCAGAACTGGACTATAGCACAATGGAAGATGTGCGTAACTATCAAAGAAATAAGAAATATCAAAACTACGACAAACAATATTTCAGTTCATTCTCATCAATATGCAACAATACACCAATGCTGGAAACAGGCTAGTGATGCACACATTCAATAGTGATATCAGGTACTGGTCACATACGGACATATGGATGGGGCATCTATGTAAAAGAGCTGATCTATTCAATTCATTTCTGTGTTATTCTATGAGTATGACACATGCTAGTAAGATATATGTGCAATTAGCTGACTAGATAATTACACTATCCTTGCTAGTCAGCAATGGAAATACTAGTATGCTATACTCAGTATTTATATTTTGCTCATGTACAGTACTGTGCAAAAGTCTTGAGCTACCCTCCCTTATATTTTGCTAGGAAAATGGAGAATAGGTGTAGTGATTTATTAAAACATGTTTCAACATATGTGGGGAAAAAAAGAGTTACCCCAACATTACCCCACACTGCTTTAATAATGTTGAGGTCTGAGCTCTGGGGAGGCCAATCCATGACTGATAGTGTTCCATTGTGAGTATTTCTATCCAGGTATGCTTTTACTGCATTGGCACTATGTTTGGCATCATCATCATGAAGCCTTTGCCAATGACACTCTTTCTAGATGATATTGCATGATGGATTAAGATGTTTTGCAGTCATAATTCCATTCATTTTGGCAAGATTCCCAACACCACTGACTGATATACAGCCCCAAACCATGACAGAGCCTCCACCATGTTTTACAGATGCCTGTAGACATTCACTGTTGTACCTCTCTCCTGACCTCCTCCATAAATACTGATGACAATTTGAACAAAAATTTTCAAATTTAGATTTATCACTCCATCAGCCGTGACTAATCTTCAGTCCAGTTTTGTCAATTTTGTTTAAGGACACACTCAGTTATGCCAACAAATGATGTATTTTTGTAATAGGCTGTTAGTAACAAAGTGCCTAAAGATACAATTTAAAATTGGTTCTTTACTAAGTTGTCTCTTACATTGGTTTATCTTTTAAGCTAGGTGTCTTTTTTAATGCTTCAGCAATTCACAGGGCAGTGTTAAGGTGATTAGCAAACAATTTCCTCTGAAAATGGTCAGGTACAAGGACTGGACTGAAAATGAGAAAACAAGCAGCCAGTTTCCAAAGAAAAACTTTTAAAAGCCCTTCAGAAAGCTTGGAGAACTATTGCTCAAGACCACTTTAAAAATTTCAAGGAAGGGGGTGCCAGGGTGGCTCAGGGCGCATGGCAGTGCGGCCGGCGCAGGCTCAAGTCCCGACCTGTCACCATTTGCTGCGTGTCTTCCCCGTTTCTTCCCCCGCCTTGCCGTCTCTCCACACATCCAATACTGTTGAATAAAGCCATAAAATGGCCAAAAAAATATCTTTAAAAAAAAATTCAAAGAAGTCTGGTTCCTTGGATGCAAAATATAAAGAAAGGAAAGGTGGCTTAAGACTTATCCATTTGATCGGGTAAATTGGAAATTCTTACTAGCAGTTCTGCAAAAATTTGGATTCGGTTCATCCTTTATAAACTGGATCAGAACACTACACAGCTCTCCGAATGCGCGTGTTAGGACAAATGATCTCATTTCACAAAGTTTCAGTCTGCAGAGGGGCACTAGGCAGGGCTGCCCACTCTCTCCCTCTCTTTTTGTAATTTTCATGGAGCCGCTAGCAGCAGCAATCCGTCAAAATGCAAATATTAAAGGGATTCAAACTGAAAATATGGACCATAAACTTAGCCTTTATGCTGATGATGTATTACTTTTCCTTGGGAATTCACAAGGCTCTCTTTTGAAGACTATCACACTGATAGATAAGTTCTCATCTATATCTGATTACTCTATCAATTGGAGTAAATCAACAGTTTTGCCTCTGAATTGTAATTTCCAGAGAACCTCTAGGACCCCACTAAAGTCAGGAAATATTAGATATTTAGGCATAAATTTTTCCGCCAGGCTCTCAGACTTGGTACGATTAAATCATATCCCCTTATTAAAAACAATAGAGGATGATCTCACACGTTGGAACAGTTTACCTATATCACTCATGGGGAGAGTTGCTGCCATTAAAATGATGGTTTTACCAAAAATTAATTATCTATTTTCATTGATCCCTAATAAACCTTCTATTCCTTGGTTCAAGTCACTAGATTCAAACATCTCAAAATTTTTATGGAAAAACAAACCGTCAAGAATAAGCTTAAAAACTTTACAAAAGCCAAAACACAGTGGAGGTCTAGAATTACCAAACTTTTATTACTATTTCTTAAGCAGTAGATTGCAGTATATTTCAAAGTGGATCAAATCCAATTCATTAGACAACCCATGGCTGGATCTAGAACAGGCGTTTTGTGGAAAAATAAAAATCTCAGATTTACCTTTCATTAGTTCCAGTATTAAACATCATAACTGCTATAAAGTCCTTAGTATAAATACCTCTCTGACAGCCTGGTGGGAATTTTTAAAAATAACTAAGTCTTCACTCATCCCCTGTAAACTAACACCCATTTGGAACAATCCAGATATTTGTCAGAAAAAGAAAATGCTGAATTTTCCGTTATGGCGTGATAAGGGTATAAATAACTTAGAACATATTATCCAAGATGGAAATTTTATCACGTTCCAAGAACTTATATCAAAATATAGAATTGGCAACGGTAGATTTCTGGAATATCAACAAGTTAAGTCCGTCCTACAGGGAAGATTTAACCTTAATCAATTGAATCTAGAAATGCCTACTTGGGTAACAGAATTTCTTAACCTCTGTACCCCAAAATTGTTATCAAAATTATATAAATTATTAATAAAAACTGATGATTCAGTTTCCCTCCCAATTACAAAATGGGAGCGTGATCTTTCTGTCAACCTGGATCAAAATTTATGGACAGAAATATGTTTAAATATCTTCAAAATGACTAAAAGACCCCAAATACAACTTGTACAATATAAGATTCTCCATAGAACATACTACACTGGACAAAGGATGTTCCAAATGGGCCTTACACACTCAAACATATGCACCCACTGTACAAGCAATTCAGAGGATAATCATCTACACGCTCTGTGGTCTTGTGTACCAGTTCAGAGATTTTGGCAGAGGATTTGTGAAGATCTATCCACATGGTTTAGCTGTCATATCCCAACTTCCCCCAGACTATGCATCTTAGGTGATGTCAGTGAATTAATTATGGAGTTAAATATATCACACATAGTTCTTACTGCCTTGTGCATCGCTAAGAAGATGATCCTCATGAACTGGAAGACAAAAAATAAACTATGTATTACTCAGTACAGAAATTTATTAGTAGATCATGTTAGTTTAGAGAGAATGTCTGCTTCTTCTAAAAACAAATTGGAGGAATTTGACTCTCTTTGGTTCCCACTGCTCAGCTCCATTACTTAGTGGGGGTGGTGGGCTGCGGGCTCTGCTCCTGATGTGCTTTGTGGGGGGGTGGGGGGGGACTCCGGGGGCCTGGGTAGCTGGTAGCCTCCTGAGGCTGGGGTCCTGGGGCGACCTTCTGGTGATGTCTGTGCGCCTGTCCTGGTTGATAGTGTTGGGGGCTTGGATGGTGCTGCCTTCGGTCCTGGGGTGTGGGCGGGGTGCTTGGGGGGGTGGTGCCGGCCCTCGGTCGGTTGGCTGGTCTTCCCTGTATGGCTTGGGGGCTGGGGTCTGGGGCCCCGGCACTGGGGCCGCGCCGGCTCCCGGTGGGCCCCCCCTGGCGCGGGGGGGGCCTCTGCTGTCCCGGCCGCGTCGCCGGGTGGGGTGGGTTGGCCTGACGTCGGGATGTCCGGTCTACGCTTTTGGGGCCCTGGGGTGCCTGCATTGCAGGGGGGTGGGGTGGGGGATGGGGCCGCGGTGGGGTGGTTGGGGGGGACTGGGCACTGCATTTCCATGCCCAGGCCAGTATGTCCTGTCGCCTGTTTGTGTCTATTGTTGAGTGAATGGGCATCTAGGAGGAGCGGGCCGCCCTCTGCGGTGGGGGCGAGGGCGCCAACCTCGGGTGCTGCAGTGCTCCGGGATGCTGTCACCACGGCCCCGGGCTCACCTCCCCCTGCCCTGTGCTGGGGTGTGGGAGGTCGGGGTGCCTATTGAGCCAGCGGCCAGCTGGCTCTCTTCTTCCAGGATTTTTCCTGGTCATATGCCCCCCCCCCCTCCCCCTCCCCATACACAAACACACACACACACACACACACAGAATACACATCACTCACAGATGTAGGATGGAGAGGCCACGTGGAGAGCTGCACCACCACTTGCCTCTCCGTTTTAATTGCACTTTAGTCATTATAACTCACAACACATACACACTTACACCCTGATACACATAGGACCTTTGGGGCAGGCATGTTAATCAGAGGTTGATGAGATGGGCCGCTGAGGTGGCCCCACTCGGATCCTCGTCACTGTCTGTCTCCAAATTTTATTTGCACTTTAGACATGGAGGGTTTTGGGGGGGCAGTGTGGGCAAGCGCTGACGACCAACAGTTGGCGCTTGTGGCATAACTGTCCCCTCAATTTTAACTGCACCCTATACACCTCATTCACTCACAAACATTAACACATAGACCTACAAGTTGGGGAGGAGGAGGGGTGGATGGGTCATCTTACACCCCGATTTCTTGCGTCTCGCCCGGGGTAGGGGTCGGGTGGTTCCTTGGGGACCGGGCTGGTGGCGTCCTGGGGTCGCTGTTGGCCCTGGGGTGGTTTCCACTTGCCCCGCCTTCAGAGGGTGGGTAGCTATGGATGAATGTGTGTCTTTGTGTATTTGTCACCGTCTCCGTGAGTATGGGTGGGTGAGTGAATGTGTATGTATGGCATATCTGTATGTGGGTAAGTATGTATGGGCATGTATGAGTATCTGTGTATAAATGTGTACACGGGTGTCTGGGTGTGTTTGTATGTATGGCTGGACCTGGGTCTGGGCCTTGTGCCTTGCCTCCTGGCCGCTCCTTGCTGGTTGCCTCCTCCCCCCTACCCCCCTGGGATGGGGGTGCCTCGGAGTTCCTGGGTGGGGCTGGGTGTTCTGGCGTGGGTACTGGCCTGCCCCCCTTGGGGGTGCGGTGCGGGGCTGCGTTGGCTTCTTCGGCGTGGGGGGGGGCTCTGTGGAGGGTCGGGCGGTCCTTGGGTGCCGTGGGCCCGGGAGCCCTGCCGCCGGCCAGTGCAGGGGGCTGGCCGCTGGGGGGGGGCTGGCTTCTCATCGCCTTGGGTTCCCTGGAGCCCTCGCTCCTCGACTGGGGGGGCTCCGTCTGAGACCACCCTCTCCCGTCTGCTGGGGTAGGTGTGCGGTTGTCTTTGGACTGAGTGGCCGGGGGTCTTCCTGGCTCTTGGTGGGCTGCTGGTGGCCTGGGGTTCCGGGGGCTTTCCGTACCTGCCTCTGGCTTCTGATGGGTGGAGCTGCAGCGTTTTGCCCTCATTGGTAAGTACGTTCCATGACACAGACACAAACATGACACAGACACAAACGCCCACTCAATCACAACTCAACAAAATTGTTGGTGTGCGTAACATGCTTTGTTAGTTTTGTTTTTCACACACAAATTTATTTTTGCAAGTATTGATAGTATTTTTTTATATGTTAAAGTGATGAAGTATCTGATTAATAGACTTGTGCTCTTTCCCCTTTTTTTTTTTTTTTTTTTGCTCCCTTTCTCTCTCCCTTTTTCTTCTCTTTATTTTCCTCTTCTTCAGCCTGTCAGCTCTGGCTGTTACATAGTATGTGGAAAAATAACTCAGATAAATAAAATAAAGGGTTAAAACAACAACAAGAAGAGCCTATTGAGAACCTATAGAGCTCATCTTGAAATAGCAAATATGTTTGGCACAACAACGCATTCAGATCACAGTTCTGCTTGCAAGATCTACCAGACATGACAGGCTAAAAAAAAAAAAAAAGACTTATCCTTGGTTCTAGAAGGGGACACAACCCTGACAAACAGCAGCACTCATCTCTCTATCTGTGATGTTAAGTTAAAAACAATTAAGGTGGAAAGTAATACAGATGACAGCTGAGTGAACTTGATCTAGAAAATTAACAGCTGTAGTCAGAGTAAACTGACATACAAGCACTCAGACAGCAGATAATCACATTCTGCACTGGTTGTGTGGTCATTTATAGCAAGGAAAGAAAGCTGCTGGGCTATCAATGCAGTCTGTGATGCTAGCATTGCTACTTCTACTCAAACTCTGCAAACTCATCTGATGAAGTGTGTGTGCAGTGATGTGCACAGTGCCAAATAATTTGTTGAAATTTTAAAGGATTTCGTTATTGAATAATGTGGTTTCAACTTGCTCTCAAATACCCAAATAACATAATCAATATTAACAATACTCATTAAATCAAAACTATTTTAAGCATGCTGTAATAGATTCATATTCTGTGATTATCTTTAATATTACTACAAATACTTTTGGGTAAACGCATCCTAGAACTGACACAAAAAAAATTCCATGGTAAACAAATTAGAGAAAGCTGCACTCATGTACAAGGTGTATACAACATAATTTCTTTCTATTTATGTAATCTATAACAATAAGCCAGATATAACAATAAGCCAGAAAAATCATACTTACAAGGTATTCACATCATATTATACTCACATGTGTACAGGAATATTACTACATAATGCACTGATACTACATAATCAATGCATTATGTATAACATCACTATAATCATAATGCAACCATGTTGTTTACATTTGCGCAATATTGCTGAGCAGCAGTATGGCTTTAATATTGCTCAGTGATGAGTCATAGTCTGTACCATTTATGGCCACGAGTCATACCTGACCAACATGTTAAGAAAATGCTCAGCCAATCAGAAGCTGGCATCACAGACCAATTAATAAAGATGCAGACTAGAACTCATGCTACTATAAACAGACTGGCTCTTTACCTAGAAATTTGGGCTTCAGTGATTCAGTTGCTAGATATGGGGAAGTTGCTGGATATGGGGAATCCCTCCCTTTTTCCGTTTCAGTTAATAATGGTCAATTAGGTATAGCCAATCACAAAGCAAAATATGATCACATGATTTAGCTAAGCCAATCAAATATAAGAAAGAGGCTGCATATGATTAGCACATATTATCATAGCATTAGCAGCCTGAAATGTTGTTTATGCTCCACTTCAGATAAATACAGCCAAAATGTACAAAGTGTGTCTAAACATCCAGGAATATGAATATTGTGTTGATCTTTGAAGAGTACAGAACACATATGCCAAATTTCATGGCTCAACTCCTTGTGGTTTTGCAGTCTATAGACACGAAAGGTAAAACCTCATGAACAAAAGCCTGGATGGACAGATGACAACAATATCCTCCCGTTTTATTTTGAGCAGGAAGATAAAAAAAAAAAAAACAAAGAGAAATATATACTTGGCTGTCTGTTGCTGCTTTTTAATGGAAATATTGTCTTTTTTTCATTTTCATTTGTAAATTTATTTTTCTGCCTTCTTGCCTCCTTAGTTTTTTTTTATTGTTGTTGTTGAGCTAGAGCTGAGAACAAGTTGCACACAGACATTTACAGATTCTCTTTGTGGATGGCAAATGAACGCGGCGTCATGAAGAACTTTTTATTGTATGGTCAGTGTTACTGTTGAAGTCTTCATTTATGTGTCTGCGCCAACAAGGTAGGATTGTACAATCCCAATTCCAAAAAAGTTGGGATGCTGTTTAACAAAAAATGATTGCAATGATTTGCAAATCTTAAAAACCCCAAATTTTCAAAACATATTGAAATGTACCATTTTAAGCAAAAAAAAAAAAAGAGGTCATTTTGAATTTGATGACAGCAACACGTCTCAAAAAAGTTGGGACAGGGCAATACTTGCCATTTAGTAGCATGCCCTCTTCTTTTAAAATCATTCTCTAAACGTCTGAGAATGAAAGCTGCTGCTGGACCTTTGGGAGAGGGATGTTCTAGCTGCTCAACCACAGACCACAGAACGGTTTTCCACTTCACCTCAGTCCATTTTAAATGAGCATTGGTCCAGAGAAGACAGCAGGATTTCTGGATCATGTTTACATATGGCTTCTTCGTGGCATGACGGAGCTTCAATCTGCATTTGTGGATGGCACGGTGAACTGTGTTCACTGAATAATTTCTGGATGCATTCCTGAGTCCTACGCAGTGATTTCCATGACAGAATCATGTCTGTTTTTAATGCAGAGTTGCCCTCAGGCCCAAAGATCATGGGGCATCCAATATTGATTTCTGGCATTGTCCTATGCACACAGAGATTTCTCCAGATTCTCTGAATCTTTTGATATTATGTAGATGAGTCCAAGTCTTCACAACTGGACATTGAAGAACATTATTGTGAAATTGTTCCAGAATTTGAAGATGCAGTTTTTTTGCAGATTGGTGAACCTCTGCCCATCTTTACTTCTGAGGAAGTCTGCTTCTCTAAGATGCTCTTTTTATACCCAATCATGTTACTGACCTGTTGCCAGTGAACCTAAACAGTGGCAAAATGTTCCTCCGGTTGTTTCTTTTTAGTACCACTTGCTTTTCCAGCCTTTTGTTGCTGCTGTCTCAACTTGCAAAATGCCTCAGTTTAAACATCTGATATGTTTTTCTATGTTCTGCTGTGAATAAAATATGGGTTTATAAGATTTGCAAATCATTGCATTTTGTTTTTATTTACATTTTACATCATCCAAACTTTTTTGGAATTGGGATTGTACAGCTCTGCACACCAGTACTTTCATCTCAATGCTGTTAAGGTGAGCCACAAACAAGCACAACAAACATTTAGTATAGCAATAGTTTGCACTGTCATTGGTTTGACTGGCCAGTGCAGGACATCACTAGGGGACACTGCACTGCTGGAATTTTGGCAAACACTGACAAAGAACTTACCAGTCTGAAGTGAGAGTGGGGAGAGCGGCCGGGATAATGTGGGCGACGGCGTCCCGACACCGAGGTTCTTCCTGCTGCTGCGACAGCTGGAGCACAAACAGCAAAAGAGAAACGTTAGCAGCCTGTCACGCTCAAAACTTATCACTTATCTGCATCTGTCACCACAATTGATATGAAAATGCTATAGTTTGAATATTAAGTGACAGCGACATTGTGCTGTATGTTGACTGCCACTAAAAGGTTGGTAATTAAGAAATATAAGAAACTCAAACAGCTGCAGATCAAGAGACCTGCTCTGCTGTATTTTCAGATAAAAATAACCTAACATTGGCCCTAATAGAGTAATACATGCCCTGCAGGTGTATTAGCATCTTATGTTGGCACACTGGTTGTAGTGTTACGTTCATTATCACTGAATAACAGTGCCTTATTTCTCATTATCATGTCCTCAACAAGCTGCTTCTAAAAGCTGCAATTTTCTCGCTTTTGAAATTATGACGGCAGCCCTACGCGTTTAACATAGAGAAACACACCGATAATACTGGCAGCTTTTTCAAAATCATCATCATTTTTAACTGTTAAGATGAACAATAAGGCAATGCAGGAAAATAATGACCTGCTAGATTCCCTTAAAGTGAGTGCAATCGCTGCCGCCCTGACTTTTTCAACTTATAATTACACGTCTGAGTCATCTTAGTCAAGCAATGTTTCAGCTTGGCTTTAAGTGTGTGTGCTGAGCAGCAGCTTGTCGACACAAAAGTATTATGACAGTGTAACTCTGAGGAGATTAAGCAGACACTTGACCTCTATAGCAGCAGACCGTTATCCTCTAAGCTGTGACGGTTGGAGAACACTGAGTAACACCAAAACACGTTTGTTTAGTGTGCAAACTGGAAGAACTGGGGCTAAACCGTGCTGTGGAGATAGGACGCGGATGTCGAGTTTGCCATCCTCGTATGACTACGTATAAAAAAAAATGAAAACAGAACAATATTACTGAAAGACGTGTTTATTATCTTTAGAATGTCATTATATATTTTAGACCATCATTATTAATAAGCAAAAAGGCCCTTTTCTCTACACTGCTGCAAAAGTAGCGCAGAGCGCCCCTCTATCACAGCGTGGCAAACGTTCACACTCAACGTTACACCTACGCCCAATTTAGCATAATCAATTAACCTAATCTAACTTGAACACCGGCCTAACGTGCGTGCCTTTGGACTGTGAGAGGAAGCTGACGTACCCAGAGAGAACCCCCACAGACATGCGACGAACATGCAAACTCCACACAGACAGGCCATTTTGGTGGTGCTCCCCAGATTACCTGGGGAGCACCATCGTGCTCCCCAGGTAATCGTGCTCCCCAGGTAATCTGGAGGTTATTTTTTTTTGGACCCTTACATCTTCAGCCTGAGGCTTAAAATTTCACTGGTTTAAACACAACAGATAAAAAAAAATGTGTGGACAGTGAGAGTGGAAATGCCTCATCTATTGTACTGTCTTTTGTGTATGATTAGATGTGTCTTTAGTGTTCTGCGCAGTTATAATCTGGTATTTCTTTTTTGGGAGGTTAGTTATCTAAATAATAATACTAATAACAATGCTGTCAGTCAAGTAAAAACAAACAGAATGCCAGTGACACAGTAGCTCATCCAGCTAACAATCTAGCACAATTCACAAGTCATTGCACATAAAACTCCAAATATGACCTCGATGTAGATCACAATTTGGACCCACAAGGTCCACTACTGTAGGAGGAGTAGCAATTCTTATGAATTTTGGACGGATGATGAAAGTTTTGCAGTTGTACAGTATGAGCTTGTCAGTCCTTCAACTAGATGACCTAATAAACCTTCTTTCTTCTGCTCCCTTTAGTGGTCACCACAGTGGATCATCTGTCTCCATCTCACCCAATCCCTAGCATCCTTCTCTGTCACACCAACCCTCTGGTTGTCCACCTTCACTACATCTGTGAATCTCCACTGAGGTCTTCCTCTTCTCCTCCTGCCTGGCAGCTCCATCTTCAACATCCTTTGTTCAATATATCCACTATCCCTTCTTCGCACATGTCCAAACCATCTCAACCTTGTCTCCAAACTGCTCAACCTGAGCTGTCCCTCTGATATACTCATATTTCTTATCCTGTCCATTCTGGTCAATCCCAATGAAAATCCTCCCCACTCCTCAGGCATCCTCTCACTCTCCAGGATTGTGTTAAACAATCAGGTTAACTTCCCTCTCTCCTAGACATCTCCATACCTCCACAGGTAGGGGAGGTATGGAGAGGTATTATCCTCTTCATAGCTGCCCTCATTTCTTCCTTAGTAATCTTCTGCACTCCATCATCCTCCTCTCTCTCTGTTTATTTATCACTCCCCCTCAGAGTTCTCCTTCCACCTTCTCAGCACACTCCCTTCACTTGTTAGCAAATTTCCATTTCTAATCACCCAAACCTGCTGCACATCCTTTCCAACTCAATCTCACAGCGACCGTGTCTTCCAGCCAGTCACAGCACACTGAGCGATGCATTTGTCTTACAGGCTGACATTATCAATTAAACCAAAAGTTTGTATAGTACTTTGCAGATTGTCATTATTTTCCCTTTCCTTTTTTTCACACTTAACAAAAATACACAATTTATAGCCCAGTACAGATGAGCATTAAGAACTGCAGCTTTTATTTCTTTTTGTTTCTTTCTCTGCCCACTGGAATTTAACTCAACCAGTGAGATAATGTCCACCTTCGGAGCACCTCTGGCTTGAGGCATGTTTATGTAACTACGGCTGTAATCTGCAGGCAAATACACGATAAAACCAGTATGACAGATGAAGAGGGAAAACTCATGAGAGCCAAAATACAAAAAGGAAACCTCCTGTCAACAGACTCGAGCCTGAAGGGGGATGTGTGTGTGTGCACCGACAGCAGCAGCAGGCCCAGCTTGGTCAACAGATGTCCAAGAACTGTGTGTGTGTGTGTTTAAGAAGGAAAAAGGTGGAAATGCTAAATAAGCCCCTAAACAGGGCAACTTCCACATCATTCACTTGACACAATTATGAGATGGGCTGTTTCAAATTTGGTGGTTCCAGCTCTCAAATCAAAATCTATGATGCCAGCGACAGCAGCAGATGAAGACCTTCTGATGTTTTAGAGCCTACAAGATTAATCGAGAAAACAGTCCGTAGGTAAAGTGATTAAATAACTTCTGGTTGCTCTCGATGGCTGCAGATTTTAAAGCCTTTGATGGCTGGAGGGGCTCTGTCAGATTGTGGTGGGCACGTTGCTTGTCAATCACTCAGTGACATTAATCACTAGTGAGCCTGTGAGACATCCTGCACAATGCAATTAACAGCTCTTATCTCCAGTCAACAACAGTAAACACGCTATATACACTTAAATATGACTTCCAGGCAGTCATCATCACCATCCTCTAGAGCCAATCTCTACTATAAATGTCACTATTTAACTTCCACCGGTGTAATGAGTCCATCCACACAGTTTTATATGCCTGCTGCGAAGTGCACCTACAGTTTCTGGGCTTTATTATCCAGCGAGACAAACACATGTAGACCTGCTGTCCAATTTCAACAAAGGAAACTGCACACCGTGCCTGCTATTTCAGGGTCCTGCCTCTGAGAATATTGGTTTTAGGGCAAATATTGTCTGCAAACAACCTTCACGTATGATGTTTTCTTCATAAAAGCTGTTTACAACCACAAAAATGAGTTATACTGAGCAAACACTGGATTAACGTTAGAGCAATCGGCTTACTGAGTGTTGCAGCAGCTAGCCCAGGTTGTTTGACGTAAACTTAGACGATAAGGGAGACTAATACAATCATATGTGGCAGTTTTTTGGAGACTGAATAGCCGTTGGAACTAGTTTCAACCTCAGTATGACAAGTTCTGAAGAATACCTTTTCGAGCGCTTCAGTAACGATACCGAAACAAAAGAAGACCTGCTCTGGCTCGGCACCGCAGACCAGTGAATCGGATCCGACATGCTGGAGGGTTTTCTTGCATAACCCCCTCTTTTAAAGTTTATGCTGGTTTCAAAAACACGAAGCTGGGCTCGGTGTGAAATCTGGTCCCCCTCCAGCCGTTACCGCGGCTGCTGCTTCTTTCCCCACCATCGTTTCGCCTTCTTCTTCTCGGCGGCTCCTTTTGTATTCAAGCTGAAGACAGCCCGCCTCGTGCAGTCCCAGTGTCTCCGGAGCTGCCGTTACATCCTCCGATCCACCGTCTGACAGAAGCCCTATCCCAGGGACATCACTTTCTCCGCATGCTATCAGCCGTGTGATACACCGCTGAAAGCAGCCTCTGAGCCCGCGGTACTTCAGCCAAACGGTGTCCACTGGCTGCGTGTCTCTCCGTGTGAGGAAGCTGGAGTCAAGTGCTGCGTTCAAGCGCCGCTCGTTACGTTCGTTACGCACTGCCGCAACAGTCCGCTCAAGTTTGGGGCTGTTTTAACTCATCTTTAGCGCTTCTCTGATACGAGTGAATTCTTAGAAAGCAATGAAAAGTGCTCCTAAAAATTCTCCCAAAAGTCTGATAGTCCTGAGCTCAAGTATATTTCCATTTGTAATGATGTGACAGAAAAAAAGTAGAAAATACACCTATTTGCAAAACTCACACCAGCAAATGTTTGCTTTTTTTCTGCCTGATAAATGTAATTGGTTATCAAAAACTTTGAAAGCACTTATTCAAAATGTGTAACCACCGCTCCTAATGAATAACAATATTCCACTTATGTGTACTGTAGTCAAGCTGTGAAGGTATACTGTCATTAGTGTTAAGCAGCTATGCCTAAACTTGAGCTCTATTAATGTTATCATTATTGTAATACTGTACCAATAATAACACTTCACTTTAGCCAAGACATGCATGAAAACATTTTGCGCTGGATCTGGCAGTAATAACCTGGCATGGGAGCTAGCTATTGGTTTCAGTTGTGGTCAGAAACCCCTGACTCAGATTTGGTGGCCCCCAGCGTCGAGTACAAATGAGCCATAGCTGGCCTGCAATGCAGTTCTCTCTCTCTCTGCTGTTCACAGTGATGTGCTAAAACTGCAAAAGTAACATTATTTGTAAAATGACCACTATGAGTGATGTAAAGATACCAAACAATTCCAGTACTCCCCCAAACAGACTAATAAAACCATTTCAGTCCAGGTGCTTTCTGTGTGATTAAGGTCCCTGCAGTTTTGAAGCAGAGGTGGGGGAGAGGTGTCGGTTTGCCATAACTGCAGTTAAAGACTCCAACAGACCATGTTGCAGCTCATATTACAAAAGCAAAGACTGTAGGAGTAAAAATCCAAACCACGCTGACTCCTACCACGCAAACGTGCTAGAAACCTGCTAAAAGCTGTTTTTCTCTAGTTTCTATCCTGACTATTTATAACCTACATTAGCATGACACAGCCACACTGTTCATATTTAGTTAAGTCAACCCATAGGTTTTTTTTTTTTGTTTTGTTTTGTTTGGTTTCGTTTTTTCCCCTTTTTTGTACGATTATACCTCTCTGTGAGGCCACCAGTGGAAGGGGATAATTGTTCGACAGTGACACAGACATAGTATTGAAAAAAAATACTGCAGACTGTCCTTTTATGATGAAATAAGAGTTAATAAAGTTTACTCTCACATTCACACCTTGTGGGTAATTTCCTACAAAACGTGAAAGCAGCACAAGATGTTGCTGGGTTATACCACAAGGAGCCTGGTAGAGGGAAGTTCCAGATAAACTTATTAAAAAGTGGTACATTCCACTGCCAAAATACATCTAGTACTTGTACTACTACAACTACTACTTGCACACTTTCTCAGCTCAATATGAATGTAGTTTAATTTGAAGTAATTTAAGCTTGTATACTTGATAATCAAAATTTTCACTGTCTGAGACATATTTAAACCCCATGTTAGCCTTAACATTTACTCTATATTGCTAAGAGGACAGTATTTTTTATTTTGTTATTCATAATTAATTGCTGATTAATGTGCTTGCCTGTTTTGTTTTTTTTAACCTGGATCTATCATCTTGTCCCCATGTGACCCCATCTCTGCAACCTGTTGTTTATGAAATTTTACTGCAGCAAGTCATATATTTGAGTATTCATTCAAGTCTCCATGTACATGACTTATTTCCCCAGTGTTTTTTTTTTAGTTAGCTATTTCCTGGCTGACCTTAAAACTTTATTATGCATAAGATTAGAAGTGTCAAGTGTGAGCGTCTCAGACCAGTGAGGACTAAAAATACATCTTCTAAACCTCTGCACATAATACCAATGTTACTCTTTAAAACTGCTTATGGGTTTAGAGGTCCTTGTGACCAACAACTCACTGAACTCTTTCTTTTATTTTCAACTGTAATCCAGCACCTTTTCTTGACCAAAACAGGCATGTCTGAGTCTGAAGGTGAAATATTGCATATTTTCATTTCATTTCATTTCTGCACTTCCCATCACAGCAGCTTTGTTTCAAGTGGAATTTTATAGATATTTTCAGTGAAATGACTGTGTTAACATTGACATAGCATTCGTGACAGTTAAGTGTTTCCATGCAGATTATTGAATTTACTGTCCAGTTGTGATTGGCTGAAGGTTTGGATAGCAACAACACTTTTTATAAAGAGATATACAGTCATGTGAAAAGGAAAGTTTTCACAGGATTCTGAGCAGATCTATGAAATTAAATTAATTCAGATTAAATAGCTTTCAGGTGCTGCAAATCAAACGCACTTGGTTAACTGATCAACAAGTGCAAGCACCCTTATAAAAGCAGATGTTTTGGCAGTTTCCTGATCTGGAGCAATTAGGTGTGTCTTTACAGAATGCCACATTCTTCCTTGTAAATTCATCTGCCCATCAGTCTGGGGAGGCTTATAATGTCATAATAAAAAGCCCATCATTCTACGATGAGAAAGATTATTCACAAGTAGGCAACATTCAAGACAGCTGTGAACAAGCCAGCAAATTGACCCCAAGGTCAGACTGTGTAATGCAAACTGCAAATAACCCAAGAGCTACATCAGACACTACAGACCTCAGTTAGCATGTTAAATGTTAAAGTTCATGAGAGTAAATATAGAAAAAGAGTGAATAATTGTGGCTTGTTTGGAAGGGTTGACAGGAGAAAACCTCTTCTCTCTAAAAAAGAACATGGCAACATGGCTTAGGTTTGCAAAGCTGCAAACTACAAGACTTCTGGAAAAAAGTCCTTTGGACAGTTAAGACCAAAGTGCAGATGTTCGGCCACAGTGCACAGAGCCATGTTTGGCAAAAATCAAACACAGCACATCAGCACAAACCCTTCATACCAACTGTCAAGCACGGTGGTGGACAAGTAATAATTTTTGCAGCCACAGGACCTGGGCACCCTGCAGTCACTGAGTCGACCATTAAGTCCACTGTATACCAAAGTGTTCTAGAGTCAAATGTGAGGCCATCTGTCAGGCAGCTAAAGCTTGGCCAAAACTGGATAATTCAACAGTACAGTCCAAACAAATCAGCAACAGAATGGCTGAAAAAGAAAAGAATCAAGGTGATAACTCTTTGGTTATTTGCTGACTATTTATGCACAGATCTTAAGAGAGTTGTGCATAAATGCCTGCAAACTTCAATAAACTGAAACCACATTGCAAAGAAGAGTGGGCCAAAAATTCCTCCACAATGATGTGAGAGACTGATAAAAGTCATACAGAAAACTGCTTCACATTATTGCTGCTGATAGTGGTTCTACAAGCTACTGGATCATGGGAAGTACTTAGTTTTCCACAGCAATGCTCAGAGCCCTTTGAAAAATGTTCTCATCCACATGACTGTAAATTACTGTACCAGATGTTTTAAACTTCTCAGTCATAGTTCCAAACCTTTCCTGCTGTTATTTCATCTAACTTGGATTGTTGTAACTCCTCCTGGAATCTCCTACACTGGTTTCCAGTCAAATTTTTAAATAAACTCCCCTGACATGAAGAAACCTTACAGTGGATTACTTTGGCTCTTAATAATGCCACTGAAGTCATCAAACAGGTCTGATTGGATCCACCTCACACCAGGTTCAATTTCGGGTGTGGCAGCTTAACGTAACTTTGGTTTTGTCTGTAGTTCATGTGCAGGATTTGACTATGCTTCATTGTTTTATAGCACATCTGCTTTGTATGAGGTGCAGTAAGTTTAAATTGGCCAAAGTTGAAAATGGATCCAGGTACCAGGCAGGGTCTTGTCATGTTTGCTTCCCTTCAAGCCAAACTGCAGCAAAATCATTCTATCAGATTCAAGGGTTGATGTTGGGAAATAACTTACTTGCATACAAATACAGAATCTGATGCAAGAGAATGGACATGTGCCTGAGTGGTGAAACAAATGCAAAATGGTATTAAAAACATGAAGCCAGAAAATATGCAACCGGCCATACTGTGGAATCAGATTATGCCCGTGTGCAAATGAATGCGCGTTCGTCGTGTGAATGAGAGGTTTTTGCATCCCCAGAAAAATTGGCTCATTTTTCAAGAGAGCAAATGAGATTCATTACTGCTCAGTGTGTGGTGTGACAGCCTAGCCGTGCTCACACATCCAGAAACATGCTGGATGCAGCCGCCTCTGTTTGCAGTGTTGCCTTCCTCCACAGCACCCAGCACCGTTGCCAAGCAACCCACTAAGACTTAGAGACAACTAATAAACGATACGTCTTCACTGGTGAAACAGAAGCACCTTCACACGCCAAAAATGCACATTCACCTTCCCTCAGAGTTAGACCATTTACACTTCTGACTTATTATTATCTCATTTTTTTTCTCCAACAGGAAAATCACTAAGAAAACAAACAAACAAACACTTCAGTTAATTGTTGGTTTTACTGTTATTATTAAATTATGAAATTTATTATAAAATATTATAAAAATGTCACAGCTTTGTCCAAATGTTTTTGTTTTTTTTATGTCATATTGATCCAGTCTGGAATGATTGGTGTATAAAATTTTCTGTGTGTGTTCACAACTAATTCATTATACGTGCATTAATAACAGTGCATAATAAGCAAAATAGCAACCAACTAATAAAAACTATCATTCTGAAGCAAATGAAATTCAAGTCTCCCTTTAAACTACATTTTTAATAGCCTACAAATATGCAATATGTCCTTTTATATGTCTTTTCCATGCAGGAGGCCCATGTTGATAATAATGCAAAGATGAATTGTTTTTATTAGTTTCTAGACAACAGGGGAGAAACTTGCAGCAGGCTCAAGAGAACAAGTGCTGAGTTTTTAACAACAAAACTGTTCAGCAAACTGTTGCTTTTCTGTTTTTCTTTTTTTTTTTTTTTAAAGAGGCTCAATAAATTTAGTCCTTAGGAAGAGTTTGCGTGTGACCTGGCTTTCTTACCTCCAGGGATGAAGGGTTTGTAAGGGGCTGCAGGGGCTGCATGGGCTGCATGGGCTCAGGAGGGTGGGGCTCTGGCATGTGGGTGACAAACTGTAAGAGCAAGACATGGTCACGTGGATTAGTGAGCTGCCTCAGCAACTTGGCCCGTCGGGTGTCTGTCATCTGTCAGCGTCGGAGCTTTGGTGTAAGGTTAGAGGTTGATGCCCGCTTCTCTCCGGCTGACATCACCGCCAGTCAATGGTGACAGACTCTCACCAGCTGCCAAAGCCAATGCCGGTCTGACAGCACTGTTTGTTGCAGGCTGGCTGGATGCATCCCTCGATGCATCTGATTAGCCGGCTACTAATCTCGCGTGAGCGCTTGCACAACAGGAAGTTAGCAGTTGCTTGTCAACACACCAGACAGGAAGTTTCAGCATCCAGCACACATTTATTGAACACCTAATGCAATATTTAACTGTGTCAGGGCATGCCAAAGAACAGATAAAAGTAGGTCCCACTTCCTAAAAGAAAAAAAAAAGAACAATACACTGAGTTCCTGTGCACCCAAACCTGAACACACACATGCCTGAATGGTACTACCTCTAATTAATCTCAACCACCGCTTCACACTTTAATGCACCATCAAAATATGAACACTGGGCTCGCTCAACCGCTCCTGAAGTCTATACCTTGCTAACGCTGACATGGTGTGTGAAGCATTTTTCTATTGAGTTCATTTCTCAGATTTTAAGCTGTGCCTTAGGGGTTCCACAAAGCTGCTATTGTTTCAGTGCTGCAGAAGCTTCTCAGTGCTAAACATGGCACTGGCTACCACAGCACTAATGAACATGTTGTCATAGTAATACAGGGCGGATGGTAGGAAAAACAACTCCTTGCACAAAGACTCCTCATTCTGTAGTGTCGGCTCATAATTAAGCAACACATGCAAGTCGTTGCACTGCATTTGATTTTGCACATCTTCTCCTTAAGACCCTTAAAGAAAAGCCCTCAGTGGTGCTTGAGTGAATAATCATCCATCATTTCCATATTGCACTTCAGTTTTATCTGCACTCTTGTCCAGGGTGTAAAGAGAGTGGAAAATCTGCGACTGAGTCATTGCTGGCATTTGCACAGAATTTCATATTTTCCTAGATGTTCAGGGAGACTCTGATATTCAGAACTGTGGTAGCTACAGCCCTTCAGATAGCAGCCGGATTGTCTTTGCTTAAAAATTAGAATCATAACAAGCCAATTATAACTGTATTCAGACTTACTGGCTTCTTATTATTCCATGTTATTCATATTGTTGCTTATAAGACCTAAAAGCAAAGCCTTAAATCTGAAAACAGGGAAATCGATGCGTGGCATTGTTCCTAAGAACATACAAAAGAGGCATAAACAGGCAAGTCTAGCTTCAGCTAAATACTCGAAGAGCACAATTCTCCACAATGAGTGTTACTTCTCACATTTGCACTTCCATTAGTGGCTTGGTTCATTACGACCCTGAACCCCTCCCTGTTCACAAAGCGTGAAACCTCCCCTGTATCTCAGTGCAGGAAAAGAAGCTAAGGAGCGCCTAAAAATGAAATGAAACCAACGCATGCTCAGCCGAGATGGTCCACAGAGGAGGCAGATGGATGGATGGATCAGAGGATGATGAAGATGCGAGAAGGGAGCTCCTACGCCTTATGGATCAGCATCTAGTGGGCAGCAGAAACCCCCCACCCCACCCCACCCTCTCCCTTACCCCTCCCTATTTTTCCATGCAAAACAAAAAAAGAAGCTATATTCACTCAGGAGGAAGAGTGGGTGGACATACTGTAAGACTGCAGTCATGGGCTTTGATAGAGACATAAATTACAGGTTAGCAGTTATAAGAAAATGCAGTGTCCTGCTAAATAAAATGCCATTGGTGTGTGTTGGTGCTGTGGAAAGGCCATCATGTGATTCATGCAGGAATTTTGGAGCAAGGTTTTTTTTTAAAAAAAAGAGACAACAGAGCAGGAAAGTCATGAGGCATAACTCACACTGAAATTAAACATTTGGTGTGATTAAAGTAAAAGGATCTGAAACAGTGTTGAGAACCTGGATGAAACAATTTTACAGCACTGGAGTGTGCTGTGTGTCTAATTACTTTAATAGCACCTGGTCTCTGATATATCCTATTTGCACCGCTCAAGACTTTGGACAAAATATTTCAGTGTCTTCACAAGTTTAGCGCCGTTTCGGTAGTTTGGCTTTGTGCATTTAACTAGTCATGAACTGAGCAAACACAGATCCAGTTCAAGGCTGGAGAGCTTGATTTCTCCACTTCAGCTCAGTTTAAAGATTAACATGCAGGCTGGGAAAGTGCCAATTCTAAGCCTGGTTTTTCTTGATGGTACTGATGATATTTCAAAGGACAAGATGGTTGCTGATAAGACACCTGTTGACTCAGATAGTCTCCTGAGTACATTGTCTTCAAAATATGAGAATAAATTGAAGCCGTTAGCAAGACAATGAGAATGCAATCACCCTGGGAGAGAATGTAGGGATTTATTTATTTATTTTGCATCTTTCAGGCTCAGATGGCTGTTTAACTTCGCTATGTAGCAGACAGCTGAAGGTTAGAACTACAGCCCCAGCGCATCTAAAAGTCTGTTGACACTAGTCTGTTGACAGTAGCACGCAAGTGCGTATCTGCTGTCAATTCTCTCTTATTGCAACTTCACATTTAGCAGTTACACAGGGCAACTAGTGGTTTTACACCTGCAACACAGAACGAAAATTTTCTTTTTAAAAAAAAAAGCAGAACTTACTCCAGAGTCAGAGAGGGGATCTTCAGTTTATCTCGTCTCGACTTCATTCTCGCTGAGCACCGAGCTGGGGCTTCACTTACCACAGCGCAGCAGCGCTCGGGCTCACAGCCGGCTTCCAGCCACTCATCTCTGCTGTGGGTGACTAAAAATAAACCCTTAAACGAAGTATCGTCTCCCAGAGGCTTCAGCGGATTCCGGGTTGATTCTCCTTAGCAACAGATACAATGAAAACGTAGTTAAGTCTAATATAAGTAAAGAGCCTCAGCGGTTTTGCGCTTTTGTTTATTTTCCCCGTCCGTCTTTAGAGCGCACCGGAGAGTGAGCGACTGCCACAAAAACGAGGGAGCGATGGGTCACCGCTAACCTCCATGTGACTGGTGGGAAGGGAGGAAAAGGGGGGAGGAAGGGGGGGTGGCCAAATCAATTTGGGCGGTGGGTGACAGTCATGGCAGAGGCGAGGCTGGGTGAGGACGAGGGTGAAATTCAT